>NW_025963835.1:26061279-26198779 GCF_023055435.1 Haliotis rufescens | reverse complement strand
ATGGTAGCAGTGTATGTTGGAAAATCCTCTTGTCCCAAGCACAAAAATAGTGTGAACATGAAAATAAGAAACTGCAGCATCCCTGAAGAAAACTTCTGGCTCCAGGCAGATTGTTGTTCAGTGGCGAGTGCTTCATGTTTCTTTTACAGCGTCAGGGGCACGGGTGGCCCAGTCGTCTAAGGCGCCGCGATTTGCTGTGCAGAGTTGCGTCCCTTGGGCACGCCAGAAACCTATGATTGTGGGTTCGAATCCCGGTTCGCCCCGATTATGTTTCTAGGTTTGTCAGCACCATACCCGTGCTCGTGGGTTTCACCGAAGTGGTAAACGTCTGAGACCTGCATCACTTCGGGCTTTCCTCCCACATTAAGCTGACACGCCGTGATAAAACTGGAATATTGTTAAAAGCGGCATTAAACTAAACTCACTCACTCACTCACTCTTTTACAGGGTCACTAAGTTTAGATTGCTTATAGAGTACTCAAGTGTATCCTTTATAGTCGCCCGGGTATAGGAGTATCAGTGTCAGACATGTCAAATATAGGAAGCAATTAACCTTAAAACATGCTGCCATGAGACACATTTATCTAGACTTGCTCAGAGGCTCCCGGCCCCAAGTCTGCATTAAATGTCAATAAATAAATTCCTTATTGGAATTTAAATCTCTCATTCATGTTATTATTCAAAATTGTCATGGCATTGTAGATGGGACTTGGATTTCCCTGATAACAGGACCTGAACACATGTAGCTAAAAGTACTGTCAAGTCAGTGTGGCAGCACAATTCACTCATTCTGCATTTATTAATGAAGTGATGTATGCCATCAATGTCATCTTCCCAAGGTAAGGGAGTTAACTGACTTTAAAAATCCAGTTTCCACCCTTGTGAAACTAGACTGGAATGTCCAGGCTCGATCCCAGAGCCACCAGTGGCTCTTACGAGTTATGTCCCTTCTATTTTCCCCTTCTATTGACCAATCAGATTCCATCTCTCATATCATTTGAATTTGTTTCAAACAAAATGGCAGCACCCAGTCAAGACGATCTGATTGATAATCAAGATCTATATTGTAATAAAACGGGTCTTTTTCACACAAATTACTTGAGCACCTTGATTAAAAACATGAAGAGCTTTGCAAAATATCTGTCAACGCCCAGTTGGCGGTACACATGGTTTGCATATCCTGGAGTCAACCAAAATCTGCATGATGAAATCCATGTTGTTTACGAAGCAGATGTCTAGTTCATCACACAATTTTGATTGGACCATGGACAGACTCGTTAATCCAGCCAAAATGTATCTCCTGAATTCCAGCCTAGTTTGGCAATAGTGGATACTGGACTTTATTTGTCATTGTCAGTTAATGCCCTTGCCTCGTTGAAAATGATTAATCTGAATATTTCACTGGTTCAAAAAGGATGTTGTTTGCACCTGTACTGATGATATTGTGTTTGTTTGCAGAGTGGGACAAGGTGCTTGAACAGAAAGATAAAAGTAAGTGTTTGCCGTATGCAGTTTGTAATGTTGGCATGTGTATTCACCAACATAACAACATTGTTACAATAGGGGCCATGGTGGCCAAGTCGTCTTAGGCACCACAGTTCACTGTGCAGAGTTGCGTGTCTTGGGCACACCTGAACCCTAAGTCGTGGGTTTCCCTCAATTATGTTTCTAGGTTTGTCAGTACTATACCCGTGTTGGTGGGTTTCACAAAAGTAGTAAACGTCTGAGACCTGCATCACATTGGGCTTTCCTCCCTCGTTAAGCTGACACGCCGTGATATAACTGGACCAAATTGCGTGTATCGAAGCTCATGATGTCAATCACTGGATTGTCTGGTCAAGACTCGATTATTTACAGACCGCCATCATATAGCTGGAATATTGCTGAGTGTGGCGTTAAACAACAAACAAACAAGCAAAAAGGGGCGTTAAAATAACTCACCAACTCACCATGTGTTTGTTTACATGTAAGACACTAAATGGATCCTGTGAGACTAAATGATCATTTGTCCGTTTTCAGATCCTCAAGCAGTTCAGTTTTATGATGGTCAGTAGATCACAACCACCACAAACAGTCCAAGACATGGGATCAGTTGATCATGTGATCTCTCACATCACATGTCGATCATGTGACAACAGTGAGTGGTGTTAACCACATGGGAGCTGGGAGAAAGCAGGTGTTGATGACATGGATTGAGAAGGAAGTGTTTCTCTCTGTGTTGATTGCTTCATATCTTTGCTGAAAGGGAAAACATGTAGATGAATGGAGAAAAAAAAGATGAAAAACATTTAATATTTTCTTTTGCTGTAATCTATTTTTGCGTGTGGAGAAGTGGCAGCAAAGTTTTTTGTTTTGTTCAATTTGTTTTTTAACGCAAGAAAAGCATTTACAAGAAGCTATCCCATGATTGTTTGTTGTACGGACTTGTTTTCTGTCATATGGACTTGTTTTCTGTCAAACCATGCATCTTGTAGACTTGATTTGTTTGATGTGGAGGCAGATGACCCCCATCCTTGTTATATTTATTGACTACAGACCAAACATCACCTGCGGTCAATGCACATTTTACCATTGGTGTCACACGAGTGCCACTGATTACATCTTCAACCATACATTCACTGGGCATTTAACTCCTCTGGCAGATGGACTATCTTGTGGGTCACTACTGAAGGACAAGTCTCAACCAATAATCTATCTCATTAGCGACATTCAACACAGGATGACAGAGTGTGTACACCTCAGGATATGTGCTGTAGCATCTGTCTGCGTAGATGTGTGTGTAGTAGTCCTGTCCATGCTGCTGCTGCTGCTGCCGCCGCCACCGCTGCATTTGGATCAGCTTCAGAACTATGTCTGCCCACAGGAATACTACCACCTATTCTATCACTGCTCCAGGAGTCATAAGTATAAAGCCTCAAGCCTGGGACAAGCATTTTCCCACTTGTGACGTCTTCGTGAAACTAGGATCGAATGTTTTTGTGACAAAGATGACGCGACATTATCGTCAGGCAGGCATTTATGTTGAGAACCGATTTGAAACAGCACAAGCAAGTCTATTGTTTTACCAACCCAATCTTATCTTTAGTCCGAGAGAAGAATATGTGAGTCTTGCTAAAGTGCGTACCTTCCACCATTGAGTTCCGTTCTCCATCTCCGTGCCTTTATGTTCCGTTGACTGTCCTATCTGCTGCTGCTGCTGCTGCCGCCGCTGCTGCTGCCGCCGCTGCCAGCTCCGTCATCAAAACCTGCAAGGCCAGTGATAAACTTTCAAGATGGCCGACACCCGAGGGACACCTATTTCTAAAGTATCTCTTCTCTCGCGACGTGTACGCTTTACATCTACGGTGCTAACATGGACGCTAGCCATTGACTGTGATACCAGAGATCAACTCTTTTTGGACGTACGTGACGACTTGTATGTGAACACTGGTGTTTTCTACTTCCTGTGCGATGATTCTTGGAGAGATGTGAGTGTGCAGTTCAGGCAGCAGCCTCCACTAGCCTGTGTCTGCCCGCACCACTGACAGGTGTGTCTGTCTGTCCGTGTCTTACACCACCATTCGTGTGCAGTTTGTGTTGAAATACCCTGGTCTGTGATGAGAGGCAAGCTGTGTTGTTGCCCTATTTGTGTTGTCAATGTATAGTACATACATCTGTGATCCAACTCGGTAGATGAGGATTCAAAAGAGGATACAAAACGTGAACTAGCCACCTGCCCACAACCGTAGATTCCTTAGAGGAGAGTACCTGTTAGACTGCATGACAACTAACTGCCTGGTAGTAGCTGTGTGTGATTAAAGCAGCTGGGCATTCGAGCTGGACAGGAAACTGTCCTCATCCATTTGTAGAGCAAGCTACCACTGCCTGGCACATTGAAGCTAGTTGTCATCTAATAGTATTTGCTGCAGAGAGTGCGCATCCACCCAATG
Organism: Haliotis rufescens; assembly: GCF_023055435.1. Taxonomy (NCBI): domain Eukaryota; kingdom Metazoa; phylum Mollusca; class Gastropoda; order Lepetellida; family Haliotidae; genus Haliotis; species Haliotis rufescens. The sequence goes on along the minus strand of NW_025963835.1, from coordinate 26,194,850 downwards.
TCGTGTGTCCATGTTGAACATGTCTGTCAGTCTCCAGACCTGGATAGAATCCCGGCCCAAGTCCGGAAACGGGTCCAAGGCCTGACAGAGTGAAGTGTACATTTGTATCATAACCAGAGCTATTACGGCTTGTAGACAATAATTTGACTGTTATTTAAGAAACAATCCAAAAATTGAAAATCATTCCGTGTGATGCTGTAAGCATGTAGGAACCGTGGGGTCTATGAGGGAGGGTTTATGCTGTGAGAACAGTTCAAAGAAATAACATTATTTCCATAGGACTTTTTTGTCGGAATCTATGCGTTTATACCATACATCAGTGTGCGCCATCAGGACCTGTGATGTTATTTCCAGTAATCTTTGTTTACAAAATGCTTTAAAAAAAAAATCATCAACAAAAGCAATGACGCTGATGAAAAGTTTTTTTCCAGATTTCAAACTGATAACAATTTTGTGCTGAACCAGCAAAAATGTCAAAGTCATTCTGTATGTTTTCTACTGGTGACTTCGAGTTTTCTACAAAAGTCAACTCAAAATTGGAGGGGAAGGAGAACCAACCGTCGTAAGTCAACTTGGATGGCCTGAGCCATGTGTTGACTGAGAGGCTGGGGCAACCATAACATGAGATGTGCCCAAGTGCATATCGTGGGTATCTGTAGTGATGTGGTAACCTGTGAAACGTTGTACGTTGCAAGAAAGATGAAGAGACTGTTACATGGTTTCAGGGTGGGCTGTAGTCTTCTATTGCACAAAACAGCCATTTTAGTAGATTAGATATTTATTTTATAACTATTTAATTAACATGTGACCTATTTGGTGTCTGTGCTTTGATTATATTTCCCATTTAATCAGTTTGAATATTTTGGCATAATCTTGAGATTTGAATGTATTTAAATTGATTGATTGACAGTAATATTTTTCATCATGGAATGCCATGTCATCAAGCATCAAGATCCGGCCAAAACGGTTGCAATCATGTCTGTCATTTTAGTATCTTTTATGAGAATAATAATTGTGTATGTGCAACTTTAAAGACTACAGCTTACTCTGGCTATTCAGAACTGTTAAAAAATTGTTATGGTGAGATATAAAATAAACAGCTTCTGTTTCAGTGATCTTCTGTGTTCTTTAACTCATCAGAGCTGGGATTGATATGGGCAAGATTCTTCAGTATGTCCGTGGTAAATGTCTATAAGGCCTGCATCACTTTGTGCTTTCCGCCCACATGGAGCCGACATGCTGTGATATTGCTGAAATACTGTTCAAAGTGGGGTGTCCATTCACTCGGGTCATAATTTAGAATACTTGATAACCTTTTTTGACCCTCCTTGGAAATGGGTGGCCCAGTTGTGTAAGGTGCTGCCAGGATTCTGCTAGTTTGAATCCCGATTTGCCCACATCAAGCTGACACGCCATGATATGACTAAAGTTATGTTAAAAGTGGTGAAAACCGCTCACTCTTTAGTTTTATCCCACATTAAGCAGAGATACTGTGAGAGCAACTTGAACCTACCAGATTTTCTCTATTAGATGGGCATCTATTAATTTCATTCAAGACATTGTATTCTGTTTACTGTTTACATCGGAAACTTATGACCCTACTGAGTCCCAAAGTCTCCAGTCCTACAAAGGGTTGGTTGGTTGGTTTGTTGTTTAACGCCGAACTCAGCAATATTCCAGCTATATGACGGCGGTCTGTAAATAATCGAGTCTGGACCAGACAATCCAGTGATTAATATCATGAGCATCAATCCACGCAATTGGGATCGATGACATGCATCAACCAAGTCAGTGAGCCTGACCACCCGATCCCGTTAGTCGCCTTTTACGACAAGCAGAGTCGCCTTTTACGACAAGCATAGTCACCTTTTACGGCAAGCATGGGTTGCTGAAGACCTATTCTACCCCGAACCTTCACGGGCCTCATAGGTAGGAGATGGCCAGACAATCTTCCCGTATCTTTAAATTGTCTTTCAAACCTATTCTACCCCGGAATCTTCACAGGGTACATTTGCAGGAAACAGTCATTATTAATGGAAGGGAGTAATCATTTCATACCATAAGTTAATGTGATAGGGATTATTATACCCAGCCACGAAGTGGAAGGGGGATATAGGAATAGGTGCTGTTCATCTGTCTTTCCGTCCGTGCATCCATCACGTTTTGTTTCCGGAGCAGAACTCAAAAACTGAGAGAGATATATCTTAACCAAACTTGACACATAGATAGGTCTAGTGGTGAACTGGTGCCTTTTGATAGTTTGGGATTTTTTAAATATTTATTTTTCGAGTTTCCATGGCAACGACTTTGAATGAAAATGGTGGTAGTGCTCCACACAACCAGCCATGTCATTTTGGCAGAGGGTATGAGTATTTCATGCTTGTTAATTTTATCGAATGATGAACCCAACGTCTTTAGGTTGGCTTCTATTTTAAGACAGAGCCTGTGATCTGACTCCAATTAAAGGCTGATGTGTATTGGAGCCCCGGCTTCTAATAGAGGAAATATGGTAACTCTCTCATTCTTGCTTGGGGCGGTCGGGTAGCCTAGTGGTTAAAGCGTTCGCTCGTCATGCCAAAGACCTGGGTTCGATTCCCGACATGGGTACAATGTGTGAAGCCCATTTCTGGTGTCCCCCGCCGTGATATTGCTGGAATATTGCTAAAAGCGGTGTAAAACATACTCACTCACTCACTCACTCTCACTCTTGCTTTCAGAGAGTTTTGTGTAGTTAGCAGTTGGCATGGAGTATTCCATAATGAGAATGCTCTTTGAAAGCTACAGCATTATCTGTCAAAAACTCCATAATTCCCCAAACAATATGTTTGCAGTGTATATTCTAGTGTTATCCCATACTCCATGTGTCACAGTGTGTTTGTACACAGCGGCTGAAGGAGATCTCGCCATCACAAGGACATCAAACAGTGGACATGCTGCCATGGCAACCAAATAAATGAGAATATGTAGAGAAATACAAAAAAGAGACTTATTGACACATTAGAATTTAATTGATCACAATATTCTTGCCGACTTGTTCAATACCATGTATTTCACCTTGGGAGTAAGGAAAACATGACTTCCTGTGAACGGCTGTGATTAAATGAAGTCCAGTTAAGCAGCCAGATGTTCACCAGATTGCCACACAATACCTGTCTCAAAATAGACACAAGTTATGGATAACAGCTTCTTGAACATACTGTTGTAGCAACGTTTCGAAATAGATCTTTATGCCATTGTAAAGCATGACAGCCATGATATAAGGATTTATACCGAATCGCTAAACATTAAGTGTCTACTTTGTCATCCCTCAACTTCTAAGAAATGTCTGCCTCACAATCAACCGCCTCCATTGTCTAGTGGTAGAGTGTCTGCTCTGAGAGCGGAAGGCCCAGGTCTGATGCCTTGGCTTTGTCATACCAAAAGATATTTTTAAGAAAATGGTACTTATTGTTACCCTGTCTGGTGCTCTGAATTAAGGGTCTAACACAAGGACAGGTCGACTAAGAGCCACTATACTGTGTCAGTGTTGGGTATCCATGTTAAGCTGCATCATGGTATCTCAGTGGGCTAGCACTATAAAATCGGCATTCACACTCACACACACACGCACATGCACACATCCATGTGGCTGTGAACATGCAATAATCTTGAACGCTGTAAAACTCCATTTTACCTCGCCTATGACACAATAACAGTTAGCAGTTTTTTGGGTTTAAAAGAAATTACTACTGGTATATTAACACCAACACTTAACCCACCAAGGAGTTAGTGAGTGAGTCGGGTTTAACGCCGCTCTTAACAGTATTCCAGTTATATCACTGCCTGTCAGCTTCATGTGGGAGGAAAGCCCGAAGTGATGCAGGTCTCAGACGTTTTCCACTTCGGTGAAACCCACGAGCACGGGTATGGTGCTGACAAACCTAGAAACATAATTGGGGCGAACCGGGATTGGAACCCACAATCATAGGTTTCTGGTGTGCCCAAGAGTCGCAAATCTGCACAGCGAATCGCGGCGCTTTAGACGACTGGGCCACCCGTGCCCCCACCCACCAAGGAACATTTTGAAGGCCATGCAAGGTGTTACGGTCTTATACATAGTCGAACATCGCAAACCCTAAAGTGGGAAAATCAGTAATTTTAGTCCTGAAACATTCAGGTCAATTACACTGTAGGTCAATATTACACTGAAGATTCTGTCAGATATATCACTGCCAGCTGGATGTGGCCTGAAGTGATGCATACAAGGCCTGAAGTGATGCAGTTGTAGGCTCATCACTTGGATGAAACTGAGAAGCCTGTTTGTGCTGACAAACCAATGATCTCAATAGGGAATCAACACACTACCATCAGATCCTGCCACAAAGAGGGATGCAAGGCTTGACAGTGCTCCCCAACATGGAACAATATAAAAACAAATGCATCACAACTTGCACAACAGTAAGCTGGCACTGATCTCTATTCCTGGAATGTGCAGTTGTGTAGGTCTTCAACATATGTGAAAAGTTGTTTGTGTCCAGGCAATCTCATTAAAATCAGATCTTCGTTTTCGCTACCGCTAAACAAAGATCTGAGGACATCCCATTACGGGTCACATCAGAACGACCTTTCGCGAATTTTGAATGAAATCGACAGTAGCCAATCAGAAGGCAGCTTTCTCGAGCTTTAGGACACTTGTTTCAAACTGGCGACTATGCTTCGAAACATATTTTTACGTATTCTCGATTAAAAAAATAAAACTGATGAGAAGAACATTCTGGAATGGCTAAAAGATGGCCTAGATTGTATGGATATAAGCATAAAACCCGTAACTGTCGTTCGGAATACCCGGTGTTAAATATTTCGTGGTTGCATGATAAGAAAACACATTCCGACTGTCACTTTCATGATCTGGTGAGCGACATTCTGATTGGTTGGATGAAAGGTCGTTCTGACGTGACCCTTAATGGGATGTCCTCAGATCTTTGTTTAGTATATCGAGAACTAAGATCTGATTTAAATGAGATTGGTGTCCAGGTGATGGACCCCATCTTCAAGGGTTCAGGGTATTATATCTTTAGTCTGTTAGGATAACTTCTCTGGTCCGTAAACCACACTAGCTTTGTCATTAGAATTGTCACAATCTCAAGGAGGAAGGGTTGGTGCTGCTGTTTGCTGTGCAGAGTTGTGTCCCTTGGGTACTTCAGAAACCTATGGCCGTGTGTTTGAATCCTAGTTCGCCCCTGTGTTCAAATGGCATTAAACCCAACTCAATCACTCACTCACTTTAGCTAACAACAATGTGGGGATTCTGGGTTACATTTAATCCCCTGCAACCTATGCTGGTCACGATGTAATGAGTCGGGTGGTCAGATTCCTTGCCTTAGTTGATTGCGTGTCATACCCTGAGGCGACTCTGCTTGTAAAAGGCGACTAACGGAATCGGGTGGTCAGGCTCGCTGACTTGGTTGATGCATGTCATCAATCCCAATTGCGTGGATCGATGCTCATGATTTCAATCACTGGATTGTCTGGTCTAGACTCAATTATTTACATACTGCCATCACATAGCTGGAATATTGCTGAGTGCGGCGTTAAACAACAAACAAAACAAAAATACACAAATCATACCCTGATGGTGTTCACAATATTATCGATTTTCTGTTCCAGACTCAATTATTTACAGGCTGCTGTCAAATAGCTCGAATATTTCCGAGTGCGGCATTAAACAATAAATAAAACGCCAAAGATACCAGTAGGACACTATTGTCAAAGATCTATAAATAGTTTTTACGTATATTCACTGCATGATTTATTCTGACAATTGGTCTTTGTGCAAATAAGCAGGACTGACATTATTAAGTATTTTGGATTATTTATGACCACCTGTTTGAAACAGAAACGTTTCCATGACAATCAACGATGAATGTTTCAGCGCTTGTCTTTGACAAATGTCAAGCTATGCTCCATGTCTATTGCCAAGATACTGTCATACTTTATACAGAGTTGCGTCCCTTAGCGATGACAGGGTCCTCTGTTATGGAGCCTGATCCCAGATGCTCGGGGCGGTCGGGTAGCGTAGTGGTTAAAGCGTTCGCTCGTCACGCCGAAGACCCGGGTTCGATTCCCGACATGGGTACAATGTGTGAAGCCCATTTCTGGTGTCCCCCGCCGTGATATTGCTGGAATATTGCTAAAAGCGGCGTAAAACCATACTCACTCACTCACTCACTCTCTCCCAGATGCTCACTCATTTTGATCAGACAGCCCCAGGTTTCACCAGAATAGTAAATACCTAATACCTGACACATGAGTGAGTGAGTGAGTTGGGTTTAACACCGCTTTTAACATTATTCGAGTTATATCGCGGCGTGTCAGCTTAAAGTGATGCAGGTTTCAAATCATTCTTAGAGGTGCAGGTCTCATTTACCACTTCGGTGAAACCCTAGAGCACGGGTATGGTGCTGACAAACCTAGAAACATAATCGGGACGAACCGGGATTCGAACCCACAATCATAGGTTTCTGGCGTGCCCAAGGGACGCAACTCTGCACAGCGAATCGCGGCGCCTTAGACGACTTGACCACCCGCACATATATGCACGTCACTATACATATCAATAATCTTGAACGCAATGTTAAACACTGTTTCACCTCACCACAACTGAAGTTCAGTTCCAAGCTGAGAGAGAGTTAAACTTAAATTTAAGCCTGGTCAGCAATATTTCAGTCACTTTGTGACTAGACAAAGAAATGCATTTATATTTTCTAAAACCCAAAGATAAAAAAAATAACTATTAACATCATATTTATTACATTTGTATCTAAAACTGGTTTGAAAATAATATCAAGAACAGACTTCTCCATTTAAACATTTGACAATGAATCGCCAGCAACCAAAGTTAGCTACTTTACAAGGGACTATGGAGACTTCGGTACCTCTGCTACCTGCATGGACATACACCATCCCTCCAGCTGCTAGCAAGTGTTTGCAGAACAGTGGTCGAGATAAAAATTCTTTGAATGGCATGGTCTTACGATACCTTCTCAGGCGGACAATAATGCTGCTTTAAAACTCACAATCGTGTATTGGCGTGAGTGAGTGAGTTGGGTTTAACGCCGCTTTTAACAGTATTCCAGTTATATCACGGCGTGTCAGCTTAATGTGGGAGGAAAGCCCGAAGTGATGCAGGTCTCAGACGTTTACCACTTCGGTTAAACCCTAGAGCACGGGTATGGTGCTGACAAACCTAGAAACATAATCGGGGCAAACCAGGATTCGAACCCACAATCATAGGTTTCTGGCGTGCCCAAGGGACGCAACTCTGAACAGCGAATCGCGGCGCCTTAGACGCCTGGGACACCCGTGCCCCCAATAGTGTATTGGGGTTAGGCCCTGACATGTACATAAATTTTGATCTGAGAAAATGACGATTTCTTCTCCATTTGGTCTATATATCAAGACTGAGAAACAGCAAAACTGAACATTGGCTGGAATAGCTGTGTTTTGCCATCAAGATGACTGGAAAGAATTTGAGGATCGTATTACCCAGCGGTTGTCGTTATTCCATCGTTGGTTAGCGCTTGCTTGAGTAAGTTCAGTTTATATTGATTTTATGCAGGCTTGTCTGTTTGTGGTAAACCTGTCAAACTGCACTCCCAGGGTCGATAGAGGATTTGCATTTACTGCAAGTGAGAAATGGGAAGCTTTATCGAGATTGTTTTAAAGCAGATTCTCGTCGATGATGGCCTTGGGAAGCGTCAGATGGTGGCAGTCACATGAGGGAGTTTTAGATGGTGGCAGACTGTCACATGGGGGAGAGTCAGATGGTGGCAGTCACATGGGGGAGTGTCAGATGGTGGCAGTCACATGGGGGAGTGTCAGATGGTGGAAGTGACATGGGGGAGCGTCAGATGGTGGCAGTCACATGGGGGAGTGTCAGATGGTGGCAGTCACATGGGGGAGTGTCAGATGGTGGAAGTGACATGGGGGAGCGTCAGATGGTGGCAGTCACATTGGGGAGTGTCAGATGGTGGAAGTGACATGGGGGAGCGTCAGATGGTGGCAGACTGTGTCACATGGGGGGGGGGGGGGGGGGGGGCAGGGGGAGTGTCAGATTGTGTCAGACTGTTTCACATGGGGGAGACTCAGATGGTGGCAGACTGTGTCACATGGGGGGAGTGTCAGATGGTGGCAGTCACATGGGGGAGCGTCAGATGGTGGCAGACTGTCACATGGGGGAGTGTCAGATGGTGGCAGTCACATGGGGGAGCGTCAGATGGTGGCAGACTGTCACATGGGGGAGTGTCAGATGGTGGCAGACTGTCACATGGGGGAGACTCAGGTGGTGGCAGTCACATGGGGGAGTGTCAGATGGTGGCAGACTGTCACATGGGGGAGACTCAGGTGGTGGCAGTCACATGGGGGAGTGTCAGATGGTGGCAGACTGTGTCACATGGGGGGAGTGTCAGATGGTGGCAGTCACATGGGGGAGCGTCAGATGGTGGCAGACTGTGTCACATGGGGGAGCGTCAGATGGTGGCGGACTGTGTCACATGGGGGAGACTCAGATGGTGGCAGACTGTGTCACATGGGGGAGAGTCAGATGGTGGCAGTCACATGGGAGAGAGTGTCAGATGGTGGCAGATTGTGTCACATTGGGGAGAGTGTCAGATGGTGGCAGACTGTCAGATGGTGGCAGATTGTCACATGGGGGAGAGTCAGATGGTGGCAGACTGTGTCACATGGGGGAGTGTCAGATGGTGGCTGACTGTCAAATCGGGGAGACTCATATGGTGGCAGACTGTCACATGGGGGAGACTCAGATAGTGGCAGACTGTCACATGGGGGAGCGTGTCAGATGGTGGCAGTCACATGGGGGAGTGTCAGATGGTGGCAGACTGTCACATGGGGGAGACTCAGGTGGTGGCAGACAGTCACATGGGGGAGAGTCAGATGGTGGCAGTCACATGGGGGAGTGTCAGATGGTGGCAGACTGTGTCACATGGGGGAGTGTCAGATGGTGGCAGACTGTCACATGGGGGAGAGCGTCAGGTGGTGGCAGACTGTGTCACATGGGGGAGAGTGTCAGATTTTGTAGACTGTCACATGGGGGAGAGTGTCAGATGGTGGCAGTCACATGGGGGAGAGTCAGATGGTGGCAGACTGTCACATTGGGGAGTGTCAGATGGTGGCAGTCACATGGGGGAGTGTCAGACGGTGGCAGACTGTTTCACATGGGGGAGCGTCAGATGGTGGCAGACTGTGTCACATGGGGGAGAGTCAGATGGTGGCAGACTGTCACATGGGGGAGAGTGTCAGATGGTGGCAGACTGTGTCACGTGGGGGAGAGTCACTGTCAGATGGGGGAGTGTAAGAGGCAGACTGTCACATGGGGGAGTTTTAGATGGTGGAAGATTGTCACATGGGGGAAGAGTCAGATGGTGGCAGACTGTCACATGGGGGGAGTGTCAGATGGTGGCAGACTGTCACATGGGGGAGAGTGTCAGATGGTGGCAGACTGTGTCACGTGGGGGAGAGTCACTGTCAGATGGGGGAGTGTAAGAGGCAGACTGTCACATGGGGGAGTTTTAGATGGTGGAAGATTGTCACATGGGGGAAGAGTCAGATGGTGGCAGACTGTCACATGGGGGGAGCGTCAGATGGTGGCAGACTGTCACATAGGGGAGAGTCAGATGGTGGCAGTGACATGGGGGGAGCGTCAAATGGTGGCAGACTGTCACATAGGGGAGAGTCAGATGGTGGCAGTCACATGGGGAGTGGCAGATGGTGGCAGACACATGGGGAGGTGCAGATGGTGGCAGACTGTTTCACATGGGGGGGGGGGGGTCAGATGGTGGCAGACTGTGTCACATGGGGGAGAGTCAGATGGTGGCAGACTGTCACATGGGGGGAGTTTCAGATGGTGGCAGACTGTCACATGGGGGGAGTGGCAGATGGTGGCAGTCACATGGGGAGTGGCAGATGGTGGCAGACACATGGGGAGTGGCAGATGGTGGCAGACTGTTTCACATGGGGGGGGGGGGGGGGGGGTGTGTGTGTGTCAGATGGTGGCAGACTGTGTCACATGGGGGAGAGTCAGATGGTGGCAGATTGTCACATGGGGGGAGTGTCAGATGGGCGCAGACTGTCACATGGGGGAGAGTCAGATGGTGGCAGTCACATGGGGGAGTGTCAGATGGTGGCAGACTGTTTCACATGGGGGAAGAGTCAGATGGTGGCAGACTGTCACATGGGGGGAGTGTCAGATGGTGGCAGACTGTCACATAGGGGAGAGTCAGATGGTGGAAGTGACATGGGGGGAGAGTCAGATGGTGGCAGACTGTCACATAGGGGAGAGTCAGATAGTGGCAGTCACATGGGGAGTGGCAGATGGTGGCAGACACATGGGGAGTGGCAGATGGTGGCAGACTGTCACATGGGGGGAGTGTCAGATGGTGGCAGTGACATGGGGGAGTGTCAGATGGTGGCAGACTGTCACATGGGGGGAGTTTCAGATGGTGGCAGACTGTTTCACATGGGGGTGTTTTAGATGGTGGAAGATTGTCACATTGGGGAGAGTCAGATGGTGGCAGATTGTCACATGGGGGAGACTCAGGTGGTGGCAGTCACATGGGGGGAGTGTCAGATGGTGGCAGTGACATGGGGGAGTGTCAGATGGTGGCAGACTGTCTGACACTGGGGGGAGTTTCAGATGGTGGAAGATTGTCACATTGGGGAGAGTCAGATGGTGGCAGACTGTCACATGGGGGAGAGCGTCAGGTGGTGGCAGACTGTGTCACATGGGGGAGAGCGTCAGATTTTGTAGACTTCACATGGGGGAGAGTGTCAGATGGTGGCAGTCACATGGGGGAGAGTCAGATGGTGGCAGACTGTCACATTGGGGAGTGTCAGATGGTGGCAGTCGCATGGGGGAGTGTCAGACGGTGGCAGACTGTTTCACATGGGGGAGCGTCAGATGGTGGCAGACTGTGTCACATGGGGGAGAGTCAGATGGTGGCAGACTGTCACATGGGGGGAGCGTCAGATGGTGGAAGACTGTCACATGGGGGGGGGGGGGGGGGGGGGGAGTTGCAGACTGTGGCAGACTGTCACATGGGGGGAGGGTCAGATGGTGGCAGACTGTGTCACATGGGGGAGAGTCAGATGGTGGCAGACTGTCACATGGGGGAGTGTCAGATGGTGGCAGACTGTCACATGGGGGAGAGTGTCAGGTGGTGGCAGACTGTGTCACATGGGGGAGAGTGTCAGATTTTGCAGACTGTCACATGGGGGAGAGTGTCAGATGGTGGCAGTCTGTCACATGGGGGAGAGTGTCAGATGGTGGCAGTCTGTCACATTGGGGAGTGTCAGAAGGTGGCAGTCTGTCACATGGGGGAGAGTCAGATGGTGGCAGTCACATGGGGGAGAGTCAGATGGTGGCAGACTGTCACATGGGGGAGTGTCAGACGGTGTCAGACTGTTTCACATGGGGGAGCGTCAGATGGTGGCAGACTGTGTCACATGGGGGAGAGTGTCAGATGGTGGCAGACTGTCACATGGGGGGGGGGGGGGGGGGGTCAGATTGTGGCAGACCGTCACATGGGGGGAGTGTCAGATGGTGGCAGACTGTCACATGGGGGAGAGTGTCAGATGGTGGCAGACTGTGTCACGTGGGGGAGAGTCACTGTCAGATGGGGGAGTGTAAGAGGCAGACTGTCACATGGGGGAGTTTTAGATGGTGGAAGATTGTCACATGGGGGAAGAGTCAGATGGTGGCAGACTGTCACATGGGGGGAGTGTCAGATGGTGGCAGATAGTCACATGGGGGAGAGTGTCAGATGGTGGCAGACTGTGTCACGTGGGGGAGAGTCACTGTCAGATGGGGGAGTGTAAGAGGCAGACTGTCACATGGGGGAGTTTTAGATGGTGGAAGATTGTCACATGGGGGAAGACTCAGATGGTGGCAGACTGTCACATGGGGGGAGTGTCAAATGGTGGCAGACTGTCACATAGGGGAGAGTCAGATGGTGGCAGACACATGGGGAGTGGCAGATGGTGGCAGACTGTTTCACATGGGGGGGGGTGTCAGATGGTGGCAGACTGTGTCACATGGGGGAGAGTCAGATGGTGGCAGATTGTCACATGGGGGGAGTTTTAGATGGTGGCAGATTGTCACATGGGGGGAGTTTTAGATGGTGGCAGACTGTCACATGGGGGGAGCGTCAGATGGGCGCAGACTGTCACATGGGGGAGAGTCAGATGGTGGCAGTCACATGGGGCAGTATCAGATGGTGGCAGACTGTTTCACATGGGGGAAGAGTCAGATGGTGGCAGACTGTCACATGGGGGAGAGTGTCAGATGGTGGCAGACTGTGTCACGTGGGGGAGAGTCACTGTCAGATGGGGGAGTGTAAGAGGCAGACTGTCACATGGGGGAGTTTTAGATGGTGGAAGATTGTCACATGGGGGAAGAGTCAGATGGTGGCAGACTGTCACATGGGGGGAGTGTCAGATGGTGGCAGATAGTCACATGGGGGAGAGTGTCAGATGGTGGCAGACTGTGTCACGTGGGGGAGAGTCACTGTCAGATGGGGGAGTGTAAGAGGCAGACTGTCACATGGGGGAGTTTTAGATGGTGGAAGATTGTCACATGGGGGAAGAGTCAGATGGTGGCAGACTGTCACATGGGGGGAGTGTCAAATGGTGGCAGACTGTCACATAGGGGAGAGTCAGATGGTGGCAGACACATGGGGAGTGGCAGATGGTGGCAGACTGTTTCACATGGGGGGGGGTGTCAGATGGTGGCAGACTGTGTCACATGGGGGAGAGTCAGATGGTGGCAGATTGTCACATGGGGGGAGTTTTAGATGGTGGCAGATTGTCACATGGGGGGAGTTTTAGATGGTGGCAGACTGTCACATGGGGGGAGCGTCAGATGGGCGCAGACTGTCACATGGGGGAGAGTCAGATGGTGGCAGTCACATGGGGCAGTATCAGATGGTGGCAGACTGTTTCACATGGGGGAAGAGTCAGATGGTGGCAGACTGTCACATGGGGGGAGAGTCAGATGGTGGCAGTGACATGGGGGGAGAGTCAGATGGTGGCAGACTGTCACATAGGGGAGAGTCAGATGGTGGCAGTCACATGGGGAGTGGCAGATGGTGGCAGACACATGGGGAGTGTCAGATGGTGGCAGACTGTTTCACATGGGGGGGGTGTCAGATGGTGGCAGACTGTGTCACATGGGGGAGAGTCAGATGGTGGCAGACTGTCACATGGGGGGAGTGTCAGATGGTGGCAGTGACATGGGGAGTGTCAGATGTTGGCAGACTGTCACATGGGGGGAGTTTCAGATGGTGGCAGACTGTTTCACATGGGGGAGTTTTAGATGGTGGAATATTGTCACATTGGGGAGAGTCAGATGGTGGCAGATTGTCACATGGGGGAGACTCAGGTGGTGGCAGTCACATGGGGGGAGTGTCAGATGGTGGCAGTGACATGGGGGAGTGTCAGATGGTGGCAGACTGTCACATGGGGGGAGTTTCAGATGGTGGAAGATTGTCACATTGGGGAGAGTCAGATGGTGGCAGACTGTCACATGGGGGAGCGTAAGAGGCAGACTGTCACATGGGGGAGTTTTAGTGAGTGAGTGAGTGAGTTGGGTTTAACGCCGCTTTTAACAGTATTCCAGTTATATCGCGGCGTGTCAGCTTAATGTGGGAGGAAAGCCCGAAGTGATGCAGGTCTCAGACGTTTACCACTTCGGTGAAACCCACGAGCACGGGTATGGTGCTGACAAACCTAGAAACATAATTGGGGCGAACCAGGATTCGAACCCACAATCATAGGTTTCTGGCGTGCCCAAGGGACGCAACTCTGCACAGCGAATCGCGGCGCCTTAGACGACTGGGCCACCCGTGCCCCTGGGGAGTTTTAGATGGTGGAAGATTGTCACATGGGGGAAGAGTCAGATGGTGGCAGACTGTCACATGGGGGGAGTGTCAGATGGGCGCAGACTGTCACATGGGGGAGAGTCAGATGGTGGCAGTCAAATGGGGGAGTGTCAGATGGTGGCAGACTGTTTCACATGGGGGGAGTTTTAGATGGTGGAAGATTGTCACATGGGGGAAGAGCCAGATGGTGGCAGACTGTCACATAGGGGAGAGTCAGATGGTGGCAGACTGTCACATGGTTGCAGACTGTTTCACATGGGGGGGGGGGGGGTGGCAGTGGTGGCAGACTGTGTCACATTGGGGAGAGTCAGATGGTGGCAGACTGTTTCACATGGGGGAGTTTTAGATGGTGGAAGATTGTCACATGGGGGAGACTCAGGTGGTGGCAGTCACATGGGGGGAGTGTCAGATGGTGGCAGTGACATGGGGGAGTGTCAGATTGTGGCAGACTGTCACATGGGGGGAGTTTCAGATGGTGGAAGATTGTCACATGGGGGAGTGTCAGATGGTGGCAGACTGTCACATGGGGGAGACTCAGGTGGTGGCAGACAGTCACATGGGGGGAGTGTCAGATGGTGGCAGTGACATGGGGGAGAGCGTCAGGTGGTGGCAGACTGTGTCACATGGGGGAGAGCGTCAGATTTTGTAGACTTCACATGGGGGAGAGTGTCAGATGGTGGCAGTCACATGGGGGAGAGTCAGATGGTGGCAGACTGTCACATTGGGGAGTGTCAGATGGTGGCAGTCACATGGGGGAGTGTCAGACGGTGGCAGACTGTTTCACATGGGGGAGCGTCAGATGGTGGCAGACTGTGTCACATGGGGGAGAGTCAGATGGTGGCAGACTGTCACATGGGGGGAGCGTCAGATGGTGGAAGACTGTCACATGGGGGGGGGGGGGGGGAGTTGCAGACTGTGGCAGACTGTCACATGGGGGGAGGGTCAGATGGTGGCAGACTGTGTCACATGGGGGAGAGTCAGATGGTGGCAGACTGTCACATGGGGGAGTGTCAGATGGTGGCAGACTGTCACATGGGGGAGAGTGTCAGGTGGTGGCAGACTGTGTCACATGGGGGAGAGTGTCAGATTTTGCAGACTGTCACATGGGGGAGAGTGTCAGATGGTGGCAGTCTGTCACATGGGGGAGAGTGTCAGATGGTGGCAGTCTGTCACATTGGGGAGTGTCAGAAGGTGGCAGTCTGTCACATGGGGGAGAGTCAGATGGTGGCAGTCACATGGGGGAGAGTCAGATGGTGGCAGACTGTCACATGGGGGAGTGTCAGACGGTGTCAGACTGTTTCACATGGGGGAGCGTCAGATGGTGGCAGACTGTGTCACATGGGGGAGAGTGTCAGATGGTGGCAGACTGTCACATGGGGGGGGGGGGGGGGGGTCAGATTGTGGCAGACCGTCACATGGGGGGAGTGTCAGATGGTGGCAGACTGTCACATGGGGGAGAGTGTCAGATGGTGGCAGACTGTGTCACGTGGGGGAGAGTCACTGTCAGATGGGGGAGTGTAAGAGGCAGACTGTCACATGGGGGAGTTTTAGATGGTGGAAGATTGTCACATGGGGGAAGAGTCAGATGGTGGCAGACTGTCACATGGGGGGAGTGTCAGATGGTGGCAGATAGTCACATGGGGGAGAGTGTCAGATGGTGGCAGACTGTGTCACGTGGGGGAGAGTCACTGTCAGATGGGGGAGTGTAAGAGGCAGACTGTCACATGGGGGAGTTTTAGATGGTGGAAGATTGTCACATGGGGGAAGAGTCAGATGGTGGCAGACTGTCACATGGGGGGAGTGTCAAATGGTGGCAGACTGTCACATAGGGGAGAGTCAGATGGTGGCAGACACATGGGGAGTGGCAGATGGTGGCAGACTGTTTCACATGGGGGGGGGTGTCAGATGGTGGCAGACTGTGTCACATGGGGGAGAGTCAGATGGTGGCAGATTGTCACATGGGGGGAGTTTTAGATGGTGGCAGATTGTCACATGGGGGGAGTTTTAGATGGTGGCAGACTGTCACATGGGGGGAGCGTCAGATGGGCGCAGACTGTCACATGGGGGAGAGTCAGATGGTGGCAGTCACATGGGGCAGTATCAGATGGTGGCAGACTGTTTCACATGGGGGAAGAGTCAGATGGTGGCAGACTGTCACATGGGGGAGAGTGTCAGATGGTGGCAGACTGTGTCACGTGGGGGAGAGTCACTGTCAGATGGGGGAGTGTAAGAGGCAGACTGTCACATGGGGGAGTTTTAGATGGTGGAAGATTGTCACATGGGGGAAGAGTCAGATGGTGGCAGACTGTCACATGGGGGGAGTGTCAGATGGTGGCAGATAGTCACATGGGGGAGAGTGTCAGATGGTGGCAGACTGTGTCACGTGGGGGAGAGTCACTGTCAGATGGGGGAGTGTAAGAGGCAGACTGTCACATGGGGGAGTTTTAGATGGTGGAAGATTGTCACATGGGGGAAGAGTCAGATGGTGGCAGACTGTCACATGGGGGGAGTGTCAAATGGTGGCAGACTGTCACATAGGGGAGAGTCAGATGGTGGCAGACACATGGGGAGTGGCAGATGGTGGCAGACTGTTTCACATGGGGGGGGGTGTCAGATGGTGGCAGACTGTGTCACATGGGGGAGAGTCAGATGGTGGCAGATTGTCACATGGGGGGAGTTTTAGATGGTGGCAGATTGTCACATGGGGGGAGTTTTAGATGGTGGCAGACTGTCACATGGGGGGAGCGTCAGATGGGCGCAGACTGTCACATGGGGGAGAGTCAGATGGTGGCAGTCACATGGGGCAGTATCAGATGGTGGCAGACTGTTTCACATGGGGGAAGAGTCAGATGGTGGCAGACTGTCACATGGGGGGAGAGTCAGATGGTGGCAGTGACATGGGGGGAGAGTCAGATGGTGGCAGACTGTCACATAGGGGAGAGTCAGATGGTGGCAGTCACATGGGGAGTGGCAGATGGTGGCAGACACATGGGGAGTGTCAGATGGTGGCAGACTGTTTCACATGGGGGGGGTGTCAGATGGTGGCAGACTGTGTCACATGGGGGAGAGTCAGATGGTGGCAGACTGTCACATGGGGGGAGTGTCAGATGGTGGCAGTGACATGGGGAGTGTCAGATGTTGGCAGACTGTCACATGGGGGGAGTTTCAGATGGTGGCAGACTGTTTCACATGGGGGAGTTTTAGATGGTGGAAGATTGTCACATTGGGGAGAGTCAGATGGTGGCAGATTGTCACATGGGGGAGACTCAGGTGGTGGCAGTCACATGGGGGGAGTGTCAGATGGTGGCAGTGACATGGGGGAGTGTCAGATGGTGGCAGACTGTCACATGGGGGGAGTTTCAGATGGTGGAAGATTGTCACATTGGGGAGAGTCAGATGGTGGCAGACTGTCACATGGGGGAGCGTAAGAGGCAGACTGTCACATGGGGGAGTTTTAGTGAGTGAGTGAGTGAGTTGGGTTTAACGCCGCTTTTAACAGTATTCCAGTTATATCGCGGCGTGTCAGCTTAATGTGGGAGGAAAGCCCGAAGTGATGCAGGTCTCAGACGTTTACCACTTCGGTGAAACCCACGAGCACGGGTATGGTGCTGACAAACCTAGAAACATAATTGGGGCGAACCAGGATTCGAACCCACAATCATAGGTTTCTGGCGTGCCCAAGGGACGCAACTCTGCACAGCGAATCGCGGCGCCTTAGACGACTGGGCCACCCGTGCCCCTGGGGAGTTTTAGATGGTGGAAGATTGTCACATGGGGGAAGAGTCAGATGGTGGCAGACTGTCACATGGGGGGAGTGTCAGATGGGCGCAGACTGTCACATGGGGGAGAGTCAGATGGTGGCAGTCAAATGGGGGAGTGTCAGATGGTGGCAGACTGTTTCACATGGGGGGAGTTTTAGATGGTGGAAGATTGTCACATGGGGGAAGAGCCAGATGGTGGCAGACTGTCACATAGGGGAGAGTCAGATGGTGGCAGACTGTCACATGGTTGCAGACTGTTTCACATGGGGGGGGGGGGGGGTGGCAGTGGTGGCAGACTGTGTCACATTGGGGAGAGTCAGATGGTGGCAGACTGTTTCACATGGGGGAGTTTTAGATGGTGGAAGATTGTCACATGGGGGAGACTCAGGTGGTGGCAGTCACATGGGGGGAGTGTCAGATGGTGGCAGTGACATGGGGGAGTGTCAGATTGTGGCAGACTGTCACATGGGGGGAGTTTCAGATGGTGGAAGATTGTCACATGGGGGAGTGTCAGATGGTGGCAGACTGTCACATGGGGGAGACTCAGGTGGTGGCAGACAGTCACATGGGGGGAGTGTCAGATGGTGGCAGTGACATGGGGGAATGTCAGATGGTGGCAGACTGTTTCACACGGGGGAGTTTTAGATGGTGGAAGATTGTCACATTGGGGAGAGTCAGATGGTGGCAGACTGTCACATGGGGGGAGCGTCAGATGGTGGCAGTGACATGGGGGAATGTCAGATGGTGGCAGACTGTCACATGGGGGGGGGGGGGGGGGGGGGGGAGTTTCAGATGGTGGCAGACTGTTTCACACGGGGGAGTTTTAGATGGTGGAAGATTGTCACATGGGGGAGAGTCAGATGGTGGCAGATTGTCACATAGGGGAGTGTCAGATGGTGGCAGACTGTTTCACATGGGGGAGTTTTAGATGGTGGCAGATTGTCACATGGGGGAGAGTCAGATGGTGTCAGATTGTCACATGGGGGAGCGTCAGATAGAGACAGACTGTCACATGGTGTGTGTGTGTGTGTGTCACATGGGGATGGGGGGGCTGTCACTTTAGTGAGACGTCAAGATCTGTTTTAGAATTCCATTAGTCACACTGGATCATTCGAACCCCCATGGGACTTTTGTACCATTGATGTTACTCAGGAACATCTGGGTTAGAATTGGGTGTTCAACAACCCATGCTTGTCGTAAGAGGTGACTAATGAGACCAGGTGGCCATACTGACTGACTCGGTTGATGCATGTCATCATATCCCAATTGTGTAGATCGATGGTCATGATTGTCTGATCTGCACTCGATTCCTTACAGCAAGTTTGGTTTAACGCCGCTTTGAACAGTATTCCAGTTATATCACAGTGCATCATCTTCATGTGGGAGGAAAGCTAGAAATGATACAGGTCTCAGAGCACCCACGAGCACAAGTCAGGTGGATTATTCACAGACTGCCATCATATAGCTGCAAAACCGCCGAGTGTAGCATTACATAACTAACATCTTGTTGAAACCACAAGCTTGTTGACATGTTGACAGTCCAGGGATCATAGTCAGGGCTTAGAAATAACTCATTAAAGAACAACAACAAAGGGTGAAATCTTGGCATAACTTTTAATGATACAAATGAGAAGATGGTCACAAGCCTAAAATGCAGCACAATGGGGACTTGTGGGTCTATGCAACATGCAAGTCTACCGGGGCAATGTATACCTACTTACATATGTACAAATACACACTATTTACAAACTATGTACATATCATAAATCCTAAGTCTGCTGTACACGATTTTAGGGGAACTCAAGAAAAAAGAAATTTCCACTGTGATCTAGAACATGCTAGGCAAAAGTATGCATGAATGTTGACAAACTCACGCCCAACAGACTTAATTGCTTGTTTATGGACAAGTACTACTGTTTCTTAGACTATTTGCTCTGTTAAAACTATTTTGTCTATATCAAATCATTCTTAGAGGTGCAGGTCTCAAGACATTTACATTTACAACTTTGATGAAACCCAGCAGCACGGGTATGGTGCTGACAAACCTAGAAACATAATTGGAGCAAATCAGAATTTGAATCCACAATCATAGGGTTCTGGCTTGCCAAACGAGCGCAACCCTGCACAGCAAATCGCGGCGCCTAAGAGGACTGGGCCACCCGTGCCCTGACTGTAAGATTGACTAACAACCATCCTGCACACTGCTGGTAGTCACACCTTGCATGCCCCCTTTTCAACAAGAAATTCCATTAACAAGTAAGAGGGGCCTTCAAAAAGTTTTGCAACTTGGGCATTTGTGTTTACACAAACAATGTCAACTTGTGGCAGGTGTGACACTAGTCATAACACCAGATTAACATGTGTCATAAGAAGTTCCAGACACAACAATTAGTTAGAAGTGATGGCTTCATTCGCCTCAGGGTGGTCTCAAACATGAACAATGCGCTGTAATTAAGTTCCTTACCAAGGAGGGATGCAAAGCAAAAGAAATCCATATGTGAATTATGTGAATGTGGATTCGAACAGTTAAATCACCCATCCTACAGCCCACACTTGGCCCCCAGTGACTATTTCCTGTTCCGGCAAATGAAATCTGCCCTACGTGGAAGACGCTTCCAGGATGACAAGGACACAAAGGCTGCCACAGAGGCGTGGTTAGAGGGCCAATCTGCGGATGTCTATAAAAGGTGTATTAAAAGCTTGAAGGACAAATGGAATAAGTATTGAGGTGAATGGAGGTTATATGGAAAATAAAAGTGCAAAAGATATTCTGCGACTTGGTCTTATATTGAAGTTGCAAAACTTATTGACGCCCCTCGTAAGTAAGTAAAATCATCTCAAGAGTTCATAATGCATTGAATAGTTGTTTCTGGACATTATATTTAAGTACACAAGTACACGAGAAAACATGGGACCTTTCTGTTATGTCCTCACCTTGATTTAACAGAGGTCTTAAAAATACACAGCATAACACAACGGATCAAGGTCAATCGACAGGGACCCAACCGGTGTTACCACAAGATCACAGGTTAATCAAACCCAACATAACCACCTCAAAAGACCTCAATTATTTAAAAGGCCTCAATTATTTAAAAGGCAAATTAAAATACTTCATTTTGGCACATAGGGAAGAATTCACAGGGCTCGCTAGATGTAGTCTCTATTCTACTCAGTAGGCCCACAACAGAACTGATACGAAGTGCATAGAAACATGTGTCACAAAAGTCCTTATACACAATGTGTATTAATTAAAGAGACTGGTCATCAATTAAAGAGGACAGTAGTGATTGGTTAACTCATAGACACTGAATTACCATAGAGGGGGTGAGGTGAAATAGGGTTTAATGTTGTGTTCAAGATTATTGCACTCATATGGCAAGGTGCATGCATGTGCATGTCTGCTTGCACTAGTCCGGACTACTGCCAGTTTTATAGTGCTAGCCCCTTGAGATACCATGCCGCAGTTAAACATGGATATCCCACCAAGACACAGCATAAAGTCTCCAGCCAACCAGTTCAAGTTTTATCCCAAACAGGTTGGATAACAAGTACCATATTTCAACGTCTTTAGGTATGAGGTGCAAGGATTGAACTAGCGACATTCCATTCTCCAGGCTGACTCACAAGGGCGCCACACTCAGCAATATTCCAGCTATATGACGGCGGTCTGTAAATAATCAAGTCTGGACCAGACAGTCCAGTGATTGACAGCATGAGCATCGATCCACGCATTTGGGATCGATGACATGCATCAACCAAGTCAGCGAGCCTGACCATCCGATCCCGTTAGTCGCCTTTAACGACAAGCATAGTCGCCTTTTACGGCATGGAAAATACAAGAAATATCAATACTCATGATCTATCCATTTCAGCTCTCCTCAAATCATACCAATGTTTTCTCGACTTCCCTCACGTGTGTCAGTGAAGTATTCCATCACACATCCACCTCTGTAACCAATGACCAGTCTGATGCTGTTCCTAACACCTAGTATCTTAAATACTTGGTTTATGAATCAAAATCATAACCAAAGTGATTCCTGAAAGGAATTTTCAATAGGGGAAAATATAGCAACTGTGATAAAATTGGCTCTTAATGACAAGTCAAAGAATGACTTACTGCCCGGAAGTAATTAACACATTTGGTAGTAACCAAAAAAGAAAAGAATAAAGAAAGAAAGAAATGAAAAAAAAAAAAAAAAAAAAACCCATTAAAATTGACAAATATTTTTTGTGACATATTATTGGGTTTGCAGATCCGTCACACAGAGCAATTAAAAATATAACTACTAATATCATTGACGTCTTCTTTCAGCAAACATATACATAAAGATTGAGCACTTGAACACAGGTCATCAGTAGCAAAAATACCTTTGAACTAGCGAAATATGAAATAACCATCAATACCTATGGCACTTCGAGTCATTATCAAAGTCAATGAACACAACCCAGCCCGACTCAGCTGTATGGGGACTGTGAACACAGATAGCAACACCAGCTTATCGTCCTTGTCTGGACATGAGACAATCATAGAACACATTTGAAACAAAATATTCGAAGATGTATGCAGTGAGGTGATTAGAATGTACCTTAACAAGCTGTAGTACTGAGCCTTCTTCTCATTTAGTGTAGAGGACTATTATCAATCATCATGACCAGCTCTCAGACAAAAGTATGACTGGAAAATATCCAAACATACCGTATTTGATGAAATAAGCACTGTTCCATTAAGTACCCATCTTAAAAATATAATTCAGTTAATTAGATAACAGATTCATGTGTGAAATTTTAATCATGATTTGACATTCTACAAATTAAAAACAAATTGAACTTGGGGTGTGAAGCGTTTGTCGTCAGATTTGAAGACCATTTGTTGATGTTGAGGCTCTACATACATCTTATATCAATGTTAATTATGCAATACTGTTTCACTGTGAGGAGCTTGAAATGCTGAGATCGGTAACATGTCAGATGCCCTGCCAACGGGGAAGATACTTTCCACGTGTACATCGCTGTAGCAGGTACAAGGGAATGTACCTAAACATGAACCAATCAAATTCAAGTATGTTTCATGAAAGAAGATGGGAGTACTTAACCTCGTTTAAACAATGCCAGGATAAAACCTTGGACACCTCTTTGACGTGGACGCTTACTACATCAAATATGATAGAAACTTGACAATGACCCCCACCCCCAACCCCAGAATAAATATAAAAAATGAAATGTAATGTGATTTCCTATAACTGTCAATGTATCAGATGAGATTGCTCAATATTAATTAGTTATTGCAACCTCTAACTTAAGTTGCTTTATCCAAATTTATACTTCAACTAGATCAATTATTAACATAGCACGTAAAATGTGTTAGCTTTGTTGGACTGTAAGCTGGCCACATATAGACTGGAGGGAGAAGTTTCGGATTTAACAAATATCCCATCACACTGGTCCCTTCCTACTCACAAGTGATTGTCTGAACACTATCAAAAATATAACACTACCTCAGCCCCATTCCACAAAGCGATCTAAGTGCTATGACCATCGTAACTCCACTTCTTAAACATAAACTTGCGAGTCACAGCTCTACGATTGCTTTGTCGAACAGTGCCCAGATCTAAGAAGACTTTTCAGATCTTTATCCAACATCACTTAATACACACATGCACCAGTTACAACACTGACTTCTATCTTTAAAATCATATTCACTGAAAACCTGAGAAAGCAAAGATCTATTTTCATTTGGATCTTTCAGATCAGGTGAGCTAGCAAGACAATAACAAAGGAACATTTCTGACATCCTCCCTACTGCCGCTGTAACATAGACGAACAAGGTGATTAGCCTAGACAGGACAACCTGGAGCTACGAAGGTCCAGCTAACCTGAGTAACGAGACTGGAAATCAACTGCCTGCATAAAAAAAGAAGAAGAAGAATGTGCTATCAAGTATGTCTCTCATTAAATTTGTTCCCCACTAAACTCTAGCAACTCAATGCTATACCAATGGGCACGTAAATCCTGTCCATACATGACTCATAAAAACCATTAAACATTAATATCTACTTGACAGATAACCGAACAATATTTCCTCAGAATCCAGGTTGATCAGCTCTAAACTGCTCAACTTCCGTTAGGGATATAGAATTGTGTAAACCTTTCACATCACAAGCAATCAGTTTCAAGCAAGAATGAAATGATCCACTGATAAATACACCATACTAACCTAACAATGGGATAAACTATCTGCTTCATTTTAAATCTATCGATGCTTCATAATATCATTGTAATTATCTGGAAGTCTTCAAGTTTGTCCCTATCAAAATTTTGGCTTCATGAAGTCTTATTTTCACCATCTGATATTGTTGTGGCGTTTTGGAGAACATAGTGTTTACTGTTTAGGGATTCAAACACAGATGAAGCTGTTATGGGGTACACACTTAGGTAATTCAAAGGTACCTTTCCAAGGAAATTTTCCACAATGATGCATTTTTAAAATACTGTAGAAACTGGTATTGAGCTGAAAATATTATTACATATGATTCCCCTGTAATTAGGTCAACTAGTATAGTGAATGTCGACACGAAAAGGCAAAGAAATGATACGCCCATCATGTGTAATAAAATGTAGTTTCACTCTAACTTGTGAAATCAAAACAATTCAACAAACCTTTCCTTGCCTACTATTTAACATGAGACAGATATTGAAATTTAAAAATGAAAAGCAACTTGTAATCAGTAGAACTGGGCAATGTGGAGACTTTTGACATTATGAAATAACACTGCTGAAAGGGGAGATAACTCTTGCTGAGAAAAGCGTATCTCAACCATACTGAATATGGCACAAATTTTAAAAACTTTTACTCTTGAAGCATTGATGGAGAATTATATAATTATAATTATATATATATATATATATTTCATTTTCTTCAAACCTTAATATAACAAAATTTTCACTAACAAATATTCAAAAAATATATTCATATAAAACTAGTAATTCTGGACAATTTAAGTACAATTCCTTTCAAAATTGAGAAATTATTTAATTTCCATATATAAGGTAGTATCTATAATTTTGGAACATTCAGAGATGTTAGTCAATGTTTTGGAGGATCAACTCAGCTGCTCAGTGAGTCAAGCCTTGGTGTATGCCTTGTACAGTATTACAGTTGTACCACATGAATCTTTGACGGAGGAGGAAAGCCTGAAGTGATGCAGATCTTACGATGTTTACCAGTTTGGCGGAACCCATGAGGTATGATGCTGACAAGCCTAGGAACATAATCAGGATTCCAACCCACGATCATGTTCCCGGCACATCAAGGGAACAGAACTTGAACTGAAGCACCGCGAACTGAAGCTCAGACAACCGGGCCCTGCATGCACCCCCCTCAGCTGCCCAGTTAAGAATCTTAATAATATGATCACATCCCTGAAGAACAAAACCTGAGGTGAACAGATTACATTTTATACTTATAACTAGGCATGGTCATATTCCAAACACACATTAAACTGCATCCAATAGCATGGCCTAACACTCAACTTCATTGTTCCCAGCCTAACAATTTTCTCCGACTTGGGAATGCATACCTCTGGGACAACAGGTATCCTGGATATTAGGGTTTATTTCAAAACCTAATTATCAAATATGCTGCATATTTTTGCAATTTATATAAATATGTAATTGAAAACTAGGAAAGACCTAACATGTATTTTGGAACCAATTTCCTACATAGCGTCAGACCTGAATGTTGTTACTTATGATTAACAATAGCTATTCAAGCATGCTTGTTTCACTGACCATGATAACGTTACTTGACAAATGAAGGGGGAAAATACCCCATCATCAAAAGATAAGATGAAAATTATTTAGAGAGTATTAGAATATCATGACATCAGAATAAATTAATGTTAGCTGGAAACTAAGTACCTGTTAATTTATTTAATAATATCTTCTATAAAAATTTATTAAAAAGAAAGAAAAGAAGCTATGTTCCAGCTTGATGAGAAGGTCATTACATGAGCTGGTGTTACTGGGCTGCTGCCTTTAAGTGAGTTTTTAACAATGACATAGATTCAACTTTTTTTTCTATTATGGGTTCTGAAGCCGCCTGGTCGACGATGCTGAACACAAACTGGAGGCATCCCACTTTGATGTAGCTCCCATGATGCAACAGGGCCGTGCCCTCCCAGCCCGCACCACTCCCTCCAATGAGACTTGAGCTGCTCACTCGACAGTTGCAAGGACGTGGTAGCTGAAACAGAGAGATATAACAAAATGAAACACAGAAAAATTTCAAAATAGCAAAAGGCACCAGTTTAGCTAATGAGCAATACATATCCCAAGTTTTGTTTTAATATGTTGAACGGTTTTCAAGATATGGCCCAGAAGTGAGATCTAATAAATAGCCTATCACAAATGATCTCCACATGATGTGATAAAGTCTTCAATCTATCAAAGTTGCAAATACAAATTTTAAGCAAATTCAAATTTGATGTCCATATCAAAATACTAAATCTTTTACTCTCAAATTGTTTATTGTTTAATACCACACTCAGCAATATCCAAGCTTTATGACGACAACCTGAAAAGAATCGAGTCTGGGCTAGACAATTCAGTAATCGATATTGTAAGCAACGATCCATATGATGAAATACAACCATCACGTCACGGAGTCTGACAAACCAATCCAATCAGTCACCTCTTACAACCAGCATAGGTTGCTGGGGACCTATTCTAACCCAGAATCGACACAGGGCTAATCTCAAATCGACCAAAAGAAGATCAGGCATGGTTAGAAAGATCACACATGCAGAAGTGCTTCAACATTCACTGTCAAACTCACATCATGAGCTTTAGCTGTCATGGTGTGTTTTTCTAGTTTCTCGGGATCGGAATCAGATCTCCGCCTAGCCTTGCTGTTGATCTCCCTCACAGCAGCCACGATCGGGGACGGCTGTGGGGTGGTGGCTGGCTTGTCGGAGAAGTCGCACGAGTACAGCACATTGTCAACTGTTGTTCCATGCTCACTGTAGTTCAGCAGCTCATAGTGACGGGTCATCTGCAGGAGGGACACAGGGTAATTAAGACAAATTGGAAAATCTTAACATCTACTTAAACACAGCTGTGACGTTATACTTTTGTTTGAGTGCTCCATTACTTTTAGGGAATGGAGAGTTGATGGTGTTCTCTGCCGGTGCTGCACGTGCTCTGTCGCGAGCTGATCTTTACACTCCATGTTCTATTGCTCTTTAGAATGTTTTGTCAAATCGTAAGAGTAGAGAAGTGTCTTAAGAAGGGGCATATCCTCGTAACTCCTTAAAAATAATGGTCCTCGGAAAGTTACTCGGACATTTCCTTCTACATCATGGTAGGTCAGTATTCCAATTGTGGAGATCAAACGAATGCAACATCACTACCCCAGTATAGAGATAAATTAACAAAAAGCAAAATTGATAACTGAAATTATGATCAATTACCACAATATTTGATTAAACATACAAATGAAGTAAAATATTTCCAAAAAATATACCTCATCATAAAAAATACAGGCGTGTTTAGCAGAGACGAAGTTGCAGCTTCCGAATTGGCTAAGGGACACATCCATGTCTGCACCTGAAACAGTCATAGTCGAGCATTAAAGACATTCGGAAGTCTTAAACAACATATCAACTCAAGTTCACAAGTTCACAAGGTTTAAATGCATATTAACACTACCTTACTCAAGAAACATATATCATATGACAGCCAATAATACTATTACAGCCCTAGTAGGAGCCAGTTGGGTTTTACACTGTTCTGGGTTAGGGCTTTATTTCACAACATCACAAACCAAGAAAGGGATAATGAGTGAATGAGTTTGGTTTAACGCCGCTTTTAACAGTATTAGAGTTATATCGCGGCGTGTCAGCTTAATGTGGGAGGGAAGCCCGAAGTGATGCAGGTCTCACACATTAACCACTTCGGTGAAACCCACAAGCACGGGTATGGTGCTGACAAACCTAGAAACATAATCGGGGCGAACCGGGATTCGAACCCACAATCATAGGTTTCTGGCGTGCCCAAGGGACGCAACTCTGCACAGCGAATCGCGGCGCCTTAGACGACTGGGCCACCCGTGCCCCAGAAAGGGATAATGAAAGAACTTCCCAACTGATCTCATTTTTATAACGTTTGATTTTCTTTTCCTCAAGACCTATCTGTGGACCCTGACTGTGGATAAGATAGTTTACCTGTGCCGATACTGAGTGTTCTGTAGGGCATCGGAACTGCCTGCCCCTTTCCTGTGAGCGGACAGAGCACAGCCCGAGCTCGCACATCGCTGGACCCTGTAACATATATCAGTTTATAACAACACATCAATAACGACAACCTTATTTCTTGGATTGGTCAAGTCAGTCCAGATACCTTTTCTTGAGCCATTGAGTATTTAGTTTTCTTTGGGTACTCAACACATTTTGACTCCCTTTGTGAAAATAATTCTACTTCTATGCTGTTTCCAGTAACTTCTAATTAGAATATGTTCATATGATAACCCAAGTGAGTCACCTGTCGCATAACCTCACAACAGTGTTACCATGGTTACATGGCTAAGTTACAATTTAGCATACACAGAGTAGGTGTGAAATTTTGCCTAGCCAGACAGGCCATCTACTTTGTTTCAGCAAGTCTTTTGTAATTTATACTGGACACAGGCCAACAGGCCAGCAGTTAAATCGATCCCTGCAAGAAGCAAGATGTTGCACACCTGTGCATTATTCACTGCAGTAGAGTTCTACTCTACGTGATACCTGCATTCAGTCAATAAGAAAAGGCCTAAAAAGACAAACTGACAAAGGTACTATTGGCGTATGAAATATCTTCATGTGTATGTGTTGAAACGATACAGCAAGGTCACGATATGCATCAGGATACATAGGTCATGATAAAATATGTATTGTGATACGCATGTTTACATCAAATCACTTGGAAACTTTGTACTATGAATATTTCAGGGCAGGTTCAAAAGGAAAAGCTAGCTGTAGACACATGTTCCTAGCGTCTATTTTTAGTACTGAACTTGAAACACTAATACCAATACATTTTGCGATATTTGACTGACAAAAAAAGCTGAAGTCCGTAAATGAGCAGTAAGTAATGTATTTTAGCAATATACCCCACTCTGACACAGTATACTCTGAGCCGACCAGTCCTTGTTTTAGCTCCTTAATGCCTAGCACCAGATAGGGTAACAAGTACCATTTTTTAACATCTTTTGGTATGATGTGGCAGAGGATCAAATCCCGGACCTTCCGCTCTACCACTAGACTATGCAGGCGGTCTCATCAATACAGAAAAAAAACATATCGTATCATGATGCATGATGTATCTTTCACCTTTAGTATGTGTAATACTGTATGCAAGCAACTCAACATTAATTGGGTTATGGTGATTTAGTTTCTAATAAATAATAATAAGGGCCCCACTTTGTCACTTTTTAAAAAAGTGCCCAGAGCTCTTATCATGGCGAATATGGTAGTGCCATAGAAAGTTCAATATGCCACTAATTAAAACAAAGGTGCTATGCCTACTGTTGTGGAGGAAGTTACCTGGTTGAGACAGAAGGCCATTCAGAAGACTCTTCTTGTTCGGTGGTGACTGGGACTTGTTTGAGGACGACATCAGCTGTTGCAACCGTTGCCATGCAAGGATTTGGATTAGTTTCTCGTCAATCTTGTTCAACTCACAATCTGAAAAGAGGAAAGGATAATGCAGGGCTCGAACAAGGAACTTGATTTAGCCTGACCATATGAGTTAGTTATGGCATCCTGTTTGTTGTAGTTTCGCCTGGTAATTCTATATCCTTGTATACAAATATTGTACACATAAAGGCCACATATACAGCATCATTAGACCCACTCTGCTCCCTGTCTTACCTTGATTTCCTTCTATTAGCTGCTGGAGAGTAGAGTTGACATTGATGATTGTTGGTAGTGAGCTCAGATTACTTGAGTTACTCCCCTTTCCCTGAGATATTGCCACATTGCTGCTGCCGGAAGATTTCACTCCTGTAAGTGGGGGTTGAAATAGTCATTCAAATACAGACATGGCCACTTGACTGAGGACAACTACGGTCTCTACACTCCATAGAACATGATTCATAACACTTGTCTACACCATTCTTATCATCTAATTGCTGCAATCATTGTAAGGCCATTTCTTTTCAATCTAATGAAAATCAGACCTTAGCTCTCGCTACCGCTCAACAAAGATCTGAGGACATCCCATTAGGGGTCACGACCTTTCATCAGACCAATCAGAAAGTCGCTTACCAAATTATGAAAGTGACAGTTGGAATGTGATTTCTGATCATCCAACCTCGAAAACATTAACACAGGGTATTCCGAACTATGCCTTCTGATTGGTCATTCCATTGGTCGGTCAAATTCGCGCAAGGTCGGTTTGACGTGATCCGTAATGGGATGTCCTCAGAGCTTTGTTTAGCGGTAGCGAGAACTAAGATCTGATATTAATGAGATTGATTTCTTTTTAACAAATTTCTATCCCCAAAATTCAGGTCGGTAGGGTAAAAAAATCCAATTTCAAATATAGTTTTAGGTTTGAATTAAAAGTGTGGGTGGGAGAAATAAGGAGAGAAACAAGATTGGAGTTACCTCCCTTCTGTTACAGACACAGATCTTTTGCAATTCCCTGTGTTTTGAACATGTTGAATGAATGTTTACGTTTTAATATAAATCTTCAACAGGTTTTTATTATATTATTTCAGTTAATTTATTTAAATTGAAAGTGACAGTAAATGAGTTTGTTTCTTAAACATTTAACTTATTTATGGAATGCAGAATACTGTTTTCACATTTAAGGTAGTTTTTCTCTTTGTCTGAAAACAGCAATTCAAGCAGTGTGTATTTTCACTGCTAATCTCAAGATAGTGAGTATGGTTTTACACTATTTTTGGCAACATTTCAGCAATGACATGGCAGTGGACATCAGAAATGGGTTTCACAGATTGTACCCATGTGGGGAATTGAACCCGGCCCCTTGGATGAGACAAACTGATGCTATAATCACTAGGTTAAACAAACAATTAATTAAATTAATATGTCAGTTGAAATAATGTTTGAAAGATTCAAAGGGTTCAAAGTTCATCCACAACACAAGATTAAAAAGAAGTGCAGTAATTACTAGGGCTGTTACGATTCACTCGCGTATTCGGTGAATCAAACCATATCCATTCATGAATGTAATTTGTTATTTACATGTACATTTACATAAAAATATCCATAAGAACATATAATATGCATAGATTTCTTCAAAAGACAACACTCTATACTATTTAATTTGACAGTATGGTGGTCACTGGTCATTGTCGCATTTGACCAGATACTAGTACCTGGATAAGTGCAGTATATAAATGTATTAATAATTAACAAACCATGTCAAATAATTTATGTTGTTATTGCTTCACTGAATAAAACAAATAATACATAAGCTGCTGACTTGTTATTGTATTCGTGATTTAATATTCATAATTGTTACCCTATATTCATGATACGAATCATATTCGCCTCATGGTGTATTCGTTAAACAATCCCCTATCTTGTCCTACCTGAGGGTGAAGCAGATACTGTGATGACTTTAGGAGTGGAAGTAGGACCTGAGCCAGTGGATGAGGGTTTCCCCCCGGGGGTGGCAATCTTCACAGCCGGCTGCATGGTGACACGTGGGGAGAGAATTGAGGTAGGGTTACTGCCACTCACATTCTTGGCTGCCATGTTTGCTGGTAGCACAACCTTTCCCACTTGACTGGAATTGGGCAACACTTTTGTCACTTTATTAATAGCACTGATCAAAATATTTTTCCCTTGTGTATTTGTCACTCCACCGGAACCCTGTTTTTCCCCACAGGGCCATGTGACTTTGACCACATTGGGAGAAGCTGAGTCTGCACTATTACTTCTTGTCCGTATCACAACAGCATCTGGCTTCGTTTTCTGAACATCCATGTACTCCATCTCTCCGTTCATGGCACTACTGCTGGTTGCTGCAGGGCTTCCATGGAGGAGAGATATTGCTGCTCCCTTGCCCATCTCAAAGGGGCCGTTGGGTAATGTCTCCTGTGGACTGGTCAAGCCAGATCCATTCAAGTTGCTAGTCCTATCACAGTCGTTGCTATCCTTGAATGTATGTGAGGGTTGGGCATCTCCAGCTGCCAGGCTACACTGAGCATTGTCCGTCTCTCGATGCATCACCGGAGCCACTGACGCTGTCGGCTTACCGTGTTCACAGCGACCAGAGTCTGATTTAGCACTGTCAGATGATTTTTGCAATTGTTTCTGAGCGAGAAATTTGGCAATGCTTGTTTGAAGAGACACAACAGCTGTCAGCCACTGAAATGAATTAAAATAAAAAGTACACATTTTGCTGATACAGGCATATAAAACAAGAAAAAAAACGTCAATACCAGAGAAAAAACAGTCTCCATTATCCGCCAAAATAGCTTCCATTTGGCGCAAAAGGCAAAATAGTGGTGAAAATTCTCTGAATGGATGACTGAAAATCAATGACGACTCTGGATGTCTACACAAATTTGGTTTAGTTTGATCTGGTTTTGCTTTTTTCTTTGGGGGGGGGGAAGGAGAAAGAGGGAGGAGAAAGAGGGAGGGGTAGGGGAGGGAGGGGTAGAGGGAAAAGGGGGAGAAGGAAAAGAGCGAGAAGAGAAAGATAGGGACTCTTGTGAGTAAGGATTTAAGCCGCTTTAACCATGAGGCTACCAGAACGCCCCGGGGTTCTTTAGAAGTTCCAGCCAAGAAATACAACAAATCCCACATAACATTCACAAATTGTACACATTCTAAAATGTTTCTATCATCATGATGATGGTCCAGATCACTTTGCTTTATAATGTTCACCAGTGACACCAGCATTAGGTAAGATACAGTAAAGCCAAGTCACCTCCTCCTGTTCCTCAAGCGTTGCCTCTGATGATGATGATGCAGCCTGGCTGGGAGATTCCACGCTGCTGAGTGTTGCTGTAGCTGCCCTTGGAAGTAATGGGGGAGGATTGTTGTAGTGATCTTTTATTGCTTGCGGTATCTGTCAACAATCAATTAATTAGATATCTCAAAATTCCAGGCAGTATCATCCAAGGGAGATAACTCAAACTGACCACAAATCCAACACTGCAAACTTACCTCTGATGTTGTTTTCACCTTTTACAGATGGAATTATGTAGTTATTGTGCAGGATGCACTTGTTAAGGGAAAGTCAATACACATTTGTTTATAGTTTCAATTAGCTAACCTCAACTATATTGTTTGTTTATTAACCCTGCATATATCACAAGTCTTGACAAACAAGCCAGTGGAGCGACACCCCACATCATCAGTTACATGCAAATTAAGTGACACCCCACATCATCAGTTACATGCAAATTAAATTACAGAGCCTAACTACCGATTCATTTAGTCCCCTTGTGTGACAGTTATTGAGGACCCATTCTAACCCTGAATCTCCACACCTTGAATTCACCCAAGACAGTCCTTATGAAAGGAGCAAAGATCTACTGGAAATAATGAGGAAGAACGGATGTGACTGATTGTGGTAGAGAAAATGGACTTATAATGATCAGAAGATGGATCTATAGTGTTAAGAAAATGGATTTAAATAACCTAAGATTTATAAACAGTACACTAATGTACAGTCAAGTCCTGTTTCTCCGACATTGTTGGTTGCATATGATTATGTCGGATTAACGAGTATGTCGGATAAACGAAATTAGGTAGTATAAACGTCAAATTGGACAACTACACAATAGATAACGATACGAACAAGTGGGAAAATGAAATATTCATATTGTTGTGTTACATTGTCAGCGGAATGTTTTCTAATCATGCAACCACTAAAGTGTAACTACTGTTACGGACTGTATGACTGATTCAAAATTGATTGAATTTTAAAGCATAATCTGGAATGGAAGTTGCTAATTTGAAATTAGTGCTGCAATGCTTAAGAAAGTGGCTAATGTCGACTTCCGGTTAGTAATTTCATTGGTCAGTCAAAGTTTGCGAAAGGTCGTTCTGACATGACCTGTAATGGGATGTCCTCAGCGGTAGCGAGAACTTGTATCCGTTTTTAATGAGATTGAGGTAATCTAGGCATGTGATTAATCCTGTTTTGTTTATTTAAAGTTGTAACAGTTTATTGTCAAGCAAGTTTATCTCTGCAGCCGTTGAAATATGCATCTACTCGCCGACTCGTCTCGCATCAAAACACGGGGCTGTGTACTCACGGGCAGATGACCACGGAGTACGCTGATCACTGTTTCAGATTAACGAGACTGATTAATGAGTGGTTCAGCAATTCGTTGCAAATTAGGTGTGACGGGGTCAGAGTGCGAGACTGTCGGATTAACGGGTCTATATAGCACTGATTAAATCGGTTCCCATCATTTGTGTCGGATAAAGCCGATTGTTGGATTAAAGAGACTTAACTGTATATGGGGGCACTATTTGGGCTATTTTCACTATTGCGATAGTATTGCAATAGTACCCCACACTATAGCAATAGTTTTGTGATGGTAACAATTGCAATAGTATTGCGATAGAGATAATCAAATTTAAGGCTTGAAAATTCTTTTAATCAATGTAACAGAAATGAATAAAGTTTTTATTTTAATCAATGTAACAGAAATGAATAAAGTTTTTATTTCTTGTTTTGCTTCAACAGTCATTCAACACATTGTAACACTCCTACTAAGGTACCTACAGTTATGGTCTTCCTTGATGGGAGTCTTCTCTTGAACCTGAACGGAGGATGCTGGCGATGTGCTTTGTGTAGGAAGTTGACCTTGACGGCATGCTGGTCCACATGGCCCGCTGACTGGTCCCACAGCTTCACCCTCTCACACAGACTAAGGGACTTCAACAGGTACTCATCCTGAAACACACAGCACTCAGAAATATTACAGCTATATGGCTGGGGTCTGTAAATACTTGAGACTGGACCAGAAAATCCAGTGATTGACATCATGAGCACCGATCCACGCAATTGGGATATGATGATATCAGAGCTCCAGATAAGCTTTTGGTGTTGTGGGTATTTTACCCATGCATTTTAAAATCATTGGGTATCAGTAATTCTATCTGGGTATTCAAATTTCTGTTACCCACTAGTTTTTACACATGTGGGTATTTAAGTTAAATATTTAAAAACACTATTCATCTAGTCCCTGCAAACTGGTGTCGTGTGGGTTTGGGAGCTTTATAGGACTCAAAAATACCACGATACTTCCACAAGAAAGTGTGATGGCAAATGATCATGATGTAACTGTCATCGTGGAGTTTGGCAAGGTTGACGGAATGCCCGTTTATAATTTCAAAATAAGTTGCTGATTTGCTAATCGAATACGCAGGTTTACTTCACAATATTTTGATGATACGCACAAGTTTTATTTTTGTCGCGTATCTGTAATGTTTGTTGCGTATTTTATATGCTTGGATTTTATTTTACTGCGTAGTTCTGCATTTCTGATTTGTATTTTACGCAGATACACAGCTTACCTGGAGCTCTATGATATGCATCAACCAAGTCAGACCACCTGATCCTGTTAGTCGCCTCCTACGACAAGCATTGGTACTCCAACCCGCATCTCCACAGGTTTGGTTTAATGAGATACCATGGCCAAGTTCAACATCTACCCCTATGTGCAGAGGTAGATCCCATTGGTCAAATCCCTCTAATCTGCAGCTCATTTTGGACAAGTAGTTCATGTAAAACTAGTCCCTGAACTAGTCTTGGACTAATGGACTGTGGTCCTGTCTATGCCTACCTCAATGCCGAGCATCATGCAGGGTAACAACAAATACCATCTTATGGTATACACAGTCAGAGATCAAATCCCCAACCTCACCATTCAGGCAGATGTTCTCTAAACTAGACCACGGAGAGAGAGAGAGTGCCAAAGAAGATCTAACATTCTGCTAACCAAGAAGAGGGATGAAAATTAGCACTAGCACAGACCAAATTTTGTTAATGTTAAAGGTATTGTTTGGCTTGTAGAATTTCAAACGTTTTGTGTGTCTGTGTGTGTGTATTCCTATATGCTGTCACTATTAAGGCTAGTAGATGTTGTTGATCATAATATTCTGGGTACCGTTCCACAAAGCTATTTTACAATTGTAGCTCTAAGATAATTGTAACTCCCAAACAGACTTACGACAAACGTACCTCCCACACTTTACCATAGAATTACGATACACGCAATATATCTTTGTGACCACTTGTATTATTTGTAAAAGTATAGAGACATACCACACTCTGCTCCACATGGTTGGGGCACATCCACCTGCCTGTGGGGAAGCTGGTGAGGGGTGGGGCGAGACAGTCCAGGTGGAACAGTAGTGGACAATAGTCACACTGGATCAGGGGGGCCACCCGACAGCTCCTGAAACACACAAGCACTTTCACTAACACATATTTAAGCTCCTTGTTTAGGTTGAATTCAACCTCTGACATCAACTACATATAGAAATTACTTACCCAAAACATTGAGTCCTAAACAAAACTTTAAGAATGGATGTAAACATTAGTCCCTATCAGATGCACACAAAACGGCTGTTTGAACCATTACAACTAAATATAGTATACAATTACAAGCCAAATGTAACAATTTTTGTCTGATACAATCAAAGTCTATGAACTTCAGTCAGTTTAGTTTCTCATGAAGGTAAGCCCCATAACAAAAAGAACAGGTTGTAAAAATTAATGAAAATCATTTGAGCCATAGTGGTCAAGCGGCGTCTTTTAATTATACCCAGGACACCCCGTCAAACAAGTTCTTACTGCCAGTCCCAAGATCCACCAAGGTAAATCCCTGACAGAACACTTATATACCCAAACTAGCAAGACTATTTAAGACTTTAAGATGTACAAGAACACATGGATAACAGTCCTTATTCACATACCTGCTACACTGAAAGCAAACTTTAGCTGGTAGTGACACCATGCCATTGTCAAGTTCATGCGGAGCTTTTCGACTTGATCCACGACTCCCAATTTTTCTTTTGCTCGATCCTGCAATAAGTTGTCAAAATGCAAATAAATTTTATAATTATCAACGTTTGAGAGATTATTTAACATGTTTAAAAGCATTCTGGTCGTATCACCTTGAATAATTTCAGAATGAAACAAGTAGATCTTCTCTAGAATATTTTCACATTTTGTCAGGTATATTCACAAGATCCAAATATTTCAAAATTTCTGTGAGAAGGGAAGTAAGGTGAGAAGATGTTACCTGGAAGTGGAATAGTACAAGCAATATCCTTTGTCAGATCAAACTGAATTGGGTTCATGAGACGAGCAGCTTTTGCAAGGGTCTGAAGGGGGTGTTCTGGGACATCCTTTTCTTCTTCTTGAGAATGTTGCCTCTTTGGACGACCTCTGGATCCAGTTGAGGTACTTGGCACCGGATCCTCCTTGCTCTTCAAAATTTAACAGGAGACATTTGTAAAAATTCAGATATGATCAGAACTGTCAGTTGTTTTACTTGATATAACTCACACTGTGTGAGAAAGTAATATAAAGTCACCAATAATAATATGAATAGTTTGGTAATTCATATATGATTTCCATGTTTGTAATTTCAAGTGGTTTTTAATAGAATCCCAGATACATACAGTGATGTATTGTAAAACCTTTGTTCATCCAAATCAACAAATATCTTTCCTTCAAGGAAATGCCAAGTTTTTTTCAAAACTGTCTAATTTTTTTGTAATAAGTTGGAGAGTGTGACATTAAACCATACAACCAACTAGTAGATGAGTTGTATGAACACATACCTGATTATCAGCAATCCGGCACCTATGACATATCCATTCCCCTGGAGGTAGATCATCTTCCTCTAATGGTGGATCACTAGAAGATTCAGAAAGTTATTTAAAGAGGGGTCAGGATATTATAGGAAGAGATACCAAATTATCTTTCTTATATGGATGTTAAAGTTAAGCACTATTAACTTTATAACCTCATACACAAAACTCTGATTAGAGCATTTTATTTCTTACTTGAGTTACTAAACAATAAGCCTAACCAAAAGATATAAACATACCTCATTCCAACACAACAAACTTGACTTACGTTCAACAAACACAACTCTTTCACCTCTCAGTTTAAAACAAGGTACTACTCAATTGAAAAACTTGTTTCATCTGCATACAAGACACAGTCCATTAGCAACAACACCTTAATACTGACAGATAACAATAACAGCCTCCTTGAAAAAATCTAGGAAACATTTCATAAACACAACATAGGAACAAAATTATGCAATTACAACTGGGT
Source organism: Haliotis rufescens (assembly GCF_023055435.1). NCBI lineage: Eukaryota > Metazoa > Mollusca > Gastropoda > Lepetellida > Haliotidae > Haliotis > Haliotis rufescens. The sequence goes on along the minus strand of NW_025963835.1, from coordinate 26,156,833 downwards.
GAAAGTTATCTTTAATACACCCCTCTTTGGACATAAGAAGAAGACAGACATTAACCCTGACACTACGTTGCTTTTCATAATGGCGCCCTTGTAAAAATGTGCTGGCAAACAAAGTCAGCCATCTTGGATTTCTTGAGGAGAAAACTGAAGAAAGCATTCGGATAAATTGATGTCCAGAGGAAACACTGTCAGGAGTGCAACATCTTCGTCAGTCATTCAAACATTTAAGCTACTTATCACACTACTCACTGGCATTGTAAGTGAAAAGCTGCCGGACAACGATCGCAACAGAGAAGATCGCCACCTTCCTTGCAGCTGTCACAACAGTCATGGTTGACGGAACGGCCGTGTCTTCTATGTTCACGGTCTCTTCTCCTCATTCGTCTTGCATATTCTTCACTGACAGGCGGTGCAACGAGCTTCTGGATTTGCTGCAAAAATGAAAACATAACGTTAGCACCATGATATATGCCAACATTTGAGAAAAGCAGCAAGTTAGTATATGTCAAACACGAAGAAAATGCCTTTTCGTTTGCCGAGCAGTTGTAAATTTTCATCAAATTCACTCGTTTACGCTAAGAAACTAACGACTCTACGTACCTCCATGAGTCCGCCAGACGTATCCAAATCATATTCAACAGTAGCCATCCTGATTTGTTTGTAGATTAGCCCATGCACGTCAAAATAATTCTTCAAAATACTGCTGTCACAAGTCGAAATCCATTCTCTCTTTTCGCCTACATCACCTTCGTCCGGATCACCCACTTCAGAGCAAACTTGCACTTGAACTGGGACTGATAGGACCAGTTCCTTTACATCACTCAATTAGAAATTCACCGTGTTTTGCATTTTAGTCACTTGCGAGTTAATTATGACTCACAGTTATAAAATATAACAGTTTTAGTGGTTGCAGTATATGACAAACCCAGAAAGTTGGCGCAAAATGTCCGACATTGCCTTTGCGCATGTGTACATCCGGGAAATCTTAGTCAAACGCATGCGCAAATCCCATATTATTTTCTAAAGCGGAAGTGGCTAAGGTGAAGGTCGATGTTATTTGACATGGCGGGAAAAGGGCTTACAGGTCTAAATTCGCAGTATCTGCTGAGAAAAGTTGTTTTACATATTTTAATGTATTGTTAGTGTCAATTCCCTTGATGCTATTAATGTTTAAACAATAAATGTGAGGAAATAAACCTGAGGCATTTCATGTTTCTGTTCTTACGCTGATACTTTTCTGAGCTTTTTACAAGGATAAGTGTAGATCTATGTGTATGTACTGAATTGACGACACGAAAGAGCATTATACATTACAAATATATCAAACTAATTTCGTACGCGAGAAGGAAAGACAGACATCATCTCTTTTCATCCGCGTGTCAGTCATTTCAGGGATCGCTGCTCATGTTAACTTACTTGTGGGTGGGTGGGTGGGGGTGGGGGGTGGGGGGGGGGGGGGGGGGGCGTCTTGGTTTTGGGTGTTGTTTTGTTTTACTCTTCAACAGTCATCATCATTCAGACGACGTTTCAGCTTTCTGAGCTTTGTCATCATGAGAGTGCGTGAGTTGGGTTTAACGCGGCTGTTAACAGTATTCTATTTATATAACAGCGTGTCGGCTTAATGTGGGAGGAAGGCCCGAAGTGATGCAGGTCTCAGACGTTTACAACTTTGGTGAAACCCAAGAGCAGGGTATGGTGCTGACAAACCTAGAAACATGATCTGGGCGAACCGGGTTTTCGAACCCACAATCACAGGTTTCTGGCGTGCCAAAGCCAGTGAGAGATCAATTAATTGTATATATGGCGGAAATGGAATCGAACGTCTTGAACAATGTGTGATGTCATCGTTGGTGTGAATAAGCACACTATGAAACCAATGACTTATTGGACCAATGGTGTCTGAGGAGATGATTATGTGCAAAATGTAAAATATCACGAAAAATTCCTAACTGAACATATGCCAAATTTAATTACATTTTGTGTTCAAATATCACAGATACGTTTTTCAATATGGCGGCGCTAGAGGCCATATTTAAAATTGAATTTGAACTTCTCGACCAAATTTTGGGGTAATTGGTGGCAACATGCATGCCGAATTGAGGAAATCAGAATCAGTGCAGTTGTTTTGTAGATAGCGACGGATGACGGACAAGCAGGCCATGACATAAACTCACTCAGCTTTCACCTGTTGGAAGACCGCCTCCGTGGTCTAGTGGCAGATCGTCCGCCCGGAGAGCGGAAGGTCCGGGGTTCGATCCCCGGCTGCGTCATACTAAAAGTTGGTACTTGTTGTTACCCTGTTGGGCTTGGCATTAAGGGTTAAAACAAGGACTGGTCGGCTCGGAGTCAGTTTACTGTGTCTGAGTGGAGTATTCATGTTAAACTGCGGCATGGTATCTCAGTGAGCTAGCACTAAAAATTTGCATCAGTCAGGTAAAGTACAAGAAGCCACACTCACACACGTGCATGCACGTCGCTATATAAGTGCAATAATCTTGGACGCGACGTTAAACCCAATTTCACCTCACCTTCACCTGTTGGAATTGGTCTTCAGCAACCCGTGTTTTTCGTTAGAGGTGCCCAACGGAATCGGGTGGTCAGGCTCGCTGACTTGGTTGATGCATGCCATCGTATCCCATTTGCTTAGATCGAAGCTCACGATATCAATCACTGGATTGTCTGGTCCATGCTCGATTATTTACAGACGGCCGTTATATAGCTGTAATATTTCTGAGTGTGGTGTTAAACAACAAACTAGCAAAAACTTGACTTTCAATCGGGTGAGCTAAATATGAGGGTGGGCTTAGTCAAGACTAAACGTTTATATACAGAGTGACAACAATTAAAGGGATTTGCCCACAGAAAAATGTGTTGACCTTCTTGTGTTTAAATGTGATTTATATTTCGGCCTTGCAGAGTCTATATTGCTAGCCCACTGAGTTATCTGGCCGCAGTTTAACATGAATACCCCTCTCGGACACAGTATCGTGACTCCGAGCCGACCAGTCCTTGTTTTAGCCCCTTAATGCCGAGCGCCAGGCAGGGAAACAACAAGTACCATCTTTTAACGCCTTTTGGTATGACGCAGCCGGGGATCTAGTCCCCGACCTTCGCTCTCCGGGGGACGCTCTACCACTAGACCACGGAGGCGGTCTTGAGAGTATTGGATATGATGCACACGGATCTTCAAGTCTGTAACCAAGTCCTGTGCACGGGCATCCTCAAACATCGCATACATAAGCTTTTTTTTAAATTCACGTTGTTCACACAGTTTTCATCGAATATTATCGACCGCTGGTGCAAATGATAATAAACATAATTGGGGGCACGGGTGGCCCAGTCGTCTAAGGCGCCGCAATTCGCTGTGCAGAGTTGCGTCCCTTGGGCACGCCAGAAACCTATGATTGTGGGTTCGAATCCTGGTTCGCCCCAATTATGTTTCTAGGTTTGTCAGCACCATACCCGTGCTCGTGGGTTTCACCGAAGTGGTAAACGTCTGAGACCTGCATCACTTCGGGCTTTCCTCCCACATTAAGCTGACGCCGTGATATGACTGGAATACTGTTAAAAGCGGCGTTAAACCCAACTCACTCACTCACCATAAACATAATTACTTTTTTAAAGAGGTTTCTTAAAAGAATTGGGAGTTGGGTGAAATATATAAAACATAACAGACTTGTTTTAATGACTGAAACCAGAAAACGGAAAACAATACTCCACGTTTGTGAAATCTTGGGTCGCGGATCCGTAAACAGCTGACGTATAAGACTCTCTGAGTCGGGTGGTCAGGCTCGGTGACTTTGTTGATGGCCTGGGTCGTCGCTCATAATATCAATCACTGGTATGTCTGGTCCAGTCACGATTATTTGTCATCCACTGTCATACATAGCCGAGATATTTCTCACTGCGGCGTAAAATATCGGACAAAACAGGTATTTTTCAAACGGGGAGCCCTGTGAACAGACTGACACGTTTCTGTATTCTGTCATCTATACTCGACTGTGTCATTGCTCTCGGACGGCGGCAGGTGACGAGACGCTCTGGGTCAACGCACTACCTCTAGACACATAGTATACTTGAAGTCGACCTTTTTACTATCAGGTCGACAGCGGCAACGTTTTGATGTATGTGTTTGTTTTCTCACGAAATCGTTGTTTCAACATGTTAGTGAGATCGACCCAGAGAACACTGCTATGTTATCGGAAGACTGGAGACAGCCTCCCTGTTATATAGTAACAGTTTGGGGGATATTTTTTAGTTAAGACTGAGTTACATGAAAATATCACCACCACGTTCATAATCCATTTTGTCCAGTACATGTTAGGAAAACTCGAGGCATTACCCCCGGTATAGGTAGAACAGAGGGAATTCTCCCTGATATCTTTTAAGTAAAGTGGGGCCTGTTTCGCTGGCATATCTTAGGTAAACTGGAGGCAGCCTCCCTGGTATATTTTAGGTAAACTGGAGGCTGCCTCCTTGGTATATTTTAGGTAAACTGGAGGCAGCCTCCCTGGTATATTTTAGGTAAACTGGAGGCTGCCTCCCTGGTATATTTTAGGTAAACTGGATGGTAGCCTCCCTGGTATATTTTAGGTAAACTGGAGGCTGCCTCCCTGGTAAATTATAGGTAAACTGGAGGCAGTCTACCTGGTATATATGAGGTAAACTGGAGACAGCCTCCCTGGTATATTTTCGGTAAACTGGAGGCTGCATCCCTTGTATATTTAGGAAAACTAGAGGCAGTCTCCCTTGGTATATATTAGGTAAACTGTAAGCAGCCTCCCTGGTATAATTAGAAAAACTGGAGGCTGACTCCCTGGTTTATTTTAGGTAAATTGGAGGCAGTCTACCTGGTATATATATGGTAAACCGTAGGCAGTCTACCTGGTATATTTTAGGTAAAGTGGAGGCAGCACCCCTGTTATATTTTAGGTAAACCGGAGGCAGTCTACCTGGTATATATTAGGTAAACCGTAGGCAGTCTACCTGGTATATTTTAGGTAAAGTGGAGGCAGCACCCCTGTTATATTTTAGGTAAACCGGAGGCAGTCTACCTGGTATTTCTTAGGTAAACCGGAGGCAGTCTACCTGATATATTTTAGGTAAACTGGAGGCAGTCTCCCTGGTATATTTTAGGCAAACAGGAGGCAGTCTCCCTGGTATCTTTAAGGTAAACTGGAGGCAGCCTCCCTGGCATATTTTACGTAAACTGGAGGCTGCCTCCCTGGTATATTTTAGGTAAACTGGAGGCAGCCTCCCCGGTATATTTTAGGCAAACTGGAGGCTGCCTCCCCGGTATATTTTCGGTAAACTGGAGGCAGCCTCCCCGGTATATTTTAGGCAAACTGGAGGCAGTCTACCGGGTATATTTTCGGTAAACTGGAGGCAGTCTCCCTAGTATATTTTAGGTAAAGTGAAGGCAGCACCCCAGGTATATTTTAGGCAAACTGGAGGCTGCCTCCCTGGTATATTTTAGGTAAACTGGAGGCAGCACCCCTGGTATATTTTAGGCAAACTGGAGGCTGCCTCCCTGGTATATTTGAGGTAAACTGGAGGCAGTCTCCCTGGTATATTTTAGGCAAACTGGAGGCAGTCTACCGGGTATATTTTCGGTAAACTGGAGGCAGTCTCCCTAGTATATTTTAGGTAAAGTGAAGGCAGCACCCCAGGTATATTTTAGGTAAAGTGGAGGCAGCACCCCAGGTATATTTTAGGCAAACTGGAGGCTGCCTCCCTGGTATATTTTAGGCAAACTGGAGGCAGTCTCTCTGGTATATTTTAGGTAAAGTGAAGGCAGCACCCCAGGTATATTTTAGGTAAAGTGGAGGCAGCACCCCAGGTATATTTTAGGCAAACTGGAGGCTGCCTCCCTGGTATATTTTAGGTAAACCGGACGCAGCCTCCCTGGTATATTTGAGGTAAACTGGAGACCATCTCCCTGGTATATTTTAGGTAAATTGGAGGCTGCCTCCCTTGTATATTTAGGAAAACTGGAGGCAGCCTCCCTGGTATAATTAGGAAACCTGGAGGCAGCCTCCCTTGTATAATTAAGGTAAAGTGGAGGCAGCACCCCTGGTTTTTTTCCCGGCTAAATGGAGGCAGTCTCCCTGGTAAATTATAGGTAAACTGGAGGCAGTTTACCTGGTATATATGAGGTAAACTGGAGACAGCCTCCCTGGTATATTTTCGGTAAACTCGAGGCTGCATCCCTGGTATATTTAGGAAAACTGGAGGTAGCCTCCCTAGTATAATTAGGAAAATTGGAGGCAGCCTCCCTGGTATAATTAGGAAAACTTGAGGCAGCCTCCCTGGTATAATTAGGAAAACAGGAGGCAGCCTCCCTTGTATATAAGTAAGGTAAACTGGAGGCAGCCTCCCTGGTTAGTTTTAGGTAAACCTGAGGCAGTCTACCTGGTATATTTTAGGTAAAGTTGGGCCAGCCTCCCTTGTATATTTAGGAAAACTAGAGGCAGTCTCCCTTGGTATATATTAGGTAAACTGTAATCAGCCTCCCTGGTATAATTAGAAAAACTGGAGGCTGACTCCCTGGTATATTTTAGGTAAACTGGTGGCAGTCTACCTGGTATATTTTAGGTAAACCGTAGGCAGTCTACCTGGTAAATTTTAGGTAAAGTGGAGGTAGCACCCCTGGTATATTTTAGGTAAAGTGGAGGCAGCACCCCTGTTATATTTTAGGTAAACCGGAGGCAGTCTACCTGGTATTTTTTAGGTAAACCGGAGGCAGCCCTCCTGGTATATTTTAGGTAAATTGGAGGCAGCACCCCTGGTATATTTTAGGTAAACTGGAGGCAGCACCCCTGGTATATTTAGGAAAACTGGAGGCAGTCTCCCTGGTATATTTTCGGTAAACTGGAGGCTGCATCCCTGGTATATTTTAGGTAAATTGGAGGCAGCCTCCCTGGTATATTTTTGGTAAACCGGAGGCAGCACCCCTGGTATATTTTCGGTAAACTGGAGGCAGCCTCCCTGGTATATTTTCGGTAAACTGGAGGCTGCATCCCTGGTATATTTAGGAAAACTGGAGGTAGCCTCCCTAGTATAATTAGGAAAATTTCAGGCAGCCTCCCTGGTATAATTAGGAAAATTTGAGGCAGCCTCCCTGATATAATTAGGAAAACTGGAGGCAGCCTCCCTTGTATAAGTAAGGTAAACTTGAGGCAGCCTCCCTGGTTAGTTTTAGGTAAACCTGAGGCAGTCTACCTGGTATATTTTAGGTAAAGTTGGGCCAGCCTCCCTGGTATATTTAGGAAAACTAGAGGCTGCCTCCCTGGTATATTTTAGGTAAAGTGGAGGCAGCCTCCCTTGTATATTTAGGAAAACTAGAGGCAGTCTCCCCTGGTATATATTAGGTAAACTGTAAGCAGCCTCCCTGGTATATTTAGGAAAACTAGAGGCAGTCTCCCCTGGTATATTTAGGAAAACTGGAGGTAGCCTCTGTGGTATATTTTACGTAAAACCCGAGGCATCACAGATGTTTTCAGGGCTAAACCAGACATTTTAATTCACAACATATATGGGTCACAGTCAATTCATCAATTCAAAGTATGACAAGCATCTGAAATTTTAATACTGTACAATCAACAAAGTACAACTGCATTTGGCAAGCATTGACAAGGCTCAGCTGTAAACTGAAATAAATGATCAGCATTAACAGAACACAACAAAAACACCATTGTTAAATTCACAAACAAGAATGATTTAGACATTTTGTAAATTATATTTCTACAATCTTTCATAGGCCTAGATTACATGAAAGCACACTTCAAATAGCTACAGATTCTCAACTATCAGCTATTTAAAACAAACATGATTGAAATGAGATAAATATATATTCAAGCTTGGATAGAGATTTATTAAGATGTGTGTTTATGTTGTTTAAAGCCACACTCAGAAATATTCAAGCTATATATGACAGCGGCCAGTAAATTTACATTTTTGGACCAGTCCCTCCAGTGATTGATATTATGAGCAACGATCCACGCCATCGGGGTACGATGACACACCATCAAATAAGTCACAGAGCATGATTACCCGATCCATTAAGTCGCCTCTTATGACCAGCATAGGTCCTCAGATCTCCTACACATATTTACGCCTACTCATATGATCACAGATACACATTGTTCTTCACCAATCAATGTATTAAATTGTTTGATAGGCATTACTTAGAAGTTGACGGATGACAAGGTAGACACAATTTTTATGGATAACAACTTCTTTAATACTGAAAAAGCGACGTTTTGGTATAGATCCTTGTCAAGAAAGACTGAATGAGGGACTTAGTACAGAATATATATAGTTGAGGATTACCAGTAACAACAATTGCATATATGAATGGGATAACATAGGCAAGGTGTTGACAACAAGGGGATAATACTGTCACAACGCGATGGACAAAGAACACATAGGTGGAAGCCAATGGGACATGAAGCCAATTAAACAGGATAAGTGATTATTGCTTGATGAGTTCATAGTAGGCGGATGGGATGAAATAGCCTTGATCTCTGTTGATTGATGGCGTGTGGGCGAATGTGGATTGCTTGTGTTAGTTTTCCTTTAGTGAAATCATGGAGGTTGTTGGAGAGGATTTTGACATTGTCCCAGTTATAGGGACTGTATTGTTTCCCTGATCTACACTAGTCATTACACAAAGATTGTAGAAAGGGGCCCATTTAAGGATACTTTAAGATAGTAACTGTTTACAGCTTGGTTATCAGTCTATATTCTAGAAAGGGGCCCTTTTAAGGATACTTTAAGATAGTAACTGTTTACAGCTTGGTGATGAGTCTATATTCTAGAAAGGGGCCCATTTAAGGATACTTTAGGATAGTAACTGTTTACAGCTTGGTGATGAGTCTATATTCTAGAAAGGGGCCCATTTAAGGATACTTTATGATAGTAACTGTTTACAGCTTGGTGATGAGTCTATATTCTAGAAAGGGGCTCATTTAAGGATACTTTAAGATAGTTACTGTTTAGAGCTTGGTGATGAGTCTATATTCTAGAAAGGGGCCCATTTAAGGATACCTTAGGATAGTAACTGTTTACAGCTTGGTGATGAGTCTATATTCTAGAAAGGGGCCCATTTAAGGACACTTTAGGATAGTAAATGTTTACAGCTTGGTGATGAGTCTTTATTCTAGAAAGGGGCCCATTTAAGGATACTTTAGGATAGTAACTGTTTACAGCTTGGTGATGAGTCTATATTCTAGAAAGGGGCCCATTTAAGGATACTTTATGATAGTAACTGTTTACAGCTTGGTTATCAGTCTATATTCTAGAAAGGGGCCCATTTAAGGATACTTTAGGATAGTAACTGTTTACAGCTTGGTTATCAGTCTATATTCTAGAAAGGGGCCCATTTAAGGATACTTTAAGATAGTAACTGTTTACAGCTTGGTTATCAGTCTATATTCTTCAACCACATTTGCAGGGCATCACTGATCCTGTACACTGATGGTGACTCCCATTGCGGTACGTAGTTTCTCCAGTCTGGTGATGTTGAACTTGTGTCCATAAAATGGAAACCAGAAGAGGGCCTGCAAGAATCAACAGTGTCATTTGTTACAGACTCCATCACATTAACATCCTATTCCTTTTAATTCAAATGTGACATTTTTGTTGAAACGAATACAAATCCCTCTTCAAATACTAGTGAGGGAGTGAGTTGTGTTTAACACCACTTTAAAGAATATTCCGGGTATATCATGGCTGTCAGTTTGACGAGGGGGGAAACCCTGAAGTGATGCAGGTCCCATTATGTGCAGCGATCTACGCAATTGGGAGATGATGACATGCACCTGACCACCGGATCCCGTTAGTCGCCTCTTACGACAAGCATAGTTGCCTTTTACATCCATTTCTGATGGAAGGGTGGGGGGAAAGGAGCTACGATTTTGCCACACACAAAATCACTGGAGATGCCAGTTATCCTGAACAAAAATTGTGTTTTTAAAAAGACTGTTCAGTTCCTCCTTTCAGAGAAGAAACGGGCCTGATTTGAAGTAGCGACAAAAATCGCCATCTTTTCCCCTTAAATGTTCAATGATCTGTCCCTAATGTACAAACACAGTTAATGGATCCATCAATAATGGATTCATCTTGTTTCTCTGTTGTCAAGGTTATGTGTAAGTCAACAGTAAATACGTACAACATTTATGAAGCAGGCAAATGGAATAGACAAGGGAAGCAACCCACTGGAAAATGAGACCACCTGAAAAATACAAATCATTTAACAGTTGAAGTTTATTTAGGCAGTAGTAAGGCAGCAAACAGTTTATTTTCAAGAACAGGGCCGTGATTTTGGAGTGAGATGAGAAATTTTTTCCCAATAATTACGAGCTCAATCATTTTTTCCAACCAACTGGTGCTTATTTGTTTTGAAAAATAAATACAAATAACAAACTGTATTCTTTTGACACTTGTCTGGGAATAATTTCTTCTTCTTTTTGAAAAAATGGGGTGTGGGTGTGGTGTGTGAGTGTGGGTGTGGGTGTGGGTGTGGATTTAGGTGTGGGTGTGAGGTGGTGGGGTGTGGGTGTGAGGGTGTGGGGTGTGTGAGTGTGGGTGTGGATTTAGGTGTGGATGTTGTTGTGTGTGTGAGGGGGTGTGGGGTGTGTGTGAGGGGGTGGGGTGTGAGGGTTTGGGGTGTGTGAGTGTGGGTGTGGATTTAGGTGTGGATGTGGATGTGGGTGTGTGTTTGAGGGGGGTGGGGTGTGTGTGTGTGAGGGGGTGTGGTGTGAGGGGGTGGGGTGTGTGGCTGTTGGTGTGGATGTGGGTGTGAGGGGGTGGGGTGTGAGGGGGTGGGGTGTGTGGGTGTGGGTGTGGATGTGGGTGTGAGGGGGTGGAGTGTGCAGGTTTGTGCAGCATGTTGTGCTTGACCCCGAAACTGTGTTTTAGGACCCTGATTCTCACAAGCACTGCAAAATTAAAATTCCTGACATGATAATAATTATTTTTCTTTCACCATGTTCTTCCTTTGAAAAGAATATTTTTGTGATTTTAACATTCTGGTGTCTTACCTCTGCATGATTGTCAACTAGTTTGATTTCAACAATGTCAAGCCATTCTGCCCAGGTAAATGCAAATATTCTTACAAAGTTCTTCTCAATCTGAAATGAGACATGTTATGAACGATTAAACAAGAGAAAGAGAGAGAGAGAATAATGTTTATTATAGTGTCCCATGTTATATACACTTCATACTAAAACACATACATAAACAATAAAATATAACAGCCTACGAGACACCAGACATAAAATCATAAGTATAGTGTCATGATCCGGATAAGATAAATTAAGACATATACCAACAAAATGTTTAAATTTAAGATTAAGTTATGAAATTTGTTGAACACACCCACCCACACCCACACCCACACCCACACCCACACCACACCACACCACACCACACCACACCACACCACACCACACCACACCACACCACACCACACCACACATACATTATAATTATACACACATCCACTCTGATGACAAGTGTCTGCAAGACTTCTGATATGGAAAGCAAATAGCAGCCTGCTTTCCTTTACTTTGATTTCAGTAATTAAAAGAATTCAAGCAGAATTCAACATCAATGTTGGCCTGTTTCTTTAAGAGTTTCGGGATTTTATGGCTAACTGTTCCAAAGTAGGGGAGGCTGATCACAAAGGGTGCAGACTGTTGACAGGGAGATTTCTGAGATTTCTTGGTGATGTTCTGTATCGTCTGTTGTACTAGTTGCTCAGGGTAGAGGTTATACTGTGTAAATACTTGTTTGAGGTGGCTGAGTTCAGTGGTTGGATGTTGCTTTGTATAACAGATGTTGTGAGCTCGTCTCGCTATTAATTGTAATAAAGAAGTTGTTCATCCATAAATTCTTATCCTTACTAAGTACTCCAACTTCTAAATGCCTATCAAAGAAGAAACTTTTATTATTAGTTGTTTTAAGGATTTGTTCCCCTTTAACAGTTTGGCTGGGAGAAAGAAAAGAATTCTGACATGACCCTTTTTCTAAGTTCTGACATGATATGCATTTGGACTTTGCCTTTTAAAACATGACAATGGAACATATTTGTTTAAACTGTGACTGAATAAAAAACATACAACCAGTGTTTAAAATACCGCCTGCCCGACATTCCGAGACCGTCTTTTTTGCTGACGGACGGTCAGTTTTAAAAAGTTTTAAAAAGTTGCATGCCCAATGGTCGGAAGTTTAAGTTACCAAGTTGACAATCCACCAGTTTAGTGTTATTTTCTGAGAACTAGCATTAACAAGTACAATTCTTATGTTCAAACTTTTGTTTGCTAGTATAGAAAATTCTGAACGGACAACATTTTATCTGGGTTAGTAACTTTGCAATGTTGCCAGTCCGGTTATCTAACTAAAATTTTAGAGAATTTTATACACTCATACAACACATTTTAAAATACAAGGTGTGAGAAACGAATGTTTTGATGGCCAAGACGTTTTGTTACTGTGATCGTAGAATTCAGAAAAATCTTTTTTATTCTTTTATTTCTTTATTTGGGTCGACGGTGATAAAATATTTTTGAAAAATGTTAAATATTTCTTTTCCCATTTTCACAGTATTTGGGTTGGCAGATCTGTAAACCAACTAAAAAAAGTTTTTGACATGGTTTGACTTGTTTGGGTGGGCACCTTGTGTACATCATAGAACGTTCCCAGTTGGTCCTCCTGTATCATGGTGGCAAGGCCTGTCTTCACTGTCTCCACAAAGTCCATGGCAGACTGGTCTATCCTCCATCTGCAAAACAAACATGGTCAAGTATATGGGCACTCTAAGGACATGTGATACACAGAATATTCATTCTCAGGACATGTGACACACAGAATATTTATTCTCAGGACATGTGACACACAGAATATTCATTCTCATGACATGTGACACACTGAATATTCATTCTCATGACATGTAACACACAGTATATTCACTCTCAGGACAATGAGACACACAGTATATTCATTCTCAGGACATGTAACACACAGTATATTCATTCTCAGGACATGTGACACAGTATATTCACTCTCAGGACATGAGACACATATTATATGCACTCTAAGGACATGTGACACACAGTAAGGCACTCTGTGGACATAGAAGAAGAGTGAGTTAGTCATAAATTTACATCGCATCGGCAATATTGCAGCCATATCGCGAGTGTCTCAAAATTAAAGTGGAAAAATGGAACCCTACATGTGCACAGATTGTTATCTTTCATTCTGAGTGAGTACATCAATAATTATTTACCGCCTCCGTGGTCTAGTGGTAGAGCGTCCGCCCGGAGAGCGGAAGGTCCGGGGTTCGATCCCCGGCCGCGTCATACCAAAAGACGTTAAAAGATGGTTCTTGTTGTTACTCTGCCTGGCGCTCGGCATTAAGGGGCTAAAACAACGACTGGTCAGCTCGGAGTCAGTATACTATGTCTGAGTGGGGTATTCATGTTAAACTGCGTCATGGTATCTCAGTGTGCTAGCACTATAAATCGGCATCAGTCCGGACTAGTACAAGCAGCCACACACACACACGTGCATGCACGTCGCTATATAAGTGCAATATTTTTGGACGCGACGTTAAACCCAATTTCACCTCAACTCACATCAATAATTATAATTATCAATCAAATTTTACTACCTGTTCAGAATATGAGTAACTTGGTCATGATACTCAAAATGTATCTGTAATGATGCAACTTTCTGTATATTTATACACATAATAATGTATGCATTGTACCTCAATCTGTGTCTAAAACAAGTGGTATGCAGCCTGTGTCTAGTCAGGTTTATATAGTCTATTAAGTGCAGCCAATAATCGTTCATGTGTACTGAAAAATTCCAAAGAACAAAGTGTGGATTTTGAAGTCATCTTCTATTCTATCTTCAATATAGACCAACAGGTACGTTACAAACAAACCCTTGATATATTTAATCAGATCCGAAGATTGGAATGAATTAACTTTCAGCTGTAAAAAGTGTTTTCCTGAGCATGACACACAACAAGCCAAGTCAATTGTTGGTGACATTGTCCCTTATTTTAATCACAACGGAACAGCTTCATTTGACAGTATTGCTGTTTTTAGCTTCGGGTCAGTCAACTGGACTAAAAATGAAGCTAAGGTGGCAAAAGGGTCTAGGTATCATCTTCCCGAGGCAAGAGAGTTAACTGACTTTAAAAGTCCAGTTTCCACCCTTGCCGAACTAGGCTGGAATTACTGGGCTCGATCGTAGCGCCACCAGTTGCTCTTACCATTTATGTCCCTTCTAAGCCTCTCCTAAGGACCAAACAGATTCCACCTCTCGTATCACTTGTGTTTGCTTCACCCAAAATGGTGGCGCCCAGTCAGGATGATCTGATCGATAATCAAGATCTATATTGTGATAAAACGGGTCTTACATCGTGAAATGCATCAAATCACGTGAGCACCTTGATTAAAAACATGAACAGATTTGGAAAATAACTGTTGACAACGAGTTGGTGGTGCACATGCTTTGCAAATCCTGCTATCGACTGAAATCTGCACGACAGTTTACGAACCGGATTTTGATTTCGGTGCGCGATAATGATTGGACTATGCATAGACTCGTAACTCCATAATACCAGCCTAGTTCGGCAAGGGTGGAAACTGGACTTTTATAGTCAGTTAACTCTCTTGCCTCGGGAAGATGTCTAGGTATATATCATAATAGATTTGAGATATGATACACTGGATAATTAAGGATTGAGATATGGATACAGCCGTTTTCTGTGTCGATATTAATTATCCCATGGGGTAAATATTAAGGTATACATTGTAGTTGTATTAAGTAGAGTGTAAGATGTGGCTACTTCTCTCGGTGGACGTGAAGGCTCTTGAGCCCAGGGACCCACATGGAGGGCCGGAGAGCACACTGTATCGGAGCCTGGACACTACTGCACAGCGTCAGGATCACCATGGCGACACGGGTTCTAATATACAAATATTCGTAACATTAATGATGCTGGAACTATTACTTCACAATAAGAGCCAGCAAGAATTAAATGTGTAAAAGCATTTAAATCTTATGAGAATTAGGATTCTGTTTTATTTTCAAGTTTGTAATTACACATGTGGCAGGAGTAATTTCACTACTGACCAAAACACACAATGCAATCCCAAGTTCAAATATGCAACTGACCTAGAAAACACCCACTGATAAAGAACCTCACCAAATTAAAGAGTTATGTCCCTTTCATAAAATGCGTTGTACTGAAAGCTGTTGAAATATACACAAGTTTTACCACATTTGTTGCCTATCAACATGATTTAAGACAGTCATCCAAAATGTCCTAGAGATATTTTTCAGAAGTGGTAATGGCATAGAAAAGTTGATAAAACAATAAAAAGTCATTTATCTCTAGAAAAACCATCATAACATGACAAATTCTGAATAGCTGCTGGAATGCATATAAAGAGGGGCAAAAGCTTCCATTAGGGCTGGGACAGGTAACTCAGGTACCCGGGTCCTACTCAGTACCCACCCAACCCGGGTACCCGAGTTACCCATCCCAGGACTACCCGGACCCGTGGTTAGTCACATGATATATTGTTTAATGACAAAAATTATCTAAAACTATGGTTACACTACAAGTCACTAATGTTTGCATTTCTTTCTGACTATGCATCCATTCCTTCTGATTTTTCATATGGTTGAATAAAGATAAAACTTAATTTAACTTCAGTGTATGAATGACCAGATTGTTTAATATGTGTATCTAAATACGTTTTGCCAGGGCTATGCTAAAAATGTTCCCAATTGGACATTTGAGACATCTCCTGAGACCTACAGTGGGTACCCGGGTAGGGTCGGGTAATAGGGGGGTGGGTACCCGGGTAGTAAATTTGGACTCGTCCCTGCCCTAGCTTCCATGTGAAATTGATGAAGGAAAGAAGTGTTTTTCAACAGATTGAGGAAAACTGCATTCCTAGGATGTCAAGCAACACCAGGAATGCTCTTCAGGTATCCTACTGTAACCCCAGCAATGGTAAACCCCAGTCCTGTTTGGGCCCTGTACCGTGTGTATGGTGCTATACCTCACCAAGATGAAATCAAATTGTAGTATAGTTTAATAATTAGGATAAGGAATCGTTAATAAGTGAAAATCCAAGCCAAATGAAACTGTCAGTCCGCGAGGCCTACATTTGATTGAATTGTCTTTCAGCTTTTCATTGTGCATATTGTACTGGAGTGGATTCGACGAATAGCAGATGACATTCGCACAACAAAGATAACACAATCATATAAAATGTCTATTTTTTATGTTTGAATGAATCAGCAATTTCACTTAGAAAAATTTATCTATTTCTACTCTACATGAGATCATGACGTGAATACCTTTTTTAAGATGTTAAAACGATCGAAAGTGCAACATTGCTACATAAACACCAAGCGCATGATCACTCGGAACATCGTGCATAATCACATTGTCATCGAAAAACTTACAGCTGACAGGATAGGCTTCCCTACGGGAAGGTCTACTTTTGATGAAAGTCCCGATATCTTGGTGTGTCATGTGGTATCTCATATCAAACTTACTATGTGGACATCCCCTGCGTCCTACATTTACCACACAGGCCACGCCCCTTTCGCTAGCAGACAGCTTCCGTGTAAACTGGTTCCCGGGTCTATCTGCGATATGTAGAGACGGAGCCCAGCTTAACAAACAAAGCTAGCAATATACCTTAGTTTTGTATTATTCTAAACATTATTTCACCAATCGCATATTTTGTTGATGATATTTGAAATAATTTAAGTGTTTGTGATTCTTACGAATCATATTTCTGGTCAGTTCGACTCAGTTGTAAACACCTGATTTACTAAAATGTCACATGACCTAAAAGTACTAGCTTTGCATAAAGGTCATGACCTACTGTTTGGTGGATCACAAGACATAATGACGAATATGATCCTTGTTTAGTTTTAAGAAATATGTGCTACTGTGCATACAATCATTGGTAAGTAAGTATTTTTAGTATCATTTCAATCTTGTCTGAATTGCGGGCGAGCGATCGACCTGGCATGAAATCTAGTTTTTGGACATTTTGTATTTGGTGTCGTGATGTGAATCGTGATCCTTCATATCCCGAGTTTCAGGTTGTTTATTCCGTACGTGTCATTATTGACTTATATAAGTTTGTCCGTCACCAGTCCTGTCACCCCCTTCCTAATTTTGTCATTTTCATGAATGTAACAGCAGAAAAAGGAGGCACAAGTTATGGACAACGTCTTTATTTTACTGTAATGACTTGTTAAAAGTGAGTAAGGCCGAATGTGTCACATTTTGTGTCTGGACTGAGTTACAGAGGGTTCATAGACTGGCACTCTCTGAGTAATCATGTATCACTTGTTTGTTATGTTTTTAACGGTTTCAAAATATTTGACTTTCCGATGTGAATAATGTTGTTTTGTAACATCATGCAGTACTGCATACCAATGCCAAATCACAGTAACATGTGACTAATAATAACAACAAACAAACTCACAGACAAAGCCGTCCTTTGGCCTCGTCTGCGAGTTTGTTATTATTATTAAGCTACATGTTCCTGTGGCCAAATACACATGAAAATGATGAATTTTTGCATACAGTTACCTTACCACTGGAATTTGTTTTGTTCTAAGAATACTAAGAACCCTGTTTTCTCCATATTGCAAAGGGTTTGGGACATGTTGCAGACTAGACAAAAATAAAGCAGCATCAGATTGATTTTTTTCATATTTTGCTTTACTATATGTCCTATGCTGCTTTCAATATATAGTTACTGATAAATTATTAAATGCCATTCACTGACGACAGTCGCGGTAAGTTATGTGCATACAGTGACTGACATCAACACTTTTGGACAGTATTAACGTAGTGTTGTAGCCATTATATGTGCATATGTGTCCCAGATAACATAATGACACAGGCTAGGGTGTGAGGTCTGATTATTCATTTTCTGTCGTGATAAACCGACACCCTGGAACAATGAATACAATAATAAACATACAATTATATCTAGTACATCAAAACCAAAGCAGATTAAATAATAATCTACTACACTTATAAGCTATACATGATATATCATTTATAACATTTCACACTTATAAGCTTAGATATGTAAGTTTAATGGATTTACACATTTAATATAAATAAGGTACAATAAATATAATATTATGTTACAATGCAAGCAATATATAAGTATATATATATACCCGGTGAATCCCACTGGGGTGTATTTGGGTGGTCACAATCCCTCGTATATATGACAATTCCCTCGTGAAAATCTGTTCATGATATAAAATACATCATGAAGGTAAGTTTATCTACACACATGAACATAACATGTTAACTATTATCAAATTATTAATACACAATACAAGTTACTGAATACACAAATGTCCTAGATTAACACAGACACACATATAGTGAAATGAATATATCTAGTATACATACACTCACCATGCACACACTAATACTAGTAAATGTGACATGTTTAAATATAATTTAGGATCAATATAGACATTTATTAAACTAAAGTGATTTGCATAATTATACTGGCATAAGATACAATTATAACTTTAACTACTAACCTTTATATAAGTATATCCTTTCTTCCAGTCCAGTGCACAGTGAAGTATTAATGCCAAGTGCAGGGTGAAAACAAAGGGGTTTGAAAGGGGGACACAGAGATTTAAAACTAGCCAATCCAGAGGACGCCTGGGCTTACACTCTGATTGACCACCAAGCAGTTGACTGACCCACTAAGTAAAACATGACATTAGAATAGGGCTTTAATGATAATACTTGACTTACAACTACTTATGTATGCAGCCTGAAATGAGAAATACAATAAATAATTCTTGATTACTGCAATATCTGAAATATACAAAATACCATTATTGACAACATACATAGTAAATTAAAAGCTAATTAATAAAACATGATTAATATATACAGAACTACTATCTACCACACACTTCCCCCCCCCTGGGACTAAATGATGTCCTCATCATTTGCCTGAGATAAGGTGAAGTAGAGTGTCTTGAACTTGTCCAGGATCACTCTTCAGAATACCACTGAGCATCAATGAAGTGAGGTACTCTGCTCTGGACTTCCAATCAGGTTTTGGTACAGCTGCTGACATCACATATTCACCACTGGTCATCCACTGTGGTTTAGTCCTGGAACGACTGGATGTCCTGGGACATGGTACTGGTGGTGTGACCAATCTCTCTTGAGGTACGCTAACATCTTGTGCTATCCCTTGTTCTGAAGGTAAATTCAGAATTTCAGATGTTTCATCCTCCTGTGATGTCTGTGCTGTGTCAGATGTATCATTGTTGGAACTATCCACCACTGAAGATGCACCCACATCCTGCTCCAAATCCAGAGCAACTTCCTGTGACTGGTCCTCTGCATCTTCATCATCAGCAGTACTATCTATATCTGCCTCTACCTCAGCTGGCCTATCGACTGCATCTGCAGCTGAAACTGACGGTTCTGATGAAGAGATGGGGACAAGTACAAAGTCATCATCTTCACTCTCTGCGGTGGTGTTTTGATCATTATCGGTTGATGCTGTCTCTCTCATAGTAGGTTGCAGACGTGGGCTAGACCTCCTTTTCCGTGGTTTGGGTACAGGAACAGATGTTTCTGGTCTAGGAAGAGAACCAATGGGAAGTAACAGATTCCTATGAAGAGTCTTCTTCCTGCCCCTTCCGTTTTCCTTTTCAACAACATACACTGGTATAGAAGGGTTTGGTTGCCTTTTGACAATGTAAATGTCATCTTCCCACTTGTCAGCTAGTTTGTGACGACCGTCAAAAGCTACTCCTTTAACAAGGACATGGTCACCCACATCTAATACAGCTGCTCTTGCACTCTGATCGTAGTAGGACTTCTGCTGGGATTGAGACTGTTTGGCTTGTCTAGTAGCTATCTCATAGGCATTACGCAGCTTTTCCTGAAAGGTCTTGGTATACTTGAGAATTGATCTCGTGGTGACAGGTTCTATGTCTAGTCCAAAGGCCAGATCTATAGGAAGTCTGGGATGACGACCGAACATGAGATAGAAAGGAGAGTGTCCAGTAGATTCATGTCGTGTGCAGTTGTACGCATGCACTAGTGGTGCAACATGGGTCTTCCAATCCTTCTTGGCTTCAGGTTCAAGTGTTCCAAGCATATTGCACAATGTCCTATTAAACCTCTCGCACATTCCATTACCCATGGGATGATAAGGTGTTGTGGAGGACTTGTCGATCTTTAGAATCTGACAGAGCTCAGTCATCACCTTGCCCACAAAGTTAGCTCCCTTATCTGAATGAATCCTTTTGGGCAAACCATAATGGACTACAAAGTTGTTGAAGAACAGTTCTGCTGTGGTTCTTGCTGAAGTGTTCTTTGATGGATATGCCTGTGCATAACGAGTAAAATGATCTGTTATCACAAGAACATATTGCTGACCACCTGTAGAGGGTTTCCAATGTCAAAAAGTCCATGCACACTAGTTCAAGTGGCTGAGATGTTGTGATACTAACCAGAGGTGCACGAATTGAAGATGCGCTTCATGCATCTGCCACAAGATTGTATGTGAATCTCAACATCCTTGGTCATACCAGGCCAGTAGAACCTTTCCTTGAGGAGAGAAACTGTCCTGTCTCTGCCTGGGTGTCCTATATTTTCGTGAAGACTTTGTAAAGCTGCTGCTCGACACCGTGAAGGGAGAACAAGTCGCTTCTGTTCAGTTCTATGCTGTTGAACAACACGGTAGAGAACATCCTTCTGGATTCTGAAGTGGTCGTAGTTCTTCAACAATATTGTCATCTCTGAGTTCCCTATATATGACCTTCTGTCCGGCTTGATCCTGTTCTCCAGTCCCTCAACGATGGTTGCAAGACAAGGGTCTCTAGCTTGCGCACGTCTCCAATCACTGGCATTCATGTTACACTGATCTTCGTCAACATTGACTTCCTTCTCTCCTGTTACATCTGTGGACATACAGAGACTTTCTACCAAGCTGTTTACATTGATCATTCCACAGATAGCACGAACTGAATCTGCTGTGATTTGATCAACCTCGGTATTGTCTTCTTTAGTGGGCAGCCGGGACAGAGTGTCTGCATCCACTATCTACCACAGTAGTACACATGAAGTAAGCAGCTGGTAAGACATTGTTATGTGTGGAAGCCTGCACTAACCGTAATGAAAACCATGTCCAGATAAACAGAATATTTATTCTGACAGAAGAAATCAGCTTGTCTGTGCAGTACAGTCAAGTTCATGCAAAACTTCAACTCCATCCAGTTTTGACATGACATGCACTGTGCCCACCAAATAGATGTAAATCGGCCACACACACAACATGTTTCACCGTCATCTTTCTCTTTCTCTTCAGAAGCGCTAGAATCCTTATGGCTCTACCCTACCCTTGTGTTTTTCCTTGATTTATTTCTGTACCCGAATCTTGGAACCAATGTGCCTAAAAATAATAGTCAACACAAGCTGAGGGGTGTATTTCCCATGACCCGTGAAGATCCGGGGTAGAATAGGTCTTCAGCAACCCATGCTTGCCGTAAATGGCGACTATGTTTGTCGTAAGAGGCGACTAATGTCATCAGGTGGTCAGGCTCGCTGACTTGGTTGATGCGTGTCATTGTATCCCAATTGCATGGATCGATGCTGATGATGTCAATCACTGGATTATTTACAGACCGCCGTCATATAGCTGGGATATTGCTGAGTGCGGCGTTGAACAACAAACAAACAAAACAAACAAACTTATCCCGGTACCCAGGATGAGTAGCATAGTCGTACACAATGTCATTCATGATCTTGATGTGATCACCAAAGACTGACGTATCTTCTGGTCTCAAAATTGTTGTTGTCCGAGATTTAATAGCATGAATATCAATATGGCCTATGACACTGGTTTTGTCAATTTCAAACAACCATAACAATGAACAGTTGCGTTTACCATTTTAAATCTGTTATTATTCACATATATTTACACCAGTATAATTTGTAATGTATCATATGCATCGCTATATAATACTGTATTTTAATGAGATTGCAAAGAATCTTTGATGATTTCCTTTCTAGTTAAACAATTAATTTGCCAACATGTGACTCAGGAACAAAGGAAATGCTCTACTTGTGTGTTGTTCTATTTACATGTTTCTACTTTATATTGAATGTATGAAGAATAGCAGTTGTGCAGCAAAAGATCTTGGGTGCATGAAGGAGTTTTGACAAGCACAAATACATGGACTCTGTCCTTTGTATATTTAATGCTTATACACCTGAAAAAATCACTTGTTATCCCCTCGGTTTGGGATTCTGAAAGTATTGAACAGCATTGTTTTCTTCTTCACTGACAATGGCATGCCAACAATTTAGGCAACTATATACTTTGACTGGTCCATTTGTTGAAAATAATGTTTTTTTAGAGAATATATGTATATGTGTATAAGTATGTGAGTTTTTTTCATTTTTCTTTTTTAAATAGCATGGTGCGCTATATTACCGCTCTTAGTTTCTTTATAATTGATCGTATTGTCTCGTGTTAAGAACAGACTACGGTACTACCATAGACCATATCTATTCTAACCCTGCAGAAGTAAAGCTGCAGATTGGAACTTTAGCACTAACAGCAGCATACTGGTCTGATAACAAGATAATCTGGATATCTGTGAGACTGTAAATACTAATGTAAGCATTGATATGCATTTAACATTTGCTAATAGGTACCCCCGGTGGATGGATTTGTTGACATGGTTATTTCCGGTGTTTCGTGCTCACGGTAATGTCTTTCCATGGGGGAAAAAAACATCCAAACTCATAATTCGTGTATAATGCGCACCCCCTTCTACACAGCTGTGTTTTTTCGAAAAAAAGTGCGCACTATACTCAAGAAAATACGGTACTATAAACATGATAAATATTGCAGAGAATAGAAAATTGTAATGAAATTATTATTTTTTAATCCTTTAGACAACCATTTGTATGGTGTCAGTCTTTCAACTGTGTCATGCTGCTTTGTTTGCCAAAACTCTATCAAGGACATGTTGAACAAAGGTATCCAATGGCAATGTGCCAAAATTGGTGTGAAAGAAGCCCAGCTCCATTTCTGAATCACCAGATCAGAGGGATATGTCATCTCCAGACTTTTATAGATATCTGAACATTTACATGATATTAGGAATTTATCTAGACCTGTTCAGAGGCTGATAGTCAGTCCCAAATCTGTAGAAGATGTCATCATGGTCATAACAAATTCCCAGATTGGAATTATTTGTTTTTCTGAATTATATTGATATGTAACTAACAGGACCCAATAAAGAGGAATATGCTCCATGCTAAGTTTAACATCATTGTGTAGCAGGGCGTGGAGTCATCCCACAGATGACATCCTTACCTTGTCAGATTGCTGACTGGGTTAACCTCTTTGGTCATGTGGACAAGGCGTCTGACCTCTGCTCAGAAGGTCCGTGGTTCGAATCCCATCACGGGACTTGGAAATTTTATGGCCGATACAATTGCACTGAATTCAATCCTAACATACAATGTTAAAATACCTCCGAAATAATTAAAATTAGAATTTACCCAAATCCCAATTTTGAACAAAGTAACAATAGTTTCCCAATGTGCATGTCAGGGCCACCTGTTCAATCCTAGACAAATCCCCGTATCTATTATGTATGTTATGTACATAATATGTAATATGTAATATATATAATATGATTTATGTTACCAATGCTTGTGGAGATATTACTGCATCTGTTGTTGATTCTGGGGATATCAGCAAAAATTCATAAATGATGCTTGTAGATTCTGTACTAGAGTGATAACAGCATTTTTTCAAGTAATAATGAATGTAAGGCTGGTAACTGATAGCTATTTGGTGAAAGTTAAAGATTACAATAACAAATTTAGGATAGGTCCCTAGCAACCTATGGACAGCCTCCAGGGTCAGGCAGCAGAGCATCCGCTCAGAGAGCGGAAGGTTCGGGGTTCGATCCCCGGCCGTGTCATACCAAAAGACATTTAAAGATGGCACTTGTTACCCTGACTGGCGCTCGGCATTAAGGGACCTATGATTGTGGGTTCGAATCCTGGTTCAAATCAGTTTGGTTATGTTTTAAGGTTTGTCAGCACCATACCCGTGCTCATGGGTTTCACCAAAGTGGTAAACATCTGGGACCTGCATCACTTCGGGCTTTCCTCCCACATTAAGCTGGCATGCTGTGATATAACTGAAATAATGTTAAAAGCGGCGTTAAACCCAACTCACTCACTAAAAAGCGATGCCTTTAGCATGTTTAGGAATATGTTGATTTCCCCCAACTCTACCTGGCATTTAGAATCTGGTGGGTAGTTACTTGTGAAATTGTTTGTTGAAAACAGCCAGCAGAGGTTTCGTAGAGACATCTTTTTTATAAATGTCATTACTTGTTACAAGATCTCCATAGAGAGTCTGGGGAAATTTGTCATAATGATATTTCAAACCATTACCATGATTACATGGGAACATGCTTATGACAACTCAATCCTGATTCGCCAGGGACGACTCACACAGACAAAGAACTATTTGTGTCAGCACATGTCGCACGAGTAATTTCCAGCCGTATTGATTTTTGGCAAGCCCTGTCAGCTATATTAATAAGTTTTGATATTGAAAATGAAACATGATATTGATTATCATGATTATGATAACACAAAAGGCATATTCGTGATATGAAAGGTTAAACCTGGATAATAATATAGACATAATGCTCATTTAATAGTAGATGCATAGGTTTTTTTTCTCTACTTCGGAACACTGCCATCAGCTTATGTGAACAGTATTAATGATATATATTTGTGAGGGCATGGATTGCTCCAGGTTTGAGATGGTATGTATTGTTCTGCAGTTGTTAAAGGGTTCGGATTGCTCTACTGGTTTGAGGGGAACTTGGATTGCTTTACATTTTGTGGGTGCAGAGATCCCCAAGGGATACTGGGGAAAGCTACAAGTTACTGTGCACTTATTAATTCCTCTCATATTAAGCTGACACTCTGTGGTGCAACTGCAAGCTGTTAAGCAGGTGTTTTACCTCACAGATTGGAGGATTTGTATACAGATGTAAAAGCTCACTGAGTCAGAGAACTCAGATATTTCCACATGGCACTCTGTCAGCATCAGATGTGTTTCGGCTGCACTGCATCATTAAGATATCTATCAGCTAATTGAGTGATTACAAGTGACGAACATTAGGATGATAATTAGTTGATAGATAACAAGTGCAAGATATGCATTTACCATTGCCTGTAACCATAGTGACTGTAGTGATGAAGGCATGCTATATGGTGATGTACTGATTCCTACCATCCCTTCATCAGTTACCATGGTTACTGTAGTCATGGCACCATGCTATGTGGCGATGCACTGGTTTCACCCATCTCTCCATCAGCTACCATGATTACTGTAGTCATGGGTCCATGTTATATGGTGATGCACTGGTTCCACCTGTCAGCTGCCATAGTTACCTTAGTCATGGGGCCCCGCTATGGTGATGCACTGGTACCACCTATCAGCTGCCATAGTTACAGTACTCATGGATACATGCTATGTGGTAATGCACTGGTTCCACCTATCAGCTGCCATAGTTACTGTAGTCATGGGGCCCTGCTGTGGTGATGCACTGGTACCACCTATCAGCTGCCATAGTTATGGTAGTCATGGATACATGCTATGTGTTAATGCACTGGTTCCACCTGTCAGCTGCCATAGTTACTGTAGTCATGGGGCCCTGCTATGGTGATGCACTGGTTCCACCTGTCAGCTGCCATAGTTACTGTAGTCATGGGGCCCTGCTATGGTGATGCACTGGTTCCACCTGTCAGCTGCCATAGTTTCTGTAGCCATGGATACATGCTATGGTGATGCACTGGTTCCACCTGTCAGCTGCCATAGTTTCTGTAGCCATGGATACATGCTATGGTGATGCACTGGTTCCACCTGTCAGCTGCCATAGTTTCTGTAGCCATGGATACATGCTATGGTGATGCACTGGTTCCACCTGTCAGCTGCCATAGTTTCTATAGCCATGGATACATGCTATGGTGATGCACTGGTTCCACCTGTCAGCTGCCAGAGTTACTGTAGCCATGGGGCCATGCTATGGTGATGCACTGGTTCCATCTGTCACTAGTGTCAGCTGCCATAGTTACTGAAGTCATGGGGCCCTGCTGTGATGATGCACTGGTTCCACCTGTCAGCTGCCATAGTTACTGTAGTCATGGGGCCCTGCTGTGGTGATTCAGTCAGCTGATGATTCATCAGCTGGATCATTCTGTAACAAGACCAGCTGGTAACCACTAAGCATGTTAAACGTTCAAGTTATTTACACATCTCATGTCAGCATTTGTCATCAGCATGATCAGTTTGTTTATATTGCTTCACAAGATTCTTTCTCTCATAAAGGGATTCCATTTTGAACTAAAAGTCAAGCCCCACGACAAACGGTGAGAAACTTTGTATAATGCATGCATGGACTGTGTCATCTTAGGTCTCAGTTATTAAGGCTGGCTCTTGACAATGTCTTATTCATTATATACAGATTAGTAGCAAAAAAACATATGATTGAATGTTAACAACAGACATTGTAACAATAAGTATCAGTACTTTATCATGATGTGTATTGGTAGTGATTCACTAGAACTGGAGCCTGCAAGTGGATTGTTATATGTTTCTTGTTGTACACATGTTCAGGGCTGGAGATAATGTTTTGAGCCTTTGATTATGATTATTTACTCACAGATTATCATGATTATCATTCATCCTGGACCTTGACAGTTTCCCTTGTGTGTTCAATATACCTGTAGTCCCTTGATGCCAGTCTAATGGGTGTTCTTACACCAATGAGTACTGTAGACATATCTTTAAAAAATAATACCATTTAACATGTTTAAAATCCTGTTTCTGGTGACTTCTAATTTGTACCTGTTATTGTGCTGCCCCAAGTGTGTAACATGTTGCATAAAGGCCCAACAGTGAAACCCGTGAAGATCCAAGTTACCATAGGTCTTCAGAAAAACCCATGCTTGCTGTAAAAGACGACTGCTTTGTCATAAGAGGCGACTCACAGGATCGGGGAGTCAGACTCACTGGCTTGGTTGATGCATGTCATTGTATCCAAATTGGGTCGATCGATGCTCACGATGTCGATCACTGGATTGTCTGGTCCAGACTCGATTTACAGACTGTCGTCATACAGCTGAAATATTGCTGAATGTGGCATTAAACAACAAACACAACAGCGATATACATGTATAAATAACAATCAGTGAGACATTGTGCTTTTAATCATGTTTAGCATTAGTGTTTTTGTTTATTATTTTTAAAAAGAATTTCCTGCGTATCTGTATGTAAGCAAGTCAGAATATTTTGGGTATCAGGTACCCAGCTGATATGGAGCTTTGTTTGTTGTAAGCACATGGTAGGTCGATCAGCATGGTCAGTCATTCATGAAGCGTGTGAAGTCAGGTCACTTCCTGGGTGTCCATGATGAAGTGTGTCATCTAGTTCAAACACACAGGACCAGCAGGCTCAATATCCTTGATCATGATAATAGGGGTGTCATTAAGAATATGTGGATTTGCCCACACCCAAACTGTACTGGCAATGTAGCCTTGTAGGTAGTACTTGTGAAATTGATTTACCAGCAGAAAGTCTAAGCTCGGTCTATTTATGTTAACAGTCATTATCGTGATTGTACAGAAAATTGTAGCTGGGATTCGGCATGATTCAGAACGGTTACTTTTCGAGGACACTGACTAACATTGATTGGGTGTAAAGTGAGTGCTCTCTTGAGTATAACCATTATTGTACACGGTCAAAAGCTACATCATGAAGATCCGGGGTACAATAGGTCTTCAGCAACCCATGCTTGCCGTAAAAGGCCACTATGCTTGTCGTAAGAGGCGACAGTCAGGATCTGGTGGTCAGGCTCGCTGACCTGGTTGATGCATGTCATCGATCCCAATTGCGTGGATCGATGCTCATGATGTCAATCACTGGATTGTCTGGTCCAGACTCGATTATTTACAGTAAGCCGTCATATAGCTGGAATATTACTGAGTGTTAAACAACAAATAAACAACATCATATGGCTTCGGTGGATGAACATGCAGGAGAGAACAAACTTGGCCAATGACGATGAGAACTTTGTGACAAAATATCACTGACATGATGATTTACCATTGCAAATTTATATATTGTTAGTAACTTACGTTAGACATTGTTTTATAAGCAGAGATTAAGATAACCGAGTGTATTTGTCTTGTAAACATCTGTACACATATTTTCTCACAATCTACTGGTGATTCAGTTAACAAATATCCAATGATGTAACTTAAAAGTATTTTGATACAATGATTGGTAGAAATAGTATCTGAAACTATTATGTTACCAGAAATGATACAATACTGCCATTCCCATGTTCATGGGTTTCCCCAAAGTTGTAAACCTCTAAGACCTGCATCCATTCGGGCTTTCCTCCCACATTATACTGACACGCCGTGATATGACTGGAATACTGTTAAAAGCGGGGTTAAACCAACTTACTTACCCAGTTGGGGTGTGAGTAAAACTCCATGCATGGTTGTAGGCTGCCAAGCACTGTAAGGAGCTGTGACTGGTGGAAGCGATAGTTTAGAGGGCTCTCTGAATGAGTTATCACTGTGAGGAGCTGTGGCTTGTGGCAGCAATAGTATATCGAGCTCCGTGAATGAGCTATCACTGTCAGGAGCTTGAAATATTGACTTTCCCAGCAGTAATCAACTGTGGAGATTCCTATTTCCAGAGTCTGGCCTGTCAAGGTGTCATTCTTTCATTGTTTATGTTTTAGCTGTGTATTGACTTCACTCTTGTCAGAAAGAAAATATATAAGGATGAATTTGAATCATATTTTTTCGTTTTAATATCAGTTGTTCGTACATTTATGGGTTTTTTCCAATTGCCTTCCAGATATATCGCTGACTACTAGCCCCAAGCTCACAAGATGAGTACAGAAAAGAAAACAGCCAAGAAACTTCACCTGGAGTCAGCAGACTTGTTGTGTAAAAATGGCTGTGGTTTCTATGGTAACCCCGCATGGCAGGGCTTTTGTTCCAAGTGCTACCGAGAGGTGTACCAGCCAGCGAAGCAGGCACAGATACAACATGACGCCATGCGGGAGGCATCCAAACGGTGAGACAAAATAGATTTCTGAATAGATTTAAAATATGTACCATGTATCATGTGTATTAACATTTGATTTCAAACATTCAATACTTCAGTTAAGTATCAATGTCATATATATTTTCTAATGTTCTAATCCCTTGGGCTTATGATTGTGGATTTAAATCCCAGTTCGCCCAAATAATATTTCACCATGTGTCACCATGTCAGCACCCTATCCATGCTCATGGGTTTCACCGAAGTGGTAAAAGTCCTAGACCTGCATCACTTCGTGCTTTCCTCCCACATTAAGCTGACACGCCATGATATAACTGGAATTCTGTTAAAAGTGGCGTTAAACCCAACTCACTCACTCACTCTCTCTCACTCACTCACTCACTCACTCACTCACTCACTCACTCACTCACTCACTCACTCACTCACTCACTCACTCACTCACTGTACAATTAGGGGCAGCTGGGTAGCCTTGTGGTTAAAGCGTTCCACGTCACGCTGAAGACCCGGGTTCAATTCCCGACATGGGTACAATGTGTGAAGCCCATTTCTGCTTGTCATAAATAGAAACTAAACAGATTGGGTGGTCAGACTCCCTGACTTGGTAAATGCATGTCATCATATCCCAATTGTGTGGATCGATGCTCATTATATCCATCAACAGATTGTCTGGTGCAATTAGGCTTCAGCAATCCATGCTTCGTAAATAGTGACTAACGAGCTTGGGTTGTCAGACTCGCTGACTTGGTTAATGCATGTCATCATATCCCAATTGTGTGGATCGATGCAGATTATGTCTATCACTTGATTGTCTGGTGCAATTAGGCTTCAGCAATCCATGCTTTGTAAATAGTGACTAACGAGATTGGGTTGTCAGACTCGCTGACTTGGTTAATGCATGTCATCATATCCAAATTGTGGGGATCGATGCAGATTATGTCTATCACTGGATTGTCTGGTTCAATTAGGCTTCAGCAATCCATGCTTTGTAAATAGTGACTAACGAGATTGGGTTGTCAGACTCGCTGACATGGTTGATGCTTGTCATATCCCAATTGTGTGGATCAATGCTGATTATGTCTATCACTGGATTGTCTGGTCCAGATTTGATGTTGTACAGACAACCGTCGCATAGCTGGAGAATTACTGAATGTGGCGTTATATAACAAACAAAAACTACTTTGTAACTAGTTCAACTGCTTGAAAAGGGAGCTAACCATTTCTGCCAATGCGGCAGACATTTGAGCATGTCTGCTGTCATATTATATGAAACTTGTGTTCTAAATGGCTGCAGGGTATATATCACTGCTATATTAGTGACTTGCCTTAAGTAATCAGCTTATTATTAGCAGTGTCCTTGAGGCGACTTTTGTGGTTTGCATTATTATGATCAAGGTGTAAGGCCACGCTTTTTTACTTAACTGTCTCACGGATTTATTCCAGCTTTTTTCTTCACAAGGTTGGTCGAAATAAAAATATGTCAATCATTTATTTATATTTATGTCATTCTGCCATGGAGTTAAAACTGCAGCTGGCTTCTTGAATCACTGGGGCGGTCGGGTAGCCTTGTGGTTAAAGCGTTCGCTCGTCACGCCGAAGACCCGGGTTCGATTCCCGACATGGGTACAAAGTGTGAAGCCCATTTCTGGTGTCCCACGCCGTGATATTGCTGGAATATTGCTAAAAGCGGCGTAAAACCATACTCACTCACTCTTGAATCACTGATAGTGATGTAGACATAGTCCTGCACCATGACCGTGGAATATATTTATTTTATGAAAAAAGATAATCTAGAAATGCATACAAAAGCAAGTCTAGCCAGTTCAAGCTAGCTCTATCTGAAATCAGCATAGGGAATTTTTTTATATTTTTAGAGTCAAGAAGGATATTGTTTAATATAAGATTCAGAGACTAAATGTTAGTCTAATGTAGACATGGAATTGATAAATAACATTTTATTTAAGATGATGTTTTTTTTGTTTGCTGTTTAACGCCGCACTCGGCAATATTCCAGCTATATGACGGCAGGGTTTTTGAGGGGGCAGGGGGTTGGGGTTTTTTTTATATGAGGGTCTATATTACTAGCAGGAGATAATAAATAATAATAATAAATATATTTATGTTTCATTTATTTCCATTCCAGCTGGTTTTCAGTAGGGGCAGCGGGCCTGAGAAACAAAAAATAAAAATGTGTGGCCTAAAAGAATAAATGTTTCCAAGACACATTTATCACAAAAGAATTATTTTGATTGAAAAGAAAAGTGATGAGGGAGGAATTTTTTTATTTTTTTTCCGTTTTTTTATGTGATCATGGTGCAGAAAATAATATATGGATGTCAACTCCTCTATTATGAGAAACACTACATTTTGGAGTATATGCATACTCCTTCATCAGGTGAATGATAAAGGACCCTGATGAAGGAGTAAGCATATACTCCGAATAAATGATAAAGAAGTTGACATCCATATATTCTCTTCCTTATGTGTATCACGTCTAAATGCCTTTCAAAGACCTAATATAATGATTGTTCCACAGGAGTTATAGAGACGCAGCGAAGTATTTAGCCCAACTCATATCTTTTCCAAATGGTCATCAAGTTTTTTCGCAAGCATGACAAGTCAACAAAACATATTTATCATGTTTTTGATCTCTCCCAGTCCAATCATCACACTCTATACTGTCACAACCTCCCCATTGAGGGTGTTGTGCTTTTGGCCAGGGTGACACATTAGTCATGTTAATGGCTGAGATTAATGCCCGGTGATAAACCATTAAATAAGTATGCCAGGGGGTATGATCTCTGATCTCTGACCTCTGAATATTTAGCCCCGTGTAACAAAAAGCAAGGCAAGAAAAACACTTCCTGTCTCACTCCAACAATGGGTTCGTTTGCATGTGTTTCCTTAGTGTTAATTGTGCCTCATTAAGAATGTACTCAGTAATTGGTGTGAAGTTTATTTAGAAAAAAACTGTGCACAATTATTCATCACTGTGGTGATAGTTGGTGGTTGGGACTGCCATATTGAAGAAATGTGTTTGTCACTCTCCTACGTAGATTCATTGAGTGAGATACGCTGGACTTCCTCGTCAGTTGTTAGATAGGATTATGAGTGCTTCTTGCAACCTAGCATACTTAGTGTATAGTTGGTGAACAGTGTAATAGGATGCAGGATATGTAATAGGATCACAGTAATGAGATTCAAGTTGCTATTATTTCTGTACAGGTATTGTGTCCGTTAGTGTTTGTATCATCTTACCTGTGTAGATCTGGGTTTGAATAGGCCTTCAGCAACCCATGCTTGCCGTAAAAAGCAAGTATGCTTGTCGTAAGAGGCGACTATGGTATCAGGTTGTCAGGCACGCTGACCTGTTTCATGCATGTCATCGTACCCCAATGCGTACATCAATGTTCATGCTGTCAATCACCTGATTGTCTGGTCCGGACTTGATTATTTACAGACTGCCGTCATATAGCTGGAATATTGATGTGTGGTATTAAACAACATAAGAAAAAAATCATACCAGCTTAATCATGAATATAGACACAAAGGTTTTTAATTTCATAAGTTCTGTTTTGCATGTGTAGTTAATTCTGTTTGGGCGATTCAAAATTTAAAAAATCTGTCACGGAATATTACATACTCAGCTACTAGCCCAGAGCTATCTGTCCCATGTTTTAAATATCACCTGGGCAAGTGGCAGTTTCTTATTTAACAGCTTGTCAATATATATTTGTATGCTTTTGGGGAATTTCATGATAATCTGATGATGATGAATTAAGGAAATGTTTTAGAGGTCTCATTCCAATTGGCATTCCAAGTAAGTTTGATTCAAGTCGTTTTTACTGTATTGTGTGTCTCGTAACCATGGTAACTCAAAATGTCTGGCAGTCTGGCAGTATAATAGTCTAGCAGTCTAATAATCTAGCAGTTAAGATGTGCCCTAATTACACAGAAATGTGGTCTCCATTTTACACATAGTACATGATTGTGCTAACCACTCAGGAAAAGTTTGTGTGCCTTCGTGATGACCAATTATCATGACTGCTTAAAACAACATGCAGATAGTCTGCTATGCTGTCGAGAGCGGAAGGTCGATGGTGCCAAAAGACGTGAAAAGATGGTTCTTGTTGTTGACTGGCACTTGGCATTAAGGGACTGAAACAAGGCCTTGTCGACTCAGAGTCAGTAAACTGTGTATGAGGTATCCATGTTTAACTGGGACCGCCTCCGTGGTCTAGTGGTAGAGCGTACGCCCGGACAGAGGAAGGTCCAGGGTTCGATCCCCGGCCGCGTCATACCAAAATACGTTAAAAGATGGTACTTGTTGTTACCCTGTCTGGCGCTCAGCATTAAGGGGCTAAAACAACGACTGGTCAGTTTGGAGTCAGTATACTGTGTCTGAGTGGGATATTCATGTTAAACTGCGGCATGGTATCTCAGTGAGCTAGCACTATAAATCGGCATCAGTCCGGACTACTACAAGCAGCCACACAAACACACACAAGTACATGCACGTCGCTATATAAGTGCAATAATCTTGGACGCGACGTTAAACCCCATTTCGCCTCACCTCACCATGTTTAACTGCAGCATGATATCTCAGAGGCTAGCTCTATAATATCGGCATTACAAAGACTGATGTACACACCCACACTAAACCCTACTTTTCCTCACCTGTAGTGCTGTCAGTACCCACATCAATTTATGGTTGGAAATATATAACGCTTTTTATTTGGACTACAGAGATCATGGGGAGCCGTGTAGTTTGATTATTGATAAATGTAACAGCTTTGTGCCAAACGAACATATGACACAGACACAGTACACTGGTGTCTGCTGTACAATTTACGTCCAGTTGAGCAAGAAATTAAATTGAAATATATATTTGATTGTATGAACCTCATTTAAACAGTGTTAAGTGCCATGATGAACATGATGAAGGTTAGGGAAACTTGGCTGCAGCTTGCATTCATCGTGTTCATCATTGAAACAAGAATTGATTTAAGTTGGTGATCGTGTTCGCAGATGCAGGGCCATTATTTTAGTACATGTAAATGTTTAATGGTTTTATTTTTGTTATAGGCTGAGGTTATTTTTGTCTTCATCAATTTTGTTGGTATTACATTATGATAGAAATTGTGCTGGTATAAGGTTTTGAAAAACTGTTGCATTTCATTAAGGGTAATGTTTGTAGCACGTTTCTTCCAGATCATTAATTGTTTGATAGCCCCTGTGGAAGACTGACGTATGACTTTGTCGACCCCTGTTAGAAGAATTTCTTTAACAATCATTTCAAGTGGGTGGAGAAAGATAAAACAGAGATAATAACCATGGTTACTACATTCCCCCCAAAATTAAAAATCAACAAGCATTCCAGTTTATTTATGTCAAGTTTAATTCTCTGAATTCAATATTTTACAGAAAAAAATGTTTTCCTCTACCAGCCTAAATTATTTCGGCATCAGTTCAGGCAGATTTTTCTCTACAAAATCTGGGTATTATCCTGATTATTAAGAATGGCTACTGAACAATAGTGATTAGACAGAGACGGAGTCACAAGCATTTTCAAAGAAATTACCAAAATTCTGAAAACACATGCAGATCAGATTTTCCTCAGCCTCCATGCTATTGTGTAGACATTCATTATGATTACTCTTCTCTTTCAGAACGGGGGACACTCCTCCACCATCCTTCTCCAAGTTTGCGGAGAAGAAAACGCAGCAGGTCAACAAGCGCAGCCACACAATGAAGTCCATCTTCAAGCGCACACCAGTGAAAGGTATGTACAGATTACGAGGTGTTTCCTGGGCCTAATGAAAACAGTTCACTTAACATGCTTTTGATTCCCAGTTTTGGTTGAATATATTTTATTGTCAGTGTATTAACGAAACAGTGAGTAGTCTAGTGGTCAAGGTGTTAGTTTGTCTTGCTGAACAGCTGGGTTCAAGTCCCATCATTGGTACATGTGTGAAGATCTATCTTAGTGTCCCGAGTCAAGATATTGCTGGAATATGGATTGAAATTTGGGAATAATTCATCCTCACTTGCTCAATGAAATACCGTATTCGACGTAATAGGCACCAAGGGCGCTCTCAAAATTAGAAATAGGGGACTGTTATTAGAATATGATTTTGGTGAGAGAAAAAAACAGAGTTGGAAGATTGTAAATTTTGTGGCTTATGCTGACAGCCTGAAATGATACAAAAGAAAAGTCTGTCCGTATTATACATGACAGATATATTTTCCAGAATTTAATTGCCCATAATTAAGGTTGCATATAACACACAAGTGCTTATTATACATGAATAAATAAGTCTTGGAATTTATTAATAATATTAGCAATATTGCCGTGGGCGCTTATTAGAGCTGGGCGCTTATTACGTCGGATACGGTCGGATACGGTATATGTCTTTTAGGCGAGTTTAGCATGCACATGAACAAGAGCCTCCAATATAATGGGTTTAAATCGATCAATAGTACAAAATAAATATAGGAGACATATCATTATTTAGGGTTAAGAAATACATATTTATCTCAATGATGAGTAAAGTAAAGTCATTATTTCCTGGGCTAATCCCTGTGTTGACATGCTAGGCCTTGAACAGAGTTGTCTCCCCCTTTTGTGTCAAAACGACTCCACTTCGATATTTCTTCCTCAACCTTCAACTCATTTTTTAAGTTTTCAAGAGGGCATGGGTTGATGTACCCTCTGTGTTAGTTTATGTTCGATTTCTAGATCAATTTCATTCAGAAAATATAAATATTCAGAATATGGCGTCATATCGTTAAGTCCAGATACAAAATCGTGGTTGGTATGTTGCAAAAATGATCAAGTTGTGTTTGTCTTCTCAAGACACATCCACGGACCAGCATGGCCACACGCAGAAGGAGCCGCGGAGGTCCAGCATTGAGAGTCAGAAGGTCGGGGGAGAGTTTGCGGAGTTTCTGAAGACGCTTCGTAAGCCTGCCGCACTTGACATCTCAAAACAAGTCCGCAGCTTCATCGAGCGCATCCAGCAGAGCGGGGAGCAGCCGATAGACGACCTGTCGGAGACAGTCCAAGACTTCTACCAGAGTCTCTCCGATAGGCTCAACTCCCACACTGTGTTCAAAGGTGAGTGTCTCAATGTCATGTGTGGTCTCACAGATAGGCAGATGTCTCGTTGTTATATGTGGTCTCACAGATAGGCAGAAGCCTCATTGTCATATGTGGTCTCATAGATAGGCACATGTCTCGTCAGTGTGTCAATTTACAGATAGGCAGATGTCTTGGTGTTGTGGGTGTGGTCCAACAGATAGGCAGGTGTCATGGTGTCTCTGTATGGTCCAACAGACAGGCAGGTGTCTTGGTGTCTGTGGGGTCTCACAGATAGGCAGATGTCATGGTGTCTCTGTGTGGTCCAACAGATAGGCAGGTGTCTTGGTGGCTGTGGGGTCTCACAGATAGGCAGATGTCATGGTGTCTCTGTGTGGTCCAACAGATAGGCAGGTGTCTTGGTGTCTGTGGGGTCTCACAGATAGGCAGATGTCATGGTGTCTCTGTGTGGTCCAACAGATAGGCAGGTGTCTTGGTGTCTGTGGGGTCTCACAGATAGGCAGATGTCATGGTGTCTCTGTGTGGTCCAACAGACAGGCAGGTGTCTGTGGGGTCTCACAGATAGGCAGATGTCTTAGTGTCTCTTGGGTCTCACAGATAGGCAGATGTCATGGTGTCTCTGTGGGGTCTCACAGATAGGCAGATGTCTTTGTGTCGGTGTGTGGTCCCACAGATAGGCAGATGTCGGTGTCTGGTCTCACAGATAGGCAGATGTTGCAGTGTTTGTGTGTGGTCCCACAGATAGGCAGATGTCATGGTGTCTCTATGTGATCCCACAGATAGGCAGATTTTTTGGTGTCGGTGTGTGTTCTCAAGGCTAGGCAGAGAAAGTGTGATACATCGATTGTTCAGTATGATATTATTCTGAAGTGTTGTGAATTCACTATTCTCCATTATAGTAAAGAGCTCAATGCACATGATGATAATAAAAATGGGCCTTTTACAACAGCCGTCCAAGTAATGATAAACAAAATAACAACGTAAAATGTTTCTAAATATTTATGACGCTATACCTGGCCAGTGTACATTATCACATCGTCTACATGTTGCAGGCTTGAATCAGGAGGTGATAGAGAAGATCTTGGACTTCACGGAGCGCTACATCCTGGTGCGCCTGTACCGCATCGTGTTCTGCCCGCCCTCCACCACGGACGAGGAGAAGGATCTGCTGCTACAGAATCGGATCCGGAGCCTTCACTGGATCACTGCCCAGCAGCTGGACACTCTCATTAATGAACATGATCCACAGATCAGACAGCTCATAGATCAAGCCATTACCTGTAAGTCCTCTGGCGACCACTCAAGATTAATGAATATATTAATGAACAGTGATAGAAATTGGCACTAGTGCTGTAGTCCTTGCCAAACTGCCCAACAATTAAGGTATCATAAGGACCAGTAGAAATTTGCCCTTTTTGAGGGGCTTGCTATATGTTATCATTATAAGGTCTAGTGGATTAAGAATGTTAGTTTCTACTGCTGATGAAGTTTTATTGAAACACAAGGTTTTAGGTTTACTATAAAAAAGCAATACAACTGGTCAGAAAAGTTGCAGCAGCAATAAGAACCAGGCCCTAGAATTAATGTAAGTGTGTCACAAGTGTCCAAGATATTGTCATTGTCGACTGTCTTGAAACAGGCCTGTATCCGCTCTTGAATCCAGAATAGTGGAAGCTGGGAGGAATTCGGTGTTTACAAATAGGCTTCCAAACCATACTTGGCAAGTAGAGTAGACACGTCAGATCAAAAGGGCCTTGAATCAACCTCTTGTCTCTCTCATGTAGGTACAGCCAGCCTCCAAGAAAGCGTCCAATCTCAAAACTTCTCTAACGATCAAGCCTGGTGATGTGTACTCTAGGGGCAGATAACTCTATTTCAAATACAAAGCACTTCTTGAAAGCTTCAGCCACTGCTGTTGACAACGGTTTAAATTCAGCCACGACTGCACTTTTTTTACAAGTATTACTTGTATTTCAATATTTTACTGCCACTGACAATTACAACAAATCTTTGTCAATATATCTGGTTACACATTACACTGATGTTATCTCTCCACAGTTGCTATAGAGATGGACTCGAAGCGTGCAACTCAGGACAAACTAGCCTGCGTGGTCAACTGTAGTAAGAATATCTTCGAGCTTCTCCGCGAGTCGAAGCAAGGTCCGGCAAGCGCTGACGAGTTTCTTCCTGCCCTCATCTACATCGTGCTGAAGGCCAACCCTCCCCGTCTCCAGTCCAACATTCAGTACATCACACGCTTCGCAAACCCCAGTCGACTCATGAGTGGAGAGGCCGGGTACTACTTTACCAACCTGGTGAGTGCCCCGGACTACGTCGGTCCCCCGCCATGATATTGAGTATTGCTAAAATACCCCTAAAACAAAACCCTGCGTACCCGTGAAGATCCGGGGTAGAATACGTCTTCAGCAACCCATGCTTGCTGTGAAAAGCGACTCTGCTTGTCATAAGAGGCGACTTAAGAGATCGGGTGGTCAGGCTTGCTGACTTGGTTTATGCATGTCATTGATCCCAATTGTGTGGATCGATGCTCATGGCATCAATCACTGGATCGTCTGGTCCAGACTTGATTATTTACAGACCGCCGTCATATAGCTGGAATATTGCTGAGTACAGCGTTAAACAACAGACAAACAAACAAAACCCTGAGGGTGTGATATGACAGTTTGCATCATTTATCTTGATGTATATTTCAGACATATCTACCCCAGTGGGGATTCCGTGTGAGGATAGGTCCCAAGCAACCTATGCTGGTCATAAGAGGTGTCAATAGATTGGGTAATCAGTCTCACTAACTTGTTCGATGGCGTGTTATTGTACCCCGAGAGCGTGGATTGTTGCTGAAAATATCAATCACTTTATTGCCTGGTCCAGATTTGATTATTTACAGGCCACCGTCATATAGCTTTAATGTTGCTGAGTTGCTGAGATGTGACGCCAGATTTTAGATCAACAATATACTTCTATCTGTGTAAAGTTAAGAGACTTCCTTTTGGTTTTCAGTGTTGTGCAGTTGCTTTTATCGAGAGCCTGAATGCCGACTCCCTGAGCATCTCCCAGTCCGAGTTTGATCGCTACATGTCCGGTGAGGCAGTGCCCCCGTCGGCGGGGAATGAGTATATGTGCGAGGGTCTGCGTATGAGCAAGGACAACCTGCGGGGGCTCGGGGAACTGCGACAGCGGCAGGAAAAGGTGGCAGCAGAGGCGTTGCAGCTTCAGCAAGAAATGATGGAGTTCAAAGAAAACTTTATGAAAGAAATCCAGGACGTTCTTACACGAACCCCTTTGAAACTAAAACCAAGGAAGGTGAAGATTGATCTTGACGCAGAGAGTGAGGAACAAGGAACACTGAATCTTCCATCTCCGATCAAGCCATTTACAGCACCAGAACCACGGCAACTTGAATTCACAGAAAACATGGATGCTACGGCATCTGATGTTGCCATGACGATAGGTGGTGATACTACCAAACTTGATCTCATGGACGAGCCAATCACAGAGTCTACAACTTAACATTTATGTAAGAATTGTGTATCGACAAAGAGATTATTTCATTGGACGGAGAGAGATATTTATTGGGTTTTCTTAAATCCACGACACTGGTGCAATGACTCGAACAGTCTTCATTGTGGTTAGTGAGAGGAGACGTCGGAGTCATTATCATGTAAATATCTTTCAGTTGGTGAATTATTTCAAATGTACTGCTAATTTGCGTGAGTGTGTTCAGTTTTACGCTGCTTTTTGCAATATTCCAGCTATATCACTGCGGAGGACACCAGAAATGGGCTTCACACATTCTACCCATGTGGGGAATCAAACCCTGGTCTTCGGCCTGACGAGCGAACGCTTTTAGGTAACGCCACCGCCCGCTCATTGGTTAAGTAACAATTTGCATCTTAACAAATCTTGTCAAAGAAAGTTGAATAATGGCTGTTTGGGGGATTTGTGAAAACAGGTGTTCAAATCGGCACGTCTGTCTCTCTATAAGCATGATAAGTAACTCTCTTGATCCCGATACATCTCTACGCTATTCCTAGTAAGACTGGCATAGGGTATCGGCACTGACCTGACCTTCCTTAACTTATATCACTGTCTGACATGTGGAAATAGATTATCTTATGAATTATGTCTTGAAAAATAACCATGGAATGTCTCAGATTATCTCATGAGTGATCTGGGGGCTATCTGATGGAATAAAGTGGAACCTTGGTAATCCAGACCCTGTTAATATGGAAACCCATTCAGTGGGTACACCTTCATGAAGATCCAGGTTAGAATTGATCTTCAGCAACCCATGCTTGTCGTAAGAGGCGACTAACAGCATCGGCTGGTCAGGCTCGCTGACTTGGTTGATGCATGTTATCATACCCCAATGGTATAGATCGATGCTCAGGGTGTCAGTCACTGGATTATCTGGTCCAGACTTGATTATTTGTAATGCAGACTGAGGTCATAAAGCTGGAATATTGCTTCATGCTGCATTAAACAACAAACTAACAGAGTGGATACTCTAATGTCCAGATTAGCAAGGTTTCACTGTGTAACATGGAATATGTCTAGGAAAATCTCATGCATTATCTGATGTATTACCTCATGTGTTATGTATGTCAAGGAAGATATGACCGATTATCCCATAGATCTTAATCATGTCAGTATTTTTTTAAATATGTCAATCGCGGACAAGAACAGTGCTGCTACAGCACCATGGCTATACTGGTGACCACAACCAAGACTCTGTCTGCGAGGGCGGGCGGAGGCAAGATTTCTAGTTGTTACTGTTCATCAGTCCTGGTTATTTGTCACGTTTACAATGTTATGTCAGTTTCAGGGGGGTTCAAATAGAGTGCATTGAACAACATGAACAAAGATGTTTTATCGATCAACATCAGTATGTGCCATTTAGAGAAAAAACTACGAGTTACAAGGAATTACTGATTATTTGTACTGTGTGAATTAATTTTGTAAGTTCTGAGCTTTGGCGAAGAACTTTCAAAATAAATCAATGAGGGATAAATAATCCGTAATTATGAGTTGTTATATTACCCAAAGTCTTTTTCTTGTTGTTAAGAAAATATAGAAATATGTGGGTTTGCTAATCACAATTTGAGACACTAGATTTGTTTCTCTCTTTTTGGATGATCTCACAAAAATTTGTTTGTGACATCATGGTGACAACATCTTTAATTATTAGTGACAATGTGTTCATATGACGTCACATTTCTATGGCTTCACAAACAGTGAAAACAATGGAACAATTTGAGTGAACTAGTGCGAATCTGCTTGAAGCAAGAAATTGTTATGGTCAGAGAGAATTACTGAAAGTAATTGCACCTATATCCGTGCTGCTATGGGTAATATAGATCCTTGCATCATTCCGCACATTCAGTTACCATGACAACTCAGGAGACCATATCATGATACAGAAGTTTCTTTGTCATCCACTTCAAACCTACCATGACTGTGCAATTCAAATGTATGTGAATACAAGAAAGTTTGCATTTAATATTTGTACATCAATTGATCACCTACACTCTGAACATGAAGCACTCAACATCCTGCGTTGGAACAATGAGCACTGTTAACAGTTTTAGATATGTCACTCATATATACTAGGCCTGACCAAGTTTATGTTACAGATTATCACCCCAACTCCTGAACTTGCTGAAGGCATGAGATTATTTTTTCTGGTTTAAATAATCAATTTAATTTGTTAATGCATTGTGCCCAGTACCAATTCCTGTTTTTCAAAATCTCTCTTTTAGCTGCAGGTGAAATCTTTGTGAACGAGAGAGAAAAGCAGTTTGATGTCAATGTTGCCATGGTTACTCGATATGATTACGAGACATGATTATTATTTGATTATTTCTTTGGAAATGTCCAAAATATCACAGACTGTACAAGAAGTGAATGAATTGGCCTGAGATAGATTTGCTGTGGTTGGGTTTCATGTCATTCTCGTTGATGACTGAATATGAATCTTTACATATGCCCCCGGATTTCATTTACCACATCATGTATCAGATTAAGGTCATACGATCAATCGCAGTGTGTACAGAGTGTGACAGAGCATATCGTTACAGCCCTTGTTGACGTGAATTTTGCAACGCTGAGATTATGACAGTGGGCTTTCAGTGCTATGTTGTTCTGCCTGTGGCTGCTACACTTCCATGTCAGTGGTACCGAGAGTCCGAGTGTATTGTATTAAAGACGTGTATATATCTGAAGTAGTGTGACTTAGGGGGGTCAGTCTTGGTCCTGTGTCATCAGCAGGACCAGGGCTGTCCCTACCATGAAGCAAGTAGATGTAGCAGCTTTGTAGAAGTGAGTGGGGGGGGACACCAAGAGTGGTTAGCTTGTGTGGGGATTCAAACCCAGACAATGTGTCTCAAGGGAAGACACAGTAACCAGTAGGCCACTTTGGGTAAGTCAGTGATTGCTCCATTTTGACGGAGAGGAGTTTGTAACACAGACTGGTTAACTTGTGTCGGGATTCAAACCTAGACAATATGTGTCATGGGAAGATACACTAACCAGTAAACCACTTTTTGTAAGTCAGTGATTGCTTCAGTTTGATGGAAAGGAGTCTGTTACCACAAACCTGGCCACTTTGTTACCTAGTCTTTGATAGGCATTTAGAAGTAGGAAGAACATGAAGACGTGAAACTTTTTATGGATAACAATTTTTTTTATTGTTTGTAACAACATTTAGGGGTCACTTTTTTCTTTTTATCAGTAAATTAACAACTTCTTTACATGGATATTTTATAGCTACTTCTTGTCTTCCATCAGAAGAATTCAGGTAATCAGTAGCAAGAAGCAGGTACAATAAGAAGGCATGAAATGCCCTTACAAGCGATAAAGGAGTCACCTGATGAAGGAGTAAGTATATACTCTGAAACAGTGTGTTCCTCATAATAAAGATTTGTTTGTTTGTTTGTTTGTTTGTTTGTTTAACACTGCATTCAGCAATATTCAAGCTATATGACGGCAGTCTGTAAATAATTAAGTCTGGACCAGACAATCCTGTTATTGACAACATGAGCATCGATCCACGCAATTGGGATATGATGACATAAGAGGTTGATATCAATAAAGAAGTTGTTATAATATCTGAAGAAGAGACAAGAAATGGACCTGAAACGTCGTTACAAATGTTAACCATAAGAGGTTCATATGTTTTTTTTCCAACTTCCCAGCTGAGTTTCCTGAAGTTGACCATTTTGTTTTCATTGTTGGCGAGTATAAATTCATTTCTAGGATCAGCATCCTCCCGAGGCAAGTGAGTTAACTGACTAGAAAAGTCCAGTTTTCACCCTTGACGAACTAGACTGGTATTATGGCGTTAGATTTTGCCTGGATTAACGAGTCTATGAATAGTCCTATCAAAATTGCGTAACGAAATCGAAATCCGGTTCGTAAACTGTAAACTGCAAATTTCGGTCGATTGCAGGATATGCAAAACATGTGCACCGCCAATCTTTTCATGTTTTTAATCAAGCTGCTCACGTTATTTGATGCTCTTCGCGATGTAAGACCCGTTTTATAGATCTTGATTGTCGATCAGATTGTCTTGTTAGGTCGTTGCCATTTTGTTTGAAGCAAATGCAAGTGATACGAATCTGATAGGTCCATAGGAGAAGCATGGAAGGGACATAACTCGTAATAGCCATTGGTGACGCTTCGATCGGGCCCAGGAATTCCAACCTAGTTCGGCACAATCTGATTAAAATCAGATCTTAGTTCTCGCTATGCTTGACCAAGATATGATTTTAATGAGATTGAGTTTGGCAAGGGTGGAAACTGGACTTTTTAAAGTCAGTTAACTCTCTTGCCTCTTGAAGATGAGGATCAGGGACTTGTCTTGTCATACATGCCATGTTGATTGTACCCATCTACTTTTAGAATTGACTTTCTCTTTGTTGTGCAAGTTGTTGGAGAAGTCCCAAACTGTAAGATGGTCGGAGCTTGTGACACTTTCAGTTTCGGTGAATGTCAGTTTCATGGTCACGTGACTGACCTCTCATCCACTGAGGAAGGTGTAAATGCTGTATATTTCACATTTATAGTTTATTTTCCACTGGTTGTTACTGTATAGGGGTTGAATCCATTGTATATGTATGTGGAACCATCAAGTCTTCAATTGTTTATTTATCTTGATTGTAGACATTGCCATGACAATGCTGATGTTTTATGTATAGATACCTTTGATACCAGCCTTGCAGTCTATCTGTACGGTATGTCAATTGCCAAATAAATACTACACAAGATAGTGGACTTCTGTGTTTGTACAAGGACTATGGTTACACAATGTAGTTGACTTTGATTGGGATATTTCACTACTACAGGGGTAGGAATCATTTTAAAAAAT
The DNA here is from genome assembly GCF_023055435.1 of Haliotis rufescens. Lineage (NCBI taxonomy): Eukaryota > Metazoa > Mollusca > Gastropoda > Lepetellida > Haliotidae > Haliotis > Haliotis rufescens. The sequence continues at coordinate 26,112,102 of NW_025963835.1, read as the reverse complement.
AATTTAATTCCAGGGTGGATATTATTAACAATATTCACCTACTGCATAAGGTTAATATTATTAATATTTTTCTACTGCAGGGCAGGAATTATTTATAATATTTCACTACTGCAGGACAGTAATTATTAACAATATTTATTACTACATGTGATGTGATGGGAATTATTAACACATTTCACTAAGCAGGGATGTGAATTATTAGCAATATTAACAAATGCATGCGGCTGGAATAACTAACAATATTGAACTACTGCATTGGTGGGAATTTTTAATATTTAATTACTGCGGGTGGTGCGAAATATTAATTATATTTTCCTACTGAAGGTCAGGAATTAATAACAATATTGAACTACAGCTTGGGTGGGAATTATTAACAATATTTAATTATTGTGGTTGGTGCGAAATATTAATAATATTTTACTACTGCAGGTCAGGAATTAATAACTATTGAACTACTGCAAATAGTACAGCCTCCCAAATTCTAAGTAGAGTCTATTAAGGAGCTAACTACGACGAGCAGATTGTATGATAAGTCTAGACTTAAAGGAAACGTATCTCGTCCCCATTCACCCAACTTGTCAACAATAGTCAACGGCAGTGGTTCGAGCTCAACAGCCTACCGTTAGGCATATGGCTGGCTCCTTGGATAATTACCATCACCGCCATCGTGTTCTCTCATCTAAAGCTGATAAGACTACACGGCTACATCGACAACTTCCCATCCGCCGGTCAGGAGAAGTCGGAAATAATTCCTATTGGCCAAACAGAACAAGTCGCAAATCAAATACAGTTTTCCTCATTCAACTACTCTCGTATCTCGGTTTCCCGGTTCACACCTACAAGCCAGAGTTGGTACCTACGCAAGATAGTGTCTATAAAAGGGCAAGATTCAACTTATCAAAGGAATCGGGGCGGTCAGGTAGCCTAGTGGTTAAAGCGTTCGCTCGTCACGCCGAAGACCCGGGTTCGATTCCCGACATGGGTACAATGTGTGAAGCCCATTTCTGGTGACCCCCGCCCTGAATTTGCGGGAATATTGCTAAAAGCGGCGTGTCCGGCTACACCACTTGTCAGTATTGATTGCGACAGACAACACCACAGTGGTATCATATATACCGCATCAAGGGGGCACACAGTCGCGGATTTTGTTGAAGAAGGTTAACCGTTTATTTGCCTTGGCAGACTCAATGAGTTGTAGGAAGGACGTACGTCACATACCGGGCAAATAATATTTACTTTCGAATTGCCTGTCCCGGAAAAACAAAATCGTGCCAACAGAATTTGCCCTCCATCCCGAGATATTCAGGTGGAGCACCTCTGTGTAGGACACCCCGCATCTCCATCTATTCGCCACCTGCCTTATACGTCAGCCCAGTACCAGAACCATTAGCCCTCCCTCCAACAACAGGCTACCTGTGTACTAGCCGAGAGCCGCGATGGTGTCCTGCAGTCAAGACATGATGTAGGGTCATGTCTTGAGTGTAGGACCCCATCGCGGCTCTCGGCTACCTGGAAACGTCAGCCCAGTACAAGAGCCACTAGCCCTCCAACAACAGGCTAGTGTTGATAAATACTAGCCGAGAGCCGCGATGGGGTCCTCCAGTCAAGACATGATGTAGGGTCATGTCTAGACTGTAGGACCCCATCGCGGCTCTCGGCTACCTGGAAACGTCAGCCCAGTACCAGAGCCACTAGCCCTCCAACAACAGGCTAGTGTTTATAAATACTAGCCGAGAGCCGCGATGGGGTCCTCCAGTCAAGACATGATGTAGGGTCATGTCTTGACTGTAGGACCCCATCGCGGCTCTCGGCTATCTGGAAACGTCAGCCCAGACCCACACCCACGAGTCCTCCTGGTGGACGCCCTACCCATGAGTTGGGAGGGAATGTGTTCCCCTTGGTCTCTCCAAGACAGAGTACAAAAGAAGATAGAGAACACTCATTGCATGATTGTACTGATCGATCCGGCATGGCACAACAGAACATGGTTTCGGTGATGGTTACCTCCCCTAATGAAAGAACCTCTCAGACTACCAGAGCGTCGCGATCTTCTGCGCCAGCCGAGAACTGACATATTTTAGGGGACCCTCAACAACCTCCACCTTCACGCCTGGAAATGACTAAAATGCAACGATCCCGCTACTCAATCAGTTTCACATGGAGACCAGCTTCGACAGCCATTTTTTTAACGACAGATGGGATACGTTCGTCTGGTGGCGAAGGGGAAGATGTTTACAAGACCTGGATATAACGATACCTAGCTGCTTATTTCTTAGGCAATCTCAGAAGAATACGAAATAATTCAGACATGACACCATTGAAGGCTACATATCAGCACTGGTCTCTGTACTACAGAGTGACGGGAACTCAAGGTACTCACCTTGTACTAAATCCACTGGAAGACATAAAAACCCACGCGCATTCCCAAAAGTATCAAATGTACTGTCAGCTAAGATTTATTCCAGGAAGAAGCAAATTAAATCCCAAGGTAAGTTGGCAATTGAATCATTGTCTACTGGTAGTGGGCAGGTTGCTGTCGAGAGTCTGGAACCATAGATCGAGGTGATATAAGGTTTCTACGTGTTAGTCCCGAATCGAGGTGATATAAGGTTTCTACGTGTTAGTACCGAATGTAACAATGTCTGTATGTAAGTAAATATCATTGAAAATGATGACACATATAAGCTCTGCAAGTGGTACAAATGGACACTCTTAGGGGGTCATGAAATATAAATGTTAATACCAAGATAAGTGTTGACGACAAACATACTATGCACGAACGTGTATGTCTGTAAAACATAAACCAAAACACATCCTAATAGTGCATGTGCCGCGCGCAGTAGCACCACTCCATTGGGTGTCATTTCTGATTTTAACGATTAATTCCTGTGGACCATTATTTCTGTCAATGTTATTGATTCTGCTTGTCATAAAGTTGTGATTTACTTGAATTCATTCTGTGTGTGTGTGTGTGTGTGTGTGTGTGTGTGTGTGTGTGTGTGTGAGTGTGTACTTGTGATTAAACCCGGTTTTATATAGCTAGCCGGCTGAGATATCATGCCGCAGTTGTAACATGGATATCCCATTTAGACACATTATAATGACTCCGAGCCGACCAGTCCTTGTTTTAGTGTCAATCCATGTTTCTGACCCGTCAAGATCCGGGGTAGAATAGTCTTCAGCAACCCATGCTTGCGTAAAAGGGGACTATTCTTGTCGTATGAGGCGACTAACGGGATCGGGTGGTCAGGCTCGCTGACTTGGTTGATGCATGTCATCGTTTCCCAATTGCGTGGATCGATGCTAATGATGTTAATCACTGGATTGTCTGGTCCAGACTCGATTATTTACAGACCGGCGTCATATAGCTGGAATATTGCAGAGTGCGAACTATATTTTACCCGGCAGTTTTTGCATGTTTTATGCCTCCAAGAATTCGCTGGTGTAGAGAACGGTTTTATTGACAATATACAAAACTGCAGGAATGTGTTTATTTATTGACAACATATTACACTTTTACAGGAAGCAGTGCGGTTTATCAATAAAGGACGTTGCACAGCAGGGATATCGAGCATCTTCTTATGTTGAGAGGATGAAGTGGTATTTCTGTGCAGCACTGAAATATAGACGTACCCACATCGAGTCAAGCATTGTAATTAAGAAGGCCCCGAGTGGTTTATTCTCCCTGCAGTGTTTTATTGTACGTTAAACAACGACCCCGAGTCGTTTATTCCTTATATGAGATGTCAACATTATGTAAGGATGTTGATAAAATTAAAAGCTTTAAAAATATGTACCCGTATTTAAATAATGATAACACCCTAAATATAATTCGACCATTTTATGAACAGGGGGGTTAAGTTTGGTATTTGCTGAATATTCTCACTGACTGATTGAGAAAGGGGCATAGTTTGCCCAGTCTTAGGCGCCGCTATTCGCTGTGCAGAGTTGCGTCCCTTGGACACGCCATAAACTTATGATCCTCTGTTCGAATCCCGGTTTACCCTGATTACGTTTCTAGCTTTGTCAGCACTATACCTGTACTCGTGGGTTTCACCAAAGTGGTAAACGTCAGAGACCCGATCACTTCGGGCTTTCCTCCCACATTAAGCTGACACGCCGTGATATAACTGGAAAACTGTTAAAAGCGGCGTTAAACCCAACTCACTCACTCACTCACTCACTTTAAAACGGATTGAACGTATACTTTAAGGGTCCTCAGGCACTGTGGGGTGCCACAAATTTGTTCCTTACAGAACAGCATTAAAAGCATTTATGAGGACGGTTCTTACAGTTTGCATATATCCTTGCACAGGTTGTCCCGAAGTCCCATGTTGGTGTCACAGTCGTTGACGCACTCGACCTGTGTGATGGTCTTGTCGTGGTGGTAGAGACCTCTGAGGACCTTGCCCAGCTCCTGCACAAGGCCATCAACTGGGAACACAGATGGTCACTTTCAGGACCCCGTTTCACAAAGAGATCTTAGCGCTACGATGGTCGTAAGTCTATGTTTAAGTATGGGAGTTACGATTGTCTTACGGCTACGGCTGTCGTAAGTCTATTTTAAAGTTTGGAGCTACGATCGTCTTAGGGCTACGACTGTCGTAAGTCTATGTTAAAGTATGGTAGTTACGATCGTCTTAGCTCTACGACTGTAGTAAGTCTACGTTAAAGTTTGGAGCTACGATCGTCTTAGGGCTACGACTGTCGTAAGTCTATGTTAAAGTATGGTAGTTACGATCGTCTTAGCTCTACGACTGTAGTAAGTCTACGTTAAAGTTTGGAGCTACGATCGTCTTAGCGCTACGACTGTCGTAAGTCTATGTTAAAGTATGGTAGTTACGATCGTCTTAGCGCTACGACTGTCGTAAGTCTATGTTAAAGTTTCGAGTTACGATCGTCTTAGCGTTACGGTTGTCGTACGTCTATGTTAAAGTTTCGAGTTACGATCGTCTTAGCGCTACGACTGTCGTAAGCCTATGTTAAAGTAAGGGAGTTACGATCGTCTTAGCGCTACGACGGTCGTAAGTCTATGTTAAAGTTTTGAGTTACGATCGTCTTAGCGCGACGACTGTCGTAAGACTATGTTAAAGTATGGTAGTTAAGATCGTCTTAGCGCTACGACTGTCGTAAGTCTATGTTAAAGTTTGGAGTTACGATCGTCTTAGCGCTACGGCTGTCGTAAGTCTATGTTAAAGTATGGTAGTTAAGATCGTCTTAGCGCTACGACTGTCGTAAGTCTATGTTAAAGTAAGGGAGTTACGATCGTCTTAGCGTTACGGCTGTCGTAAGTGTATGTTAAAGTTTGGAGTTACGATCGTCTTAGCGCTACGACTGTCGTAAGTCTATGTTAAGTATGGTAGTTACGATCGTCTTAGCGCTACGATCGCTTTGTGGAACGAGTTCCTGACCCGCAATTCCTCTAAAAACTAATGAAGTTATGCTTTGGGGATCGAATACACACTGTCACTACTCTAATAAATGACAGATTAAGTAAACATTAAGTCATTTAAATGAGCCCCAATCAATGAAAGAAAAACAAAGTCCTTCTCTTTAACTAAGTGCTAAGGGCAATTTGATATTCTAGATGGTGGACAGGGCATTGGTGTTTTAAAATACTTGTAATCCGGAAATGTTGGAAAAATAACATGATGGATGTTCTGAAAATAGAACTTGTTTTGGGTTTGTTAGCACCTGAGTTTTACTTTTCATACTCGACTTTTCTATATATCTCATATGTGGCTATTATTATTGTTTACCCTCAGTGGGGCGATGAAGTGCGACTACAGTACGTACAGAGGTGTTCGTCGATGGAATGTTGTGCTGCAACAGCGACAACCAAGACGCAGACCAGAGCGAGGACGAATTTCATGATGAAGCTAAATTTGAAAACAAAACAGACATTAATCAAGGTTCACTATTTCTTAATGAATTTAATGGTCAAAGATGTGTCCAATAATGACTTACTGAGAGTTGCCTCCCTTGGATACTTGCACAAAGCGATCTTAGCGCTACGATAATCGTAACTCCCATACTCTAACATAGACTTAAGATAGTCGTAGCGCTAACGCTTTGTGACAGTCGTAAGTCTATTAAAGTATGGGGTTACGATCAGGTTAGCGCTACGATCGCTTTGTGGAACAGACCCCTAAACAACGCTACGTATCATGATCATAAGGATGACAGGCCTTATGCCTTCTTCCCGAGGCAAGTTACTGACTGTAAAAGTCCAGCTTCCACCCTTGCCGAACTAGGCTGGTAATATGGAGTTTCATTTTGGCTGGACTAACGAGTCTATGCATAGTCCAAACAAAATCGCGCAACGAAATCGAAATCCGGTTCGTAAACTGTCATGCAGATTTCGGTCGATTGCAGGATTTGCAAAGCATGTGCACCGCCAACTCGTTGTCAACAGACCAAACCTTTTCATGTTTTTAATCAAGGTGTCGCATGATTTAATGCACTTCGCGATTTTAGACTCGTTTTATCACACTACAGGTCTTGATTATCGATCAGTTCGTCTTGACTGGGTGCCGCCATTTTGTTTAAAACAAATGCAAGTGATGGGATCTGATTGGTCCATAGGAGAGGCTTAGAAGGGACATAACTCGTAATAACCACTGATGGCGCTACGATCGAGCCCAGGAATTCTAGCCTAGTTCGGCAAGGATGGCAACTGGATTTTTAAAGTCAGTTAACTCTCTTGCCTCGGGAAGATTGCCTTATGACGATAATACTCTTCAAAGCGGCGTTATCCCAACTCAATCACTCTCTAGAGGGTGTGAGACAATAAGTGGTGCCTGTGACGAGACTAATTCAAGGCGCGTACGTGCGTGTGTACGTGCGTGTGTGCGTGCGTTCGAGTGAGATTTGGTAAAACCGTAAAATTTATGACACTGTTTCCACAGAGAAAAATTAGAATGGGATCGAAACCCTCCAGCTGCAACAACTACACAGACAATTTACAATATGATAATCAGAGGTCAACATAATTAATCATTTGTAATTAAATTCTTCATATAATTAACCATATGTTTATCAAGCTTCGAAGTTATTAATATGTTAAAGTGTCTATATGATTAACCATGTGTTAACAAAGTCTCTATATCTTTAACAGTATGTTAATAAAGACTCGAAGTTATTAAGCTCATGTTAATAAAATGTTCATATCATTAACCGTATGTTGATAAGTTTGAGAGTTATAAATGTTCATAAAGTGTCTATATGAGTAACACTATGTTCATTTATGTAGTTGATGTTGTCGACATATAGTTAACACTATTATAATCAGGTTATTGCAGCAGTTCGTTCACTTACCGTCGGGTGTCGCGAGCATTTGTACATGGGTTGGGCCAGATGTAAGTTTTTCCATAGATTTAAAAAGGACAGATAAGACCACTGCAAAGTGATTACTTGTTAATCAGAAACACCATCCTTGTTTCCAGAATTTTTTTTTTTTTTTTCTTGGAAATATATTATTAGTTCACGTGGCCGTATTAATTCCCAATGTCCTACATCGGAATAAAATACCTTAAAATGAAAAAAAAAATGAAGCTATATTCCAAGAAAGTCTTCCAATCTCCCGATCAGTTGGTTATGGCCTATGCTGTAGCGTGGTGCCATGGTTACAACCCATGTGAATCGCGCACCTGCAGTGTGATTGTACGGGCGGTCATGTACCGGTATTTTCATTTTTATAATTTTTTGATAATATTTGTTTAGTTTAATATTTCGAAGGTTGCTTAAAAACTTCTAGTTCTGAAATACTATCATGGTACAGCGAGCATATTAGCGCCCGGGACAAATGGGTAGGGTCTTACTTCTCCGACAGATTTAAAGACGTCGAAAATAATCCTCAAGGAGGAAAATGTCGACGAACTATGGAAATGTAGGCGGTGAGTTGAAATGAGGTTTAACGCCGCGATGAAGATTTTTGCTCTTATATAGCGACGTGTTTGGGTGTGGGCGGGGTGTTGTGGGAGGTGGGGGTGCCGGTCTTGTGTACTGCTTAACCACTGAGATGCCATGCCGCAGATTACTATGCACACCTAGTCTGCCATACATACCCTGAAACAAATATATCCAATACAGCCCATGCAAGTCTATAATGTTTGGCAAGTCTAGATTACTGCAGTATCTGAAAATGAAGAAAGTCTCTGGGCTTCTTTTTATTATATTTCATAACTATAATTTAGCAACAGTTTACTGGTTTTTTTCTGTAAAATATGTTCATTTCAGAGACTATATGTTAGTCTATATGCACTCCCAACTCAGTATTCTCACTCCAAGCCAGCCTGTCCTTGTTTTAACCCATTGATGCCGAGCGCCAGGCAGGGTAACAAGAAGTACCATATTTTAACGTCTTTTGGAATGACGCGGCCTGGTATTAAACCAGCGACCCTCCTCTTGGAGGTGGTCTCAAAATGTAAGCAAACGATATACAAAATGTACTGATTGTGGGTTCGAATCCCGCTTCGCCCCGATTATGTTTCTAGGTTTGTCAGCACCATACCGTGCTCGTTTGTTTATATCTTGGACTTGCTCATCTTGTTTGTTTGATTGTTCAACGCCGCATTCAGCAATATATGGTTGCGGCCTGTGAATAATCGAGTCTTTACCAGACAGTCTAATGGCTGATATTATGAACAACGATGCACGCAGTCGGGGTACGATGGCGCGTTGCAAGGTCACAGAGCCTGACCACACACTCCATTTAGTCGCCTCTTACGACCAGCATATATGGCTTGCTCGGAAAGAAATTTAACCCGGAGTACAGGAGTTCCCCTCGTATTCAACCGGCTTGTCTGACGCCATGTATTTCACATGTGTTTTCCACCGAACCCGCCACCACCACACCCCGTCCCTCTTCAGGATGCGGTAAATGTCTCGCCAACAGAAACTTGGGGGCACGTGGTCCTGGGCTCAGCGCACAGGTTTCAAATCAAGTTATGCAACGTTGGTCGCGGAGAGTCCTTGGATGGTGTCGGGCCGGGAAGTCGAAAATCTATTTACCAGTAGTACCGGAAAGGCGAATGGAGGGGTAAGGGACTGGGGACCGGGGACCGGGGACCGGGAAGGCGAATGAAAAGATCAGTGATGTGTACCCTCGTTATGTATACAACGGACACTTGTACATTGAGGACACTGGGGTGTTGTGAGACGGAAAAGTGAAGAAAGAGATAAAAAAAAAATTGAACTCAGAGAATGTGATTACTAACTTCCATTGAACTCGTGAGACGAAAAAATAAAGAAAAAGATAATCTACTAAAATTGTTAAAATTGAACTCAGAGAATGTGATTACTAACTTCAATTGAACTCAGATTAAGTAATCTAGTAAAGAAACGATGAAGCTATAACATCACGCGGGAATCAGTTAATCTCTACTACTATATCTTGTATTGAGAATGCAGATGTATGCAGATGGCACTTTCTCGTCTTCTCCGAAGCTGTTCGACCAAGTGTACACCATTCATGCTGAGTTTCAAGAGCATATGTTCCCTCTTGTATTCTGTCTTATTATTATGTCTGTGTTATATATTGACTTTGTTGCCCAGATTTAATAGTGTCCTCATTTCATTGTTGTTTTCTTTGTAATTAACAAGTACCGGGAAGGCGATCATCTGCCATAATAAGAATTTTTGTTATGACCGGGAAGGCGAACGTAATTTCTAACTCTGAGGGATTGATTTTCGCCTTCCCGGGCCATAACCCCTTGGATGGGTGACCGTGTTTCGGCAGCTTGGCTCCTGAGAGTTTCTAGGGCTTCGGTCCTGCCCCCACACTGTAGCAAATGTAACGTGGCGTAATGTGGCGTCCCCTTGGGCAAGTGACTTTGTTCGAAGCGTGCCTCTGTTCACCCAGCAGTGAATGGGTACCCAATAGAATGAGATGACAATGTGGTTGTTAACCTTCTAGAGCAGCTTGGGTTGGGAGTTGAGAATGATTCTTGAGTGCACAATGATCCAGTGGCCGGGGTAATAATAGCCCTTTGAGCATGGCCCTGAGTGGTATGGCAATATGCGCGATATAAATGGCCTATTATTATTAACTTCGCAATCGGTAATCGTTAAAAAACTATTTGTCTGCTTCAGTGTGAATGTTGTTTGTCGCCGCAGTCAGCAATATGTACTGCAACCTGTACCTCCTCAAACTCAGACCAGACGAACCGGCCCCCAGGTGAAAGTTGTTTAAAGCGGTAACAAGATCTGGGGTATAAAATAGGTATTCAGCAACCCATGCTTGCTGTAAGAGGCGACTATTCTTGTTGTAAGAGGCGACTGAGGCGACTATTCTTGCGGTAAAAGGCGACTATGCTTGTCGTAAGAGGCGACTAATGGGATCGGGTGGTCAGACCAGCTGACTTGGTTGATGCATTTCATCGTATCCCAATTTTATAGATGGATGCTCACTGGATTGTCTTGTCTAGACTCGATTTTTTACAAACCTCAGTCGCATAGCTGGAATATTGCGTTAAACAACAAACAAAGAAACGAATCCAATCGATGAATGCCTTATTGCTCCTTTGCTTCAGTCGTATTAGAATATCTAACGCTGATTTAATCATTCGCCCCTCTCCAGGATACAACGCTAAACCCCAGCACTGACACACATGCAGCATATGGTAAGCACATACAAAAATATTTTACAAAGAAAAGAAAGAAAAGGCGTACCTACCTTATCAGTGAAACAACTTTATGAGTTAAGGCAGATGATAGCTTATAGACCTATATTTATATAAGAAATTCTGATAATGATGGAACGCGGTGCCATGGTAACAGTTCATGGGAAGCAAGCATCTGCGAGGCATTTTTATATAGTCACGTGAATTCCATTGTGAGGGTTGTTGTGTAAGGTTTAGATGATCCAGGTATCAATATTCGACCTTGACCTTTACGTGAAGGGTCACGTCATGCAAACAAATGTCATAGAGGACATCGACATGAATTTTTATTATTGCGGAATTCGAGTTCTATTTTTATGTTTTCTTATAGATATCATGACGTGGCTCAGTCACACCTGTGTGCACTAAACCGGAATGAACCGGGTTACAACTGGTCTTCAGCAATCCAAGCTTGCCGTAAAAGGTGCCTATGCTTGTCGTAAGAGGCGACTAACAGGATAGGGTCGTCAGGTTCGCTGACTTGGTTCATGCATGCCATTGTATCTCAATTGCGAAGATCGATCGATGCTCATGATGTCAATCACTGGATTGTTGGCCCAGACTCGATTTTTTATAAACCGTCATATAGCTGGAATATTGCTAGCAAACAACATAGAATTTAGAGGCACGTACGAAGAGAATTAGGCCATCTCTTATTCTTACATATTTAATGTAATATTATAATATCATTCATTTCTGTCTGAAAGTATTGTATAAATTTATACAGAATGTGTAAGAGTTATTGTGTATATAATTGTCAAATGAAAGTCAAGGAGTTATCTCCCTTGCATGTCGGTATTGTGTTCCATGTATATTACTGCATATGTTGTATTATAATCGTTTAGCGTACAGTCGATCTAGTGTTTTAGTGACTGATATATGTAATAAGCCTATATTGTAATAAGCCTATGCCATGTATCTAGCCTTGATGGTAATGTTTTACCCATTATTTATTGTGTAATTATGTGTTTCAGGGTGTCTGATATCTTAGATCCTTGATCTTTGGCATCTGCAATAAAGACCTCAACCCGTAGCATGTGTTTGCTGACTCGTAAAAGACAAGCACTAAACTGCTTCAGAAAGTTAATCACTTTGAGGAAACCCACGAATTTCTTCCAATCCATCGTGGTGGAATTTGCAAGGATACCCTCTGGACAAAGTGTTTCCGCATTCAGACACATATTCATGTACTTGTACAAGCTCCTTCCCAGGGAGTGACACCTTCGTTACACTCTCGGTAACATCGCTGCCACCAGTGTGGGCGCGGCCATTACAAGAATCTTGAAATTTGCCCTCTAGCCCCAAATGTAGTGACGTTTATACTTTTCTTTATGTCTTTGGGAATGCCATCATTTTGAAAAGGTTTACGACTGACCATGTTTTCCAGTTGAATTTACTTTGTTGTTTTAATAATCAGATTGGTTCGAGATTGTAGACTCACGGAAAATCAACCAACTTCTCCCTCACATTCTTACTATATCAATTAAAGATGATTGACAAACAAGGAAAGTAATTTAGCAGCGGTAAGTGTATGCGTCGTGACGACAGTCGTCACTTGTTTGTAAACATAACGGTTTTTCGGTTGCGAGTTCAACTCCAAGCATGGTTGGGGCCACCTATCACAGTGGGGAGTTTTGACTGGTGGCAGCGATAGTATAGAGAGCTCCGCGAACGGGCTATCGCTGCGAGGAGCTTGATACTTATACCCAAATGACAGCCGTTCCCTGGGTAAGCTGCGCTTGCGCTACACTGAAGCCACACTGTAGCTAAGCGCAGCCTACCCAGGGAACCAGGCTGCCATAATGCCTGATAAAAAACCCAGATAAATCAGACAAATTTGGCTGCTGTTTTCATCATCCGAGCATATTTTCGTTGTTCACTTGCTGTAAGATTGTGACGGCATGCAAATAAAAACCCAACATTTATTGCACAAGTGATGTTGCACGCGCATGCCATGTTGGTGTGTTTCGGCACCAGGCTCTCACGTGTTTTTTTTGTTGTTGCGATTTTTCCATCTTTTCACAATTACTTGCAGTACCCGATTCTTTCCCCACAAATCAATCTCAACCCATGCAGAAATGACCAATTCATTTTTGTTATTACTTTTGTATGGATGTCGGCAACACTCTGTCAGATATTTCGATTTTATTACTCTTGCGTTTCTTTTTAGCAGAGTATATATACACTTTCATACACATTGTACACGAGAATACCGCATTTTTTATGATCTTTGCTCAGTAAAGTGTTATCAGTAATTTCGAGGTGAGCACGTGCGGATTTCATAGACTGTCTCCAGTTTTATCTTGCCTCTATTCTGAACTACGGGATATAAAGGGTTCCGCAAAACATGAAAAAGGACATAAAATTATTTCGATATATCCTACACGACATTGGAACTTACAACAGCTAACTCCTAAATACCAGCTTCTGAAAGTAACATTAAGTAACGGTGACTGTGTTCAGTCTAGTGCTGAGAAACAACAGGTTTTACAGATGACCTGGTTAACTGCCAGTCACCCGCAATCACAACCATCGGACTACCAAGTGTCGTTGCTCTCTGCATGTTTTTCGTTTCAAACTTAGCTCACCTTGCCCAGGACCTAAACGAACATTACTGAGTGAGTGCATATTGCTTAACGCTGCATCAGCAACATTGCAGTTATTGGTTTAAATACATTTTTATTTCTTAAATGAAACCCTGAATGGTTAACAAGCGAAATATGGCTTAATAAATACCGCTCCAGGAAAACCAGATTGCAGTTGGTGACTTTATAAATTTATAAACATGTTCATGTTGAATCTATATGTACAATGCATACAATTGTTCTGTAACCGTAAGCTAGGGCTAGTGGTGTCCGAGTTAAACAATGCAGTATGTCAGCTACAATATTTTATCCTAAATGTATTAAGATAATTATAATTACTATTTGAATGTTTTACTTTTGACAATAAAATCGATTTAAGAATTTCTACGTGGATTGCGTCACGATGAGTGAGTGAGTATGGTTTTACGCCGCTGTCAGCAATATTCCAGCAATATCAGGGCGGGGGAAACCAGAAATGGGCTTCACACATTGTACCCATGTCGGGAATAGAACCCGGGTCTTCGGCGTGACGAGCGAACGCTTTAACCACTAGGCTACCCGACCGCCCCTGGATTGCGTCACAAAAGTAAGACCTGCCGTATGAAAGTTTGGGGATGGCACGGGTGGCCCAGTCGTCGCGTGCCTTGGGTACGCCAGAAACTTATGACCGGTTCGCCCTGATTATGTTTCTAGGTTTGTCAGCACCATACCCGTGTTCGTGGGTTTCACCGAAGTGGTAAACATCCGAGACCTGCATCACTCCGGGCTTTGCCCCTACATTATGCTGACACACCGTGATGTAACTAGAATACTGTTCAAAACGAAGTTTAACACAAGTCACTCACTCATTGTTGTGTTGGTGTATGACAAACTGGAAAAGACCGCATATACATTCATATGATAGATCTACGAAATTTTGTTTCTTTGTTGCTTAAAGCCGCACTTTACAGGTTTATGACGTTGGCCTGTAAATAATCGAGTCAGGACCACATGATCAAGTGATTGATGTCGCGAGGACAACACGCAATCAAGCAAGTCATAGATCCTGACCACCCGACCCATGCAGCCGCTGGCATAGGTTGATGGGGGATCAGTTCTAACCCTAAATCCCGACTTGCCGTTATCAGAAACACACAGTCACGAACATAAAATACAGATAACAAATGGTTTAAAGTAAGGGGTATACTCTATTTGATATAATCAAGATTCAAGGATTAACAAAATAGTCACTTTGAATAAACGCAATAACGTGGAGATCAACGATCTATATTACCAGCAGTAGTCAAGCACTGCAATAGCGCACACATTGGTAAGAGCTGATTCTTATTGATGCATATAACACACCGTACAATTGCGCTTAATGATAAAACAAAAATATGCTTGTTAAATATTCGCCGGCCAGAATCCTCAATTATCCAGCGTAATGGAAAGGATTACGATGGATAATCGAGGCTGTGAATTTGAAAGGCATGTATCTGAGCTTACGTATCAGCTATGCATACATGTAGCAATATAATAGTATTCAGCCCTACCTACATTGTAGGATATTTACCACAGACACAGGGCGTTCTAATATGTGCATGGTCTTTCGTATTTGACGCTCTGTGCGCAAAAATACACGAAATTTAAATATCTTGCTAAAGACCATGGTATTAGAAACTGGTGTCAGAATCTTATCAGAGATCAGAAAGAGCAACCCTGCAAGTGTAGATTGATATAAATGTGTAAGTTGACGACTATAGTGTTATAAACCTCACTCACTAATGAGAAAACGTCTTAGAACTGCATGCGTGTATATTTGTTGCAGAGAAAACATATTCCAAAAACGAATTTAGGAAAAAAGAATTAATAGTCTCCGTATGTTGTTATGACCACAACGCTCATTTTATCAATATTACGTAATAAAATCGGTGTTATGTGTAACTCACACATTCATAATACCTTGTATATTTCACTTTAAATATGAGGCGTACATATTTTACAAATCACAGGAAGTTATAGGGGTCTTGTTAAACTACCAATGAAGCTCAGTCAGGGTGGCGTTATATGGAGATGGTATAGGTTGGGGATTGGTCGGTTAAAATCTCAGTCCAATGAAGAAACATTTGCCTTCTTAAGGTGGGTAAGAACATCTGATTGACCTTCGTCGTTACCATTCGTGACCAACTCGTGTTATTCCGGGACAAGCCGAATAGTTTACGGAAAGAGGCGAGTGGTGACGAATGCGTTACACCTCTTATTCGGCTTGCCCGGGATGACACGAGTGCTCACGAATGATCTGATTGGTGAACTGTTATTATACGAAGGACATGCTTATTGCGTTTCTGTAGGGAACTGATCTCAGATCTTGCCTCAAAGATCGCAAATATTAACAACTTGGCTTTGTTTATTTGAGGTACAGCTTTAAAAGATTTCAGCGAGGGTGAACAGAGCAAATCATAACCTAGTTTCTTCAACTTCATGGAACGTTTGACAAGAACATGTCTACATATTGCGATATCAGTCGGCTCACTCCGTAAAATGGGATTATATAGGTATCGGAACAAGCGGAGCGAACTCGAGCGATTGCGAGAGACGTCCGCCACTGTGTGACATTCGTGACCAACTCGTCCAATCCGGAACAAGCCGAATGAAGACCTATAGGTTACGGAAAGAAGCGAGTAGTGACGAATGACGTATCTTGTTTAGTTATAATATCCACTGTATCTGACGGGAGCAAAGTGGTTCAGCCTGGTGGGTTCTTCGTAGTGGGGCGGATGGTACAGTCCCCACTTAGGGGCAGGGACTTCCATGGGGAAGGGTTTCGGGAAGGTCACGGTGCCCTGGAATCCCTTGTTGTGTGGCATTGGCTTGATGACGTCTTTCATCATCACCTCGTTGGTGTAGGGTACGAAATCGTCGTGTGTCCGAGCGGTTGGCTTAGAGGGACGCTCATTATGCCAGTTGATGTTCTTGTAGTCAGCTGGAAAACAATGGTGATATGAGTGAGTGAGGTGGGTTTAGTATTTAGGTTTTATCAGCTAGTTTCTCGAGTCGTAGTGATGACGCACAGCTCAATCTCATTAAAATCAGATCTTAGTTCTCGCTACCGCTAAACAAAGATGTGAGGACATCCCGTTACGGGTCACGTCAGACCGACCTTGCGCCAACTTTGACCGACCAATGGAATGACCAATCAGAAGGCAGCTTTCTCGTGCTTTACGGCACAAATTTCAAATTGGAGACTACGCTTCGAAACATATATTGACAAGTTCTCGATTACAAATTTGAAACCTGAACAAAAAAACATTCTGGAATGGTCTAGATTGTAAGGATTCAGTCGTTACACCCGTTACTATCGTTCGGAATACCCAATGTTAAAGTTTTCGAGATTGCATGATTAGAAATCACATTCCGACTGTCACTTTCATAATCTGGTAAGCGACGCACTGATTGGTCGGATGAAAGGTCGTTCTGACGTGACCCCTAATGGGATGTCTTCAGATCTTTGTTTAGCGGTAGCAAGAACTAAGGTCTGATTTCAATGAGATTGACGCAAAGCTCAAAGCATCTTCCCGAGGCAGGAGAGTTAACTGACTTTAAAAGTCCAGTTTCCACCCTTGCCGAACTAGGCTGGTATTGTGGAGTTACATATCAGCTGGACTAACGAGTCTATGCATAGTCCAATCAAAATCGCGCACCGAAATCGAAATCCGGTTCGTAAACTGTCGTTCAGATTTTGGTCGTTTGCAAGATTTGCAAAGCATGTGCACCGCCAACTCGTTGCCAACAGATATTTTCCAAATCTTTTCATGTTTTTAATCAAGGTGCTCACGTGATTTGATGCATTTCGCGATGTAAGACCCGTTTTATCACAATATAGACCTTTATTATCGATCACATTGTCTTGACTGGGCGCCGCTGTTTTGTTTGAAGCAAATGCAAGTGATAGGAGATGTGGAATCTGATTGGTCCATAGGAGAGGCATAGAAGGGACATAACTCGTAATAGCCACTGGTGGCGCTACAATCGAGCCAAGGAATTCCAGCCTAGTTCGGCAAGGGCGGAAACTGGACTTTTAAAGTCAGTTAAATCTCTTGCCTCGGGAAGGTAAGCTCAAAGTGACGCCGGTAATAAAATTGTACCATTTTGGGTGTGGTGCTGAGAGAGAGACGATCTGAGGTGAGTTGAGATGGGGTGTAACATCGAGTTGAAGATTATATTGCACTTACATAGGGCGTGCGTGCCTTTGTTTGTATTATGCCGGTTGTATAGTGTTGGCCCAGTGTGGTACCATGCCGCACTTTAACAAGGATATCCCATTTGCCTTTTTGGCGAGCTTCAGGCAAGGTTACAAAAAGTACCATCTTTTAACATCGTTTTGTATGACGTGACAGGGGTTCATTAGATTAGATTTTTAGAAAAAATATATAAATAGATTAGTATAAGGGCAGAAAAGCAAAACCCTTTTAACTTGAATTGGATCACAGGAATTCGCAACAGGACACAAACAAAAGTATATTATTTTTATGACACTGCATGTGGCCCTGTGGGATTCCCTTGGCATCGCAGTAGAATCCCGGCAGAATTCTGGTACTGCTTGTATCTACTGGTAGTAAACCCAACATATATTGATGTCCACAACGACTTAGCTGGATTTCAGCATCTACTATAATGTCCCGTCGTTGCCTACCCGCCGTCATATAGCTGGAATATTGCTGAGTGCGGCGTTAAACAACAAACCAACCAACCAACCTACCAACCTACCTCTCCTCACTGTATCCCTCCGCCGGTTGTACCAGTCGGGATGCTGTGATGAAGCACGGCGTGCGTACCAGTCGGGATGCTCCGCGCTCCATTTCCGCCATCCTGCCTGTTTTGATGGGGAAAAGTTAATGTACTGTGATACTACTATTCATAAACAAGGGAGGAACAGTTCTATGAATATACAACTTCAAATAGTGAATGGTAAGTTTAGAGTTACCTCCCTTCCCTTATAGACATAGGGGCGGTCGGGTAGCCTACTGGTTAAAGCGTTCGCTCGTCACGCCGAAGACCCGGTTCGATTCCCGACATGGGTACAATGTGTGAAGCCCATTTCTGGTGTCCCCCGCCGTGATATTGCTGGAATATTGCTAAAAAGGCGTAAAACCATACTCACTCATACACCTTATAGACATAATAGTCTTAATTCGTTGTGTTTTGAAATATGAGGAAATTATTCAAAGAATTAATATTTTTTTTGTATATATAGCGACAGTAAATGAGTTTTGTTTGAACGTTTTACTTTTTTACGATCGGCGGAATAAAAACAACAACACCGATCGATTTACTTTTACATATTTCCACATGCAATTTTTATGAGTCGGCGGATTCGTAAACCGATCTTAAAACAAAATGTCTGTCCTAAAAGTACGGGAACACTCTGATCAAATCACAACACGACGATAAACATTGAGTGAGTTGTTGAGAGTTTAAGGCCTCTTTGTATATTAAATATTCTTTACACATTTATTGCAGATCATATACCAAACTGGTTTCCCGACATACTTGAGACTACAATTTGAGGGTATCAAGCTTTTATGAATTGTGTTTTCATCTCACTCACGTGGGCAACATCAGGAGAGCTGCAGTGATAAGGGTTCCATTCGTGTAACTTGGGTTGCCTGAAATGATACAAAGATCACCCATAGAGACATGTTGATATGCATTCACAGAGCTCCAGATAACTTTTTGAGCAATGAGTTTTTACTCGAAGATTTCTGTTTTAACTGGGTTATTAAATTTTTCATTGAGTAATATTTTTTCACTCATCTATTCATCACTCTATTGTTTTTTCCCAAAAATGAGCTAACATTTTGAGATTTCCAAAAAAAAAATCAAAAAAATGTTTTAGATGTATATAAGGGTTCTAACTATAGGCTTGAGTCGGAAAGCAAATTACCTCGTAGTTGTGTTTCGGAAATTAGCTCCATTGTACGCATGCTGAAAAAGCTTCATTGGATATTTATGTATGGTGTTTTTATACATTTGCGTTTTTCATTTAATGCATGCGTTTCTGTACGCAAGTTAATTGAAAGTAATTGGGTTTTGAATAAAAAAATATTTATTTAAAAATTTATTTTATTTATTTATTTTTTTATTTTTTTATTATTATTTTTTATTTTTTTTATTTTTTTTTTTGGGGGGGGGGGGGGGGGGGGGGGGTATTTTACGCCAGTACGCAGCTTATCTGTAGCTCTGCATTCAGTGAGATTAACCATATTTTATGAAAATACTTCAAAACTAAATCTTTTTGTGTTAAAGGTTTTTCCTTTTAAGATGAAACTGAAACAATCGGAACAATCCTGACAGCTTATAACTACGATAAAGATTGGATAAACCATAGACCGTAACACGGTTATTAGCGTCCATCGGGACTTAGTCGGGCGATGTATTCTATTATATTGTGATATGCCTTCTATTTTAACATGTATACACCGCTGAACAGTAAAGGCAATACATTTTATGTATGACAACTTCCTTATTCAACTATGATGCGACGTATCGGTATAGATCCTTACACAGTTGTCAAGCAAGAGTGAGAACAATATAGACCGCTGGACATTTGAATATAAAAAAAATTCTTCTTCCATAAAACGGCGGTCTGTATATACTTGAGTCTTCAGTAACGTTCCATGACGCCAACCAAGCCTGACAAAATATTTGGTATATAGCCGCCTTGTACGACAAGCAATATTGGCAACTGGGACCAGTGAGGATATATTCTGAAATATTTTTCACGATTGCCACGTATGTATCGATATAAAACATTTACCGAAACTTTTAATGTTTTAGAATTAACATGGCGACTGTTGCATAAAATATATCTTATCTAACAACAAAACCATAAAGTATGAAACAAATGACAGCTAAAACGTACCATAATTTTGGTAATTTGGCCGGAGTTGACAGGAACTGTTGTGAAGCGGCCATAATCAGACCTCGGATATGTCGCTTACCAACAATACACAACAGGCGCGTTGGTGGATGTAACAATTCATGAGAAGCAAAGAATTGAATTATGCCACTCTATTAATGGATGAGTTAAAACATCACCCATTAATACAAATCGATCGATATTCTGTAAATGAAAGACATCAAACCTGCCCCTGACGCTTCGCAGTGTTGTAAGCGGCAGTGTTTTGTGTCGACGTCGCCATGGCAGCACGTTGCTAGCCCCTTCCAGCATGCACAATGTAAACAATCTCAAACAGTCAATAGCTTTATTTTCACGTTTATTGGCAGCATATGTGGTGAAAGAAATTATGTTTGAGTTGTAGTAGGCATACATTAACCATAAAAAAAACGGAATTTATGGCATGAATTATTTTCGTGCATGTTGTGTGCGACCGTCAACAATACAGCTTTCGTGTTGCAGCTGAGACAAAGTTTGCATATCACATTCGGGGAGGACAGCGGTAAAACGGACAAACATGGCGGATACGTTGTTTTTCAATCGGCCTCAGAGTCGATACCCTTACTGGGTTAACATTCCCCCAACTGTCCCAAAATATCCTTCGTCACAAGAAATGTTCAGGTAATGGTTGTATTCACTCTTCCGTCTCTGCTGTCGTATGTTTAATATCTTCTTCAAACTGTTCTTATCCTAGAGGTTACTTGTGATGTAATGTTTGTTGTAACTCAAATATATATATATATATATATATATATATATATATATATATATATAAAACAAAACTATTCAACCAAATAAAATGCTACCAGCCAACTTCTTTTAGCCTTAAAATAATAAAATGTGCCTAATGTGTGTGACGACCCGTGAAAATCCGGGGTAGAATAGGTCTTCAGCAACCCATGCTTGCCGTAAAAGGCGACTATGCTTGTTGTAAAAGACGACTAACGGGATCGGGTGGTCAGACTCGCTGACTTGGCTGATGCATGTCATCGATCCCAATTGCGTGGATCGATGCTCATGATGTCAATCACTGGATTGTCTGGTACAGACTCGATTATTTACAGACTGCAGTCATATAGCAGGAATATTGCTGAGTGGTGGCATTAAACAACAAACAAACAATGTGTGTGACAATTATATTTTCGAAAAAGGGACGACGCAACTTGGTAAAATCATTTATCACCCGAGTTTTCTAATCAAGTAAACACAAAACATGTTGTTTTTTTATTCTAAAGGTAATACGTACATGAATCCATATATACTGTTTGTGTATGGTTTCCACTTTTATGTCGTTCCTAGTGTAAGACCTCCGTGAATATCTGGTTTGGAATACGAAAGCAATCCTTGCTCGTATATTAAAGGGGCTACTAAAAGGATCGGGTGGTCAGGTTCGCTGACTTGGTTGATGCATGTCATCATATCCGAATTACGTATATCGATGCTCGTAATGTCAATCACTGGATTGTCTGGTCCAGACTCGATTAATTACAGGGGCCCAATTACAGACCGTCTTCATATTGCCAAGTGTGGCGTCAAACAACAAACGGCTGTTATAGCTGTTTGTTCCTTTCTGCTCTACAACTGATTCAACATGCATACATTTTTAATCAGTTTTATTATTTGATTCATTATTAATCAGGCGGAGCGTTCCAGAAAAATACACTTCGAAAGTTGGCCGCGAGTCCTACCAGGTATGTATTCTCAGTGAAGCATCGTCTCTGGCAGACGTATCTGCTTCATCATTCTTGATCTGGTAATCGTTACATGAAATTAAATGAACACGTGGTTCCTAACGGTTGATAAATGTGAAGGATCTATCTGGGAAAAACATAACATTCAGATTATTGTGTCCCAGAAGTTATTCTCTGTCGGTCTAATAATGTAAGACAACATCTGATTGTTTGTAATTGATGCCACACCGCCACAGATGTATGTGGCTGATGAATGTAAAATATATTCAAAATATGATATGCCATACTTCCAAGAACCGCCTCCGTGGTCTAGAGGTAGAGCGTCCGCCCGGAGAGCGGAAGGTCCAGGGTTCGATCCCCGGCCGCGTCATACCAAAATACGTTGAAAGATTGTACTTGTGACCCTATCTGGCGCTCCGCATTAAGGGGCTAAAACAAGGACTGGTCGGCTCGGAGTCAGTATACTGTGTCTGAGTGAGATATTGATGTTAAACTGCGGCATGGTATCTCAGTGTGCAATATAAATCGGCATCAGTCCGGACTAGTACAAGCAACCACACACACACGTGCATGCACGTTGCTATATAAGTGCAATAATCTTGGACGCGACGTTAAACCCAATTTCATCTCACCTCACCATACTCCCAAGACGAAGTACAGGAATGAATACTGCTCCCCACGAAACTTATTATTACAGACCATAACACTTATGTTAAAGATAGTTGAGAAATAAATAACGATGGTGTTTCATGTTGTGTCCTGTCTTTGAGTGTGAGTTGGGTATAACGCCTCTTTGAACAGAATTCCAGTTATATCACGGCGTGTGAGCTTAACGTGAGAGGAAATCCTTAAGAGATATCA
Organism: Haliotis rufescens; assembly: GCF_023055435.1. Lineage (NCBI taxonomy): Eukaryota > Metazoa > Mollusca > Gastropoda > Lepetellida > Haliotidae > Haliotis > Haliotis rufescens. The sequence goes on along the minus strand of NW_025963835.1, from coordinate 26,089,367 downwards.
TTTTGGTAACAGCATTGGTATGGTGCTGGAACATAGAAACATAATCGAAATTCAAACAAGGGACGCAACTCTGCATAGCGAATTGCAGCGCCTTAGACGACTGGGCAACACGTGGTTCCGTCTTCGAAATACAGGTTTACTCTATTCAACACATAAAGAAAGACATGATACTGATTTCACATAAATTAATAATTCTAAAACACCATATAGGCCCTGGAGCATATTGTCCTTACATATATCATTTTTGTTAAAGGAGGATTCGTCTCAAGCAAATTGGCAGTCCTAGCAAGGTTAACTGTATTGTCTTACATTTTATAATGTCGAACAATCTAACGGTCAAGTGCTAATTTATTATTCTGAGAAAACGTCTCAATTTGACACATGACGCTATGTATAACGCCTAGTATCATAAATACCCCAAAATATCGTAAATAGTCTAGAAAATGGGTACCAGACCTTGCAAAATACCATTAAAACGAGTCAAAATTAAGCAATTAAGTTAAACATGAACTAGTTGAAAGCACGACCCACAAAAAAGGCTAAAATTAAGTATTAAGATACGTGTATCGTATCTCGTGTATCGCGATATGTATCGATACGGAGGTAGGTTCATCGAGACAAATATATAAACAACTCTGTTCCAGCACTGGACAGACAAATGGTACGACAATGGTGAACCAATGCGCCGCCAGGAGGAGCTACCAAAGGTCGTTGACCGACACGAGCCATGTCAACGTCCGTGGGAGTACAGAATGGGCACTTCCGCTGTACCGAAATGGTCACGTGAGGGCAAGGACTGGCCAGTCGACGACAGGAAGTACCTGAGATCAGGTCGCCCGGTGACCGAAACAATGAGAGCCCGGGGCATGAACCGTCTGAGCGCACGAGAAGATAACCTCTACCCGTTCTCAAACTACATGACCTCTACATACCGGAAGCCTGTATATTCCATATACGGCCCCCTACAGAGGCCCCAGGTGTACGGTATCACGCACCAGCACAACCAACACGGATATATGCCATTTGAGGATTACTATTAATATCTTGGTCCAGCTGTTTAAAGATGCGATGCCATTGAATCAGTTTAATGCCATGTACATAATGTTTTATCTGTCTCTGATTGTCAGTCATTGTAACAGTAGCAGAATTTTTATATTGTTTTTCGTTTTTGTAACCAAGCTATTGGTGCTGAAAATCTATATCTTGAAACTGTGATGTCATGTGATAAAATATGTTTTTGAAAAAAATAACCACCTCTCTCCATTTTTTTAAAAATGTCCCTTATGTTCAAAAAACATAGATCAAGGTCAGTGCAACTATTGAATCGTGTATGTTAATGAAAAAACATTCAGGGCCCCGTTCCTCAAAGCGATCTGGGCCTAGATTTTCGAAACGATCTTAGCCCTAAGATTATCGTAAAGTTATCGTAAGGAAATCGTAGGCTATCGTAGCCCTAAGATATCTTATCTTTGAACGTAAGTTGTTAAGATTTATCTTAGCTAAGATCGTTTCGAAAATCTAGGCCCTGAGCGCTACGATGATCGTAAACCTATGTTAAAGTATGAGACTTACGATCACCTTAGTGCTAAGATCGCTTTGTGGAACAGGGCTCTATATTCTATATTGTTAGGGGAGCGCAGAACAGGCTTCATTTTTTAATAAACGCCAACAAACAGCATCACGTATACCTATCCATACTAAAATTTAAGGAAATATTAAATTCTTGTTATTGGTGGTTTGGCTAGGTCATGAATAACCTGCGAATATTACCAGCTTTTACCCACAATGCAGTTCTGATGCAGAATATCCATCCTTAATTTCATTTCGTATAAAGGATGAGGGTCATTGAACCAGGTATTATCAAACGGCGTTTAACTCACTTAGGGAACGTGGGAAATGAAACACGTGCATTGTCGTGCAGAAGATCCTACTATTTGAATAAGTTCGCTACCTCATTACGTGTGCCACAGTTTTAATGTAATTTGTAGTTTGTTTGCTTTGTTCAAACTCCGTCCTCTTTCAGTGCTTAGACATCAGATGTGTACATAAATACCCACTGGCAATAGATCATGGCACCTGTATATATACGTCATTTTGAATGAATTTGTAAGCAAATAAATCAATAACCTATCATGTGTGCTCGTTGTACTTTACACCGCCTGTGTGGTGTAGCGGATAGAGCTCTGCCTGGAGAGCGGAAGGCCGCAATCTCATTAAAATCAGATCTTAGTTTTCGATACCGCTAAACAAAGATCTGGGGACATCCCATTACGGGTCACGTCAGAACGACCTTTCGCGAATTATGACCGACCAATGAAATGACTGACAAGAAATCGACATTAGCCAATCAGAAGGCAGCTTTCTCGAGCTTTACGACACTAGTTTCAAACTAGCGACTACGCTTCGAAACATATTTTGAGGTATTCTCGATTAACAAAATTAAAACTGATAAGAAGAACATTCTGGAATGGCTTATAGATGGCCTAGATTGTATGGATATAATCATAAAACCCGTTACTGTCGTTCGGAATACCCCGTGTTAAATATTTCGTGGTTGCATGATTAAAAAACACATTCCGACTGTCACTTTCATGATCTGGTAAGCGACGCTCTGATTGGTTGGATGAAAAGTCGTTCTGACGTGACCCTTAATGGGATCTTTGTTTAGCGATAGCGAGAACTAAGATCAGATTTTAATGAGATTGGGAAGGCCGCGTCATACCAAACTATGTTTAAAGATGGTACTTGGTGTTACTCAGCATTAAGGAGATTACTAGTCGGCTCGGAGTCCGATTATGTGTCTGGGTGTGATCCACACACATGCACGCACGCACAAACGCACACGTGCATGCGCCTTGCTACAAAAGTCCAATAATTATAACGCAACGTTAAACCCCAGGCAACCTCACCTCACCTCGTACTCTACCTAACAAGTGAAGCGAGGAATAAACTCCGTCTTTCCCAACATTGTCAAATTTAGGGAAATTATTTGCAGGGCATTGATATTAGAGGAATCAGCGTCACATTATTTGGAATATAATTTCTTATTTTAATCTCACTAAAACCACATGTTTTACTCCTATGGGGCCGCGGTGATTACTGGCTAGAACTGGTTTCCAGCAACATATGCTGTCCCGAAGAGGGGACTAAATGGATCGGGTGGTCAAGCCCGGTTCTCTGGGTATGCTGCGCTGGCGCCACAGTGTTATAGCGCCAGCGCAGCATACCCAAAGAACCAGGCTGCAGGTGGATCGTTTCTCATTGACTTGGACGCTATACACCAACATTGGAAAAAAGAAGACATGTTTAAGATAGTTAAATGTTTCTAATAAATTGTATCGATACAGATGAACTCAGAACACACTGATGCTTAAAATAATACACCATGGCTAACTGTACCATTTGTGGTATCCAAGGTTTGTCATTCATGTTGATACGAAGTTTGAAGGTCTTTGGTGATCTTGTTTATGTAGTTATCAAACAGCTTCTCTCGACACTCGATTGTGTTTATGTTGCCAGTCACTGTTCGAAACTGAAACACCGCCACCTTGCGGGCTATTTATATAGTCAGGATGGGGCTTTAAAGTGGCATTTCCGGTCGGATCTACCGCACATCCGGTGTGCGGAGCTTATGTTGCACCTAATACACAAACCAATAAAGAAAGGAAACATATTCAATAAACTTTAAATAATACTACACTACTTCTTTGTACTACTACTTCTTGATGTATTGAATTATGTTCTAAGGTGCAATTTAAATCACTGATGGAGCTTCACCAAGAAAGACTCTAGCCAATGCCCGAATACATACGTTACAATAGTAATTGGCATCCTTGAAGTTGGAGAGTAAATAAGAAAACGGAAAACTTTAAGGATAACAACTTCTGGTCTATTGGATATAGGAGTGTGTGAGTGAGTTTTGATTTTACGCCGCTTTTAGCAATATTCCAGCAATATCACGGCTGGGGACACCAGAAATGGGTTTCACACATTGTACCCATGTCGGGAATCGAACCCGGGTCTTCGGCGTGACGAGCGAACGCTTTAACCAGTAGGCTACCCGACCGCCCCTATTGCATATAGGAACGTTTCGATGCAGATTCTCACGCCGTTATCAAGCCTGTATGAATCTACATCGAATATGCTGTATGCAGTAAACCAGAAGTTTTTATCCATATAGTCTTATGTAAAACAACGCGTTAGGACAAAAAATTATCATTAACAGGCTGCTATAATGTGACGTAATATCCTAGTCTGTGATCCAAGTCTCGCATTGTGTGATGGCTGCAGCTTAAAGATTCATCGCTTGTTTAATATATTGTTCATCTTTTCATCTAAACTGCCAGGCAAAAGAAAATCATATTTGGCCAAAGAATTACAACGTTATCAAATCGTTACCAGGCTGAAAACAGAGACGAACCATCTAAGGGCAAGTGGCATGCTTCAAACTGGTAGACCTCAGAAAGAGGTAGCCAGTACGTTCAATGTGTCTCAGTCTGTGGTTTGCCGACTTTGGCAACAGTTTCTGCAGACACAAAATGTCAATGATCGGCCCCGCACAGGGTGTCCTAGCTCCACAACACACGTATATTAGCAGCAAACTATCACCAGAATACAATAGCCAGCCGTGAGTCCTGACCTTTCTCCCATTGTGCACGTCTGGGACATGATCGAGAGAAGTGTAAGCGAAAACATTGGGAGATTGAGTCGGACCATGCCACGGTTATAAACGAATGTTTGCCAAGTCGTTGGGGCATGGGACTACACATCTCTGTCGCCTTACGTGGTTGTTTGTCCCCTTACAATACACCGCCAACATTTTCTGCTGATTGTCATGTTAGAATGTCATCACTTTTGTTTTTTCTCTTCTCCCGCCGGAGGCGGTGGGGATGGCCTAATGGTCGAAAACGTTCGCTCGGGTTGCCGATTCCCCACTTGGATACAATGTGTGAAGCCCAATTCTGGTGTCACCCGCCGTGATATTGCTGGAATATTGCTAATAGCGGCGTAAAACCAGACTCACTCACTCATCTCCCGCCGCCCCAACATTCCCTCCCACCGAAAGAATAACATTGTTTTGTTAATCCTGTATCCCCCGTCTATCTGTATTTGTATGCCGCTTCTTGAAAAAAAAAGAATCAAGTATCACAATTTAAACGTGTTCTGAAAACCACGATCAAATACGTAAATGACAGTATGCGTTCTTAAAGGGAACAGCTGAACGATGTTGCGATATAAGATTCGCTTCCATAGTTCACGTATAAAGCTGGTAGCTGCTTTAATGTTTTAAGACAACGGCAATCACACAGACGGGTCCCTCTGTTGTTGATGAAGTTCGGGGTTGGTGCAACCTTCGTTAAAGTAGACATAACTTACTACCACTTTTGAAAACCTGACTACCTTCGGGGATTCTCTCAGCGATAATCTACAGAGTTAAAGTGACTTTGTAACACAAAAACATGACTCCAAACCACAGCCTATTCAAACTTTGCTTCATCCAACTATACGCCTCGTGTATTTGCAATGCGCTAATTTGGTAACATTTACTGTGATTCCCATCTATACGTACGTATGTTTTGTCATTTCATACTTCATACAAATATAAACGACAGGGTAGCCAAAATTTAACAGACAATAAAACATAATCACCAGTGCGTACTTCGATCTACTTCAAGAAGATTCAAGACATTCTGATTCATGGATGTTTGCAGAAACCTCAGTTTAATCAATGCTTATAATATAAAATAGCTCTGGAATTTGAGTGACATCTGTGAGATGTATTATTTTTTCTATGTTGACTGTAGTTGACCTATTTTCGATCAGCTGTGAAAATTAAATAAACAAAACAATTGATATAAATATTCATGTAAAGATTAAAGGAATTTATTGCATGCATGCTTTTAAAATATGAAATCTGCTCCACTTAGGAAAGGATATGCATTAGTTTTCCTTGTTTATTTGTATATTTTTTAACTTTACTGAATTAGGGAGAGCGGGTCCATTTGTCATTCTAATTTAATAAATAGAAACATATTTGATAAACTATCTGGATCCCAAACGTTTTTCTTTTTCGTAAATTTACAAAATAGCATCCGGTTTCATTTGTCCGAGACTGCATGTCAGAGGATAAATATTTGTTTTAAAATTAAAGAAATTTAAGAACTGATTCCAACCTGTCGTTTATGCAGCATTTATGACCTGACATAGGTCAATGTTAAGACAGGTGATCGTTTTTTGTTTTTTTATGACCCAGTTTTGATCAAGTCATCTCAAACGTTCATGATTTTCTGTAATCATCTGTATTTTAGCCCCTACCTTTTGGAGAGTATACGTAGCCGTTGATACTCTTTCGAACGATATTATATTTAACATTTGAATATTATTCTATGTCATCATAACATTCAAAACTGAAAGTATAATCATTAACTGTCACTTCATTTTTTTAAAGGTAAAACACTGTCATATTGAAATATTCATAAAAGCAGAATGTCATGGCATAATGTCACGTAACAATATGGATCAAAATAATATATATGTTTTAATCACTGTATTTCATTCTGAAAGTATTGAAACATATCTTGATAATAATCATCATCCATTGTGTCAATAAGTGCATGTGAGTAAAACGTGAATATTAAATTAGTTTCATTAATGTCAAAGACATTTGCTTTTCTGCGTGAAATAGATTACCATATTGTGTTTCCTTTTCAAAGTTTATAATGTTAAATTATTTGTTTTCATATCGCAAAATAGGAACGGAACATTAAGTTATTAATTTTAAAGTAATAAATAAAAACGTACTTATTGTTGATATATGATTCAAATAATGCAATTATTAATAAAATGACAATAATTGGAAAGTAAATGGGGCACCGTGTTATCATACATAATTATGATGACCGTTTACAATGTTTTATATAGTGTTTGAAAATTAGGGCATTTTTCAGTGGTTTAAATTATGTTAAAGTATGTTATTTTCCATTAAGGGCTTGTTGGCTTTATCTTCGAAACACTGATGTACATCTAAAACACAAATGGTGCTGCTGAAATTTTGAATTGAACACCATATGTGAGAACATTTAGAAAAAAGTCACAATCCATATGAATTGCCTTTTCTAAAAAAAAACAATATGTGGACACTTCAGTTGCACCTTATTATAGTTCTTTCGTACACATTGTTCTTTCTTTTCTTATGACTATTTGACTATTATTATTGCGTACTTCTGACCTTTATTTCAACTTTGTATTTGTTTAACCGGCGTCTGTTTGTTTTGAGCTTTAGTAGTAATAATTAGTTCTTTATTCGTAATATTTGACCTTAACTGCGTACTTTTGTCCTTTTTTTCAACTTTATAATGTTTGACCGAATGACCGCCATATAGATTGACTGTGTAGATTAGAAAACATTGCATGGCATTAGTAAACATATTCTCTTTAGCATTTAGAAGGTATATTAAAAAATCAAACATTTGGGAAATTGAGTTACTTCTTTCATATCTATTAATACTTTGTCCTCAGTTTTTATGAATAGCAATTATCTACAGTGCACTGGCACAAAATATTTTATCAGTTGAGTAATGCATTTTATTTTACTGGTTGTATGATTGTGGGTTCTTTTTAAGACCATAAGTATTCCAAGGAAACGTGGATTAAAAAGTAAAATAATACGCTTTAACATTAAATCACAAGCGTGAACAGTAGAGAAGAGCGAACCAAGGGAGAGCACTCTAGTTTCATTTCCCGACCACACCTCTGTGGAGTGACCGCAAGTAAGTTTCAGAAACAGTTTCATGAACATATTATGTCACATCTTTAAACGATATTGACAGTCAGGTTATTTGTATGAGACACACTTCTAGAGTAGACATTTGATAATATAATGTGTGAAATTTGTGTTACAACATTTATATCCTCAATTTATGATAATCTGAAAGTAAAGTCTGAGAACACTCATGACTTTATGAATATCCAGAATTACCAACAAAACTTTTATTTTTTGCATTTGTCGGTCACATTCTCTGATCCAGACAAAGTTGATAAAATTAAATAATAAGGAGTTCACGAAGTACTGATGTCTTGATAGGTCTAACGGTAACACTAGCACACGTGGCTTAATCTGTTGGTAGATCTACTAAGGCTAGTAACTAGACAAGGTTCTCGTACCGACATGCTACATCTGTCATCAGTTCACTTTAAGGTTCGTAATCTAAGAACAAATAGTAAACTCAGTATTTTTGACACAGAAATGGAATATGAGGAGGCAAATGAAGAGGTCAAACATGCAGGAGTTGGCGATCAAGATGCTAAGGTCACAGATGCAGTTGTTACTGAGCAGGACAATGAAGATGAAGAATGTAGTGATATAGAGTCAGAAGATAAATATGGTCTACAACGGAAGATATTTGTTGGAAATGTTGGATATTGGGTAATTGTTGTTATTGTTTTGTATTGCTGGTGATACCCAACTCAATCTCATTTAAATCAGATCTTAGTTTTCGCTACCGCTAACCAAAGATCTGAGGACATCCCATTATGGGTGCAGCCACGAGCAAGTCAGGCTGCACATGGATTTCTAAGAGGCAATATTAATACCTTATACCCCCCTTCAAAGCCAAAAGCCTTTTTCCAAGTCAATGAAAGTCTGGTAACATAGCACAAGTTAACCTCAGCTCAATCAAACAGCTGTTTTCTATCAATATTGAATTTGTTTTAATTTTTTTACATTGTCATATTAAAACATGTCGGCAAAATAAATTTGTTGTAGCAGGATCACTCAGTGTACATGGAGTTTTATGCATCCCTCGCTAGGTTTTATACCACTCGCTTCTGGCTCACTCATGCCCCCCCCCCCCCCCCCCACACACACACACACACACACACACACCCCACGCGCACACACAAACACACTCACTCACTCACTCACTCACTCACTCTATGTTCCAGGTCAGTTGGCAACAGCTGAAAGATTTCTTCTCCAAATTTGGAACAGTTACATACACCCACATAGTGAAGGACCACCTGAAGAAGAGGCCTAGAGGGTAAGTGTTCTCATGATGTCGGGATAAATCCAATCTCATTAAAATCAGATCCTAGTTCTCGCTACCGCTAAACAAAGATCTGAGGACATCCCATTACGGGTCACGTCAGACCGACCTTGCTCGAACTTTGACCGACCAATGGAATGACCAATCAGAAGGAAGCTTTCTCGTGCTTTACGGCCCAAATTTCAAATTGGCGACTACGCTTTGGAAACATATTTTGACAAATTCTCGATTACAAATTTGAAACCTGATAAAAAAACCATTCTGGAATGGCTAATAGATGGTCTAGATTGTAAGGATTCAGTCGTTAAACCCGTAACTATCGTTCGGAATACCCCATGTTAAAGTTTTCGAGATTGCATGATTAGAAATCACATTCCGACTGTCACTTTCATAATCTGGTAAGCGCGAACTGATTGGTCGGATGAAAGGTCGTTCTGACGTGACCCCTAATGGGATGTCTTCAGATCTTTGTTTAGCAGTAGAGAGAACTAAGATCTGATTTTAATGAGATTGGGATAAATCTGAACCATTAACCATGAATTAGTTCATGAGTATGTAAATTCTAATATAAGTTTTCAGGCTGCCTCTGTTGTTTAGTGTTTGAGCTTCAACCCGGAGAGTGGAAGGTCTGGGATTTGAACCCGGCCGCGTCATACCAAAAAACATTTAAAGATGGTACTTGTTATTTACCAGCCTGGTGCTCGACATCAAGGGACTAAAACAAGGTCTGGTCGCCTCGAAGTCAGTATACTGTGTCATGTGGGGTATTCATCTCAGTGAGCTGGCTCTATAATATAGGCATTAGCCAGGACAAGTACAAGCAGACAGACAGACAGAGAGAGAGACAAACACACACACACACACAGTTTAATAGTTGAAAATACAATGGCTTTTAGCATGTTTTATGTTAAATTATGTAAAATGAATTCTGTACTATGTGCTATAATTGTATGATGGGTTGTTATAATGAAATGTCTGAATTTAGGAAAGCAGTTTTTTCCTTGAATTGTTCAGAAAATATATGTTGTATTAGTTGAGATATTCAGCATCTTTAGAACACTATCAGTATAAGTGAAAAAAACATGAGATTGGATTATTACACATGGTATTGAGACAGAAATCACACTTTTAAGAGTTACAGCACTGTTTTTTGTTGAATTTGAGCATTGACATATGCCGCATCTCTACCAGGATAGCGTTTGTGTCATTCGCCACTGAGGAGGAGGCAGACAGCGTTCTCCAAGCAACAAGGGAAGAGCTGGAGTTGGAAGGGAGGTAACTCTACCATGCTTATGATTCTGAATGTTCAGAGAATGAAACTGAACTAAAATGCACACACTTCTTACAACAAGTGAGGGGCGGTTGGGTAGCCTAGTGGTTAAAGCGTTCGCTCGTCACGCCGAAGACCCGGGTTCGATTCCCAGCATGGGTACAATGTGTAAAGCCCATTTCTGGTGTCCCCGCCGTGATATTGCTGGAATATTGCTAAAAACGGCGTAAAACGATACTCACTCACTCACTCACTACAACAAGTGAACTATTTCATGTCAGTAATAAGAAAGAAAGAAAAAAAAGAATTTCAGAACCTGCTGCAATGGTGCCAGATTTGTACTGACATATATATGGAATAATCATCTACTTCATCTTAGGTTGTCTCTCTCCCCAACACCCCCACCCCAACCCAACACACACACACACACACACCCACCCAAAACACACACACACACACACACACACACACACACACACACACACACACACACACACACACACACACACACACACACACACACACACACACACACAAAAAACACACACAAAACACACACACACACACACACACACACACACACACACACACACACACACACACACACACACACACACACACCAAAACACACACACACACACACACGCACACACGCACACACACCCAAAACACCCCCAACCCAACGCACGCACGCACGCACGCACGCACGCAGAAGTCCATATGTGACGTTCACAAATATGTTGAAGCTGTTCAGATCCTTGAAGATCCGGGGTAGAAAAGGTCTTCAGCATCCCGGGGTAGAATACGTCTTCAGCAACCAATGCTGGCTGTAAGAGGCGAGTATGCATGTTGTAAGAGGCGACTAAGGGGATCGGGTGGTCAGGCTCGCTGACTTGGTTGATGCATGTCATCATATCCAATTGCGTAGATCGATGCTCATGATGTCAATCAATGGATTGTCTGGTCCAGACTAGATTATTTACAGACCGCCGTCATATACATGTAGCTAGAATATTGCTGAGTGCATTGTTAAACTAAAAAAAAAAAAATCTTCTGTCATTGTACAAGAACAGTTCACCTAAACATTCTTGACTTAAAGGTGTAAATTTGTGACATACCCACTTTGTGTGTATCAGGTTGTTTTGAGAGATGACTTCAGTTTTGTTAAACAAAGTATTGTGATGCACTGATAACCATACCAACGGTTCTAGTTTCATTTAAAAGTATCATTTGATTTATTTCTGTTGTCTTCTTCCATGAGGAATTTACGTGTGCACAGAGCAGAAGAATCTAAGAGAACAACTTTCAAGAAGTTCACCGGAATCCCTGACCTTACTACTCAAGATGAAGATGCAGCCAAGGTTGGTGATTTATGTAGACCTGCTCAGACCCGATATTCATCCTCATTGCTGCAGCAATTGTCATTTAACATTCTCAAATTGGAATTAAGAATTTCCCATTTCCTGTTTGTGATAATTAATGTTGTGGCTTACCAAAGGTGACTTGCGTTTCATTGATGACAGGCCCAATGATGGCCCAAGGAAAGATGAAGAGCTTTAATACTTAGTGATATTTTATTAGACCCGTGGGTTAGAATAGGTCTTCAGCAACCCATGCTTGCCTAAAAAGGCGACTAACTGGACCGGGTGGTCAGACTCGCTGACTTGGCTGACGCATGTCATCGTATCCCAATTGTGTGGATTGATGCTCATGATGCATATCACTGGATTGTCTGGTCCAGACTTGATTATTTTCAGACCTCTGCCTTATAACTGGAATATTGCTGAGTGCAGCATTTAACAACAAACAAGCAAACAAACAAATCATATATTGTTACACTGAATGCAATGTTAAATTACTTCTGAATTTAAGAAATACATGAACTAAAAATCCCAATTTTTAAAAAAAATAATGACTTTTGTCCAAATGTGCCTGCCAAGGTCATGGAATTCTAGATAAATCCATACTGAAACCTGTTTCTGCTGTGTTTGTTTACGAATGGTAAAACCGTAATTCTCTCTTATGAGGATGTTAAAAGAGGTTATCATATCTCCCTGTCAGATTTATGAGTTCTGATTGTCAATAATTTCTCAGCAGGGGAATAAATCTCTTGTTCCCTGCCACGAGCAAGTCAGGCTGCACATAGATTTCTGAAAAGCAGAATCAATCCCTTATACCACGCTTTAAAGCAAAAAGCTTCACGCTTTTTCCGCAAAAAAGCGCAAGATGACCTCAGCTCGTAGTTAAGTCTGTTGTAATTTGTTTGGTAATTCCAACATGCATTATGTGTTACCCCTGGGGGATTCAGGGCAGGAACAAACAAAGCTTTATATATCCTAGTTGTGTAGTCCACAGTTCCCGAGACCAACAGACATCCTGACCCCATGATGCAGTCTGGTGCTGGGACGCAGGTCAATGACCTTTGTGATGACCTTCTGCTGAACATCATGACCTTCCTGTCTATCAAGGGGCGGATAACCCTAGAGAGAGGTGACTGTATGACCCGGCTCGTCAGCTTCGAAATGTGTGCAAACAAACCTAACCGTGACGTGGATCCCACTGTGTTGATTCGGTTCTGCCTCTGTGTGAAAGTAGAGAGTTTGGGATAGCAAGTCAAGCTTGGTCAGGCTCGATTTTGTTTCTGTTTTTTTCTGCTTTCTTAAATATTTTTTATTTGGTAACGCTTGTTAGTGTAGGTGATTGTGTCACTTTCACGACAATGGAACGTTGCTCATTATATCAATCACTGATTTGTCTGGACTAGATTAGGTTCTAACAGACTACATCATATAGCAGGAATAGGTGTAGTGTTAAACAACAATGAAACAACTCAGTGTAGCTGACGCACTGAATGTGACTTGAGATGGATTTGTCTCTGTGATATGTATTCAGAAGTTAACTTATATTTAGCCTGTGTTAACGTTACTGGGTCTGTTATTTGGGTATCGGCAGATTGAACACGTCATGACGTGGAGGTATTTCCTCATTGAAGATGTAAGAATTTCTTCGTTGTGACATTTCAGTGTGTCATCGCTGGCGCCATCTTAGCCTCCAGTCCTGGTCCACATTGAAGTCGGTTCACTTCAGGAATATGTTCAAGAGATTTGGAGGTGAGAAAACTCAGTTCAGGTTAGAGAACCATGATGTGACTCCTTCCTTTCTTCAATCCATCAATCCATCAATCAATCAATCAATCTCATCCATCCATCCATCCATCCATCCATCCATCCATCCATCCATCCATCCATCCATCCATCCTCCAATCAGTCAGTCAATGTTCCAGGTGTGACAGACAAAATGCTGCACTCGCTGCTACAGAGGTGCGGATCCAACCTCGTGTCCCTGGATCTGTCTGCGTCTCCCCGACTACTCACCGACTACGCCCTGGACATTATAGGTATGTTCATCATTCACGATGATGCTTTTGGTTTGATGAATGAACAATCTCTTCTGTTACGTCTAGAACAAATTGACAAACCTGTGTACCTGGTGCAGTAGTTCTAAGAAAAGAAAATTTCTATTTCTTTTTGTAAATTTATTTTACAAAAGAGACCTATGTTACTAAACCTCAAAACTTCTCTAAGCTACATACTAGGGCTGGTATGAGTCCAAATTTACTGCCCGGGTGCCCCCCATCCTAATTACCCAACCCTACCCTGGTACCCACTGTAGGTCTCAAGAGAGGTACAAAATATCTGTTTTGGAAAAGTTTGATTGTAGTCCTAGCAAAATGTATTTAGTTACACATATAGAATGATCTGGTCATGCATACACTGAAGTTGGCTGAAGCTTTCTCTTATTCAAACATTTAGGAGGCAGAAGTAATAATGCAAAGTCAGAAAGAAATGCAAACATTAGTGACTTGTAGTGTAACCATGAAGTTCTACTTCCTGATAATTTTTGTCATAAAACAATATATCACATGACTTACCATGGGTCTGGGTAGTCCTGTGGGTACCTGGGCCCTACTCAGTACCCAACGTACCCAAGTACTCGTGTTACCCATCCCAGCTCTACTACATACATTATAAATATAGTTATATACCAGGTTATAAATATGTATATACTCACCTCCAAATGAAACGTGAACCAAAGAAACATAGAGAGAAGTATCTGTGTTAAGAAGATATGTTTCCAATGTGTACCACTTCATGACAAAACTAACAATCAGTCAAGTTTTTCCACAGAGTCTCTTTATTGTTATCACGATATGCTGCACGTGATTTCCAAACTTTACACGCTAATCCTGCAAAAGACAAATCTCGAGTCATGGATCTATGACATCACATGTGATGTGTTCATGAGCGTCGGTTCACAAAACACACCAGTATGTTAATGTGCATCGAACCAATCTAACCTCTCTTGAATATGAGTAATTCTTCGTGTATTAATCAACATGTTTGGCATTCACATTTCTTTTGCCAATGAGTATATAATTGTGTCATCCTCCTCTGGTCCTGCATCACAAACAATTTTGCAGGTCACTTTTGCCCTAACCTGACCTACGTGGACCTATCGGGCGTGGCAGTCACCAACAAATCACTCAAGAATCTCAGCACCGAGTGCAGGAAACTGAAGGTAAAGCCAACACAATAGATATCCTCCAAGTAGGTCCTAGTACCCACAATCTTATCAAAATCAGATCTGTCACTCTGATAAACAGGTCAGATCTAAATCAGTGATGTGCAGGTTCTTGAGCCAGTCATATGTCCGCTTTCTAAAATGGTTCAGCTGCATTTCATTACTACCTCGATTACAAAATTTCAGTCTTAGCAAACAATACCCACCACAGAACACATATACCGTATTCGACGTAATAAGCGCCCAGGGCGCTCTCAAAATTAGAAATAGGGAGCTCTTATTAGGATAATATTTTGAGTTGAAAGATCGTAAATTTCGTGGTTTATGCTGACAGCCTGAAATGTTTATATACGACAGATATATTTTTCCAGGATTTAATTGCCCATAATTAAGGGTGCATATGACATACGAGTGCGTATTATACACAAATAAATAAGTCTTGTGTACATTAATCAATTGGAAGGGATGCTAACTGAGATTGTTCACGAGCCAATATATTAGCAAATATCGCCATGGGCGCTAATTAGAGCAGGGCGCTTATTACGTCGAATACGGTATGCTCTCAGTTGGAAATTAAACCATTTTAAGTGTAGACACCATGGCACTCAGAAATAAAAGGATGTGTAAAATATCCTAAATATGATAGTTTAGCTTTATGTTTTATTGATTGGAATTCCTCAATTACGCTTACTCACTCGTACCAGAAATTTTCAAGCCTTAGTGCTGACTGGCTGATTGGAAAGTTCACCTTACGCGACCTCTTGTGGATTTGTCCTCAGATCTTCATGCAAAGATTGAGAGGTATCATATCAGAGTAAAAGATCTGATTTGGATGAGATTGCCAATATCTAATACTCAGTGTTTTGTCGAGGCAAATAAGAATTGAGGCATATCTTTTACTATCAGAAGTTGAAGTGGGGCCTGTCCCTAGGCATTCAATTCTTGACAGAACAATGAATACTTGTTGTAAGAGATGATTAATGATAGACTGTCTGACAGTGTTGTTTTTTGTTGTTAAATACCACACTCGGCACTGTTCCAGTCTATGACAGCATTCTATAAATAATCAAGTCCAGACAATCCAGTGATTGACATCATGAGCATCAATCTATGCAATTGAGATATAATGATGCATCAACCAAATCAACCGATCCCATTAGTTGCCTCTTACAACATGGGTTGCTGAAGACCAGTTCTCACATCTGAAAGTGTGTCAGCGTACCATGATGGCATGGATCTTGTCAATTACTGGTTTTCCTCATCCAGATTTATTTGCAGGCCATTGTCATATAGCTGGAATAGTGCTGTCACAGTAAAATAAACCAAGTGACAGCCTGACCACCTGATTGGTTGGTTGGTTGGTTGTTTAACGCTGCACTCAGCAATATTCCCGCTATATGATGGTGGTCTGTAAATACTCGAGTCTGGACCAGACAATCCAGTGATTGACATCATGAGCATCGATCTATGCAATTGGGATCGATGACATGACCACCCAACATTCATAAGTTATTGATGTAGTACATGTAACACATGTGGTGTCTGTTGGGCAAGTGACTTTGTTCTTGCCTCTGTTCACCCAGCAGTGAATGGGTACCTGGTAGGATAAGATGGCATTATGGGTTTTAACCTTCTAGCACACCACAGGTAGCTTGGGTTGTATACTCCCCAAGGTGATGAGAATGATTGTTTAGGGCAGACTAATCCATCGGCGGGGTTCATTATGTCTAAGCGCAAAGAGCATGATTATACATGGAGTACAGCGCCATATTAATGGATTATTGTTGTTGTTGTTTTGTTGTTGTTGTTGTTATTATTATTGATGGTACCTGGAGTCCCCACATGGAATTTGATAGTGCCATAACCATCAATCATTGGTTCCTCTGATCCAAACTGTGATTATTTGCAGATAGAATATTATGGTGGTGTGAAACTTTTGGTGTTCTAGTCTGGATTTTACTAATTTACGGCTTCTCCCTTTTCTGTATCTGCTTCTATGTTGTGATTATCAAGTTTGTGGTTGCCCTTTAGTGAGTGAGTGAGTGAGTTTGGTTTACGCCGCTTTTAGCAATATTCCAGCAATATCACGTCGGGGGACACCAGAAATGGGCTTCACACATTGTACCCATGTCGGGAATCGAACCCGGGTCTTCGGCGTGACGAGCGAACGCTTTAACCACTAGGCTACCTGACCGCCCCGGTTGCCCTTTAGAAAATGTCATTGGCTTCAATGTGTTTCTTATGTTTCAGGTGATAAAACTACAAAGATGCATCCATGTTGGAGAGAAGGGGTATGTCTCGATCTTGTTCACATCATATTTCCAAATTGCGATCCTTTGTCTGCCGGGGCGGTTGGGTAGCCTAGTGGTTAAAGCCGGGTTTGATTCCCGACATGGGTACAATGTGTGAAGCCCATTTCTGGTGTCCCTCGCCGTGATATTGCTGAAATATTGCTAAAAACGGCGTAAAACCATACTCACTCACTCACTCACTCACTCACTCACTTTGTCTGCCATATTGGACATGGCAAGGGCAGATAACTCCAACATCCAAATAGCCTACCGTATTCGACATAATAAGCGCCCATAGCGATATTTGCTAATATATTGGCTAGTGAACAATCCCAATCAGCACTCCTTCCAATTGATCAATGTACACAAGACTTATCGTGTGTTATATGCACCCTTAATTATGGGAAGTTAAATTCCTGACAATAAATCTGTCGTGTATGATTCATACAGACTTTACTTTTGTATCCTTACAGGCTGTCAGCATTAACTACGAAATTTACAATCTTTCAACTCTGTTTTTTTTCTCACCAAAATTATATTCCAACAAGAGCCCCTATTTCTAATTTTGAGAGCGCCCCGGGTGCTTATTACGTCGATTACGGTATTTCTATTCCTGCTACTAGGTATGGAGATATTTGTCCTGGTTTTGTATTTCATGTCATTATTTGCTTCAGGTCAAAACAAATTGATGGGTCATAATTGTTTCTATAAAATAGACTTGTCAGGGAATAATAATACATGAAATACATGAATGATGTTAAGGAAGTGGATGGATGCTGATCGTATATTCTGGCATATGTAAAACACAGTATGGCTGTTGCCTCTTCAGTTTGCTTTTCACACCTCCTCATGGTACTGTTTGGAGTTTGTCTACATCTTTATGTTTCTTTCAGTCTTTGGTGGGCCCTCCATCACTGCAAGGAGCTTGAGCTGATAGATATGGAGTCCAACAGTAATATCACTGGCAAGGTAAGAAATTCACTCACTTACGATTTCAACCTGTAGAATATGTTTGTTATATCCCATCATGAATAAGATTTTTTACGACCATTCTTGTTCATTATTGCTATATTATTTGGCTGTATTTGGCTACTATTTATGGAGTTTATGAGTAATCTTTCTAAAAGTCTAAGCCACATTACAGAAATATTTATACAATGAAAACACTGAGAAAGGAGTGAGTGAGTGAGTATGGTTTTACGCCGCTTTTAGCAATATTCCAGCAATATCACGGCGGGGGACACCAGAAATGGGCTTCACACATTGTACCCATGTCGGGAATCGAACCCGGGTCTTCGGCGTGACGAGCGAACGCTTTAACCACTAGGCTACCTGACCGCCCCACTGAGAAAGGAAAACAAAGAGTAAAGAGCTTTAAGCGGTATTGTGTATGGTTTGGTGTTTAGTGTGATTGTTATGTTTCAGTGTTTCCACATGGCCGGGCCGAAGATAAGAACCCTCCATCTGACCGGATGCAGCTCAGTAAGTATGCCCTGAAGGTGAAGGTCGGAGTAATATATGAAGGTCAGAGGTCAGAGAAATATGTGAAGGACAGAGAATTAAATGAAGGTAAAAAATATTTGAAGGTCAGAGGTCAGAAATATATGAAGGTCAGAGAAATGTATGAAGGCCAGGGGTTTTGTCATAATGTGTCCACTCAAGGTGTGTATCACTAAGCTAGAATACCTCCCCATAGGCACTGCATTTTGCTGTGGAGAGTTGCTGCCCTTAGGTGTGCCAAGATACTGTGATTTTAGATTTGAATCCCAAATTCGTCATTGATTATAATCCTTGGTTTGTCAGCTGAATACCCATGCTGAGACCTGTGTCATGATGGGTTTTCATCCCACATTAAGCTGACAGGCAGTGAAATAAGTGAAATAATGTTTCTCTCTGTGTATCCAACAACTCCTGCTGCATTAGTGAATGTTGCATGACAACGTTGTGTGACTACGATGTCATTGTTCTTTATTCAGCTGAGCGACACTGCTATCTCCAAGTTGGCAGAGTTATGTCCCCTTTTGGAGGAGCTGCACCTTCAGTCCAGTATCCGCCTCACGGACAGCGCCATCGAGATACTCGGCACGGTGAGAGCAGTACCTTGTAGAGCACAGTCCAGTGCGGAGCCAGCCGGGCGGGGAGGGCGATTGCCCCCCCCCCCCCCCCCAAGAATCTTTATACAAAACAGTTTTATTTGAATCAAGTTGGGGACAAATGATACTTGTACAAATATTTGCCCCCCCTGTCAAAAAATGTTAACTACGGCCTTGCAGTCATTACACAATCAGAGATTCAAATCATATAATCATGTGTCACCTTTCCTTTTGAAACTTGATGAATTTATAAAAGATGTTAAAATAAAAATAACACTGTAGTGTTTGGCTTTAGTTAAAATGACAATAAAACCAATACATTTTGGATGTGAGATCTAAATTGAAATATACACTTATTGGTCAGTAAACTCTCAAATAATCATAGTCCAGTGAAGATTCCGTGTTATAATTGGTCTTCAGCAACCCATGCTTGTCGTAAGAGGGGATTTATGGATAGTTTGGTCAGGCTCACTGACTTGGTTGATGCATGGCATCGTATTCCATTTGCGTGGATCGATGCACATGATATCAATCACAGGATTATCTGGTCCCGATTTGAAAATTTACAGACCGCCATCATTTAGCTGGAATATTGCTGAGTGCGTTAAACAACAAACAAACAAACAATAATCATATACCAGTAATTATTCGGGGTACATTTATACCAACTGTGGTGATTCCAGGGTAGAAAAGGTTCAACATAGCCCGCGGTTGTCTCCCTTTGGAGATCCCAAGGCAGAATAGGACTCCAGTAGCTCAGGATCAAGTGGTCATAATGTGTTGCAAGCTGATTGTGTGTCAATATATTTCGATGGGGGGAATTGTTGCACATGCCCTACTGAGACGGTGAGGTAGCCAAGTGGTTAAAGCATTCACTCATCACGCTGAAGACCTGGGTTTGATTCCCCACATGGGTACAATGTTTGAAGCCCATTTCTGGTGTCCCTAACCATGATATTACTGGAATAGTGCTAAAAGCAGCTTAAAACCATACACACTCACTCACTCCCTCTGGGATTCAGATATTTACAGGCCAGTGTGATATCTAGAATATTGTTGAATGTACTCTAAATCAACATTCAGTTGCTCACTACCTCAAAACAATAATGAAACAAGACAGGAATATGTAAAATTAATATTTTACCTTACCCCGACTCATACTAATTTATCTATTTCCCAACATCTTAGAAAACATCTCACCCCAATGCACTCCTCGATACTAATTTGCCTATCTATTCTTATTTATGAAACGTGGAAACTCTTCCCAACATCTTTCCCAAACGCACCCCTCTCCTCACCGGAAACACATGACCAACCCCTCTGACTCATCACTCCTTAAAACCGCCTCCGTGGTCTAGAGGTAGAGCGTCCGCCCGGAGAGCGGAAGGTCCAGGGTTCGATCCCCGGCCGCGTCATACCAAAAGACGTTAAAAGATGGTACTTGTTGTTACCCTGTCTGGCGCTCGGCATTAAGGGGCTAAAACAAGGACTGGTCGACTCGGAGTCAGTATACTGTGACTGAGAGGGGTATTCATGTTAAACTGTGGCATGGTATCTCAGTGTGCTAGCACTATTAATCGGCATCAGTCCGGACTAGTACAAGCAGCCACACAAACACACACACGTACATGCACGTCGCTATATAAGTGCAATAATCTTGGACGCGACGTTAAACCCCATTTCACCTCACCTCACCTCATCTCACCTCATCACTCCTTAAGCAAATTAGTAAGAGTCAGGTTATTTTTATCATGAAGAATTGATCTTTGTTTTGTTATGGTGTGATGATGGTTGTATTTGCAGAGTTTTCCAAATATGACAGTCTTGGAGGCAACAGGGTCGTATCCAGAAAGTAAGTGTGACTTCACTTTGTAATTGCTTCATCTTTCAAGCTTTTTCTTTATAAGTTAGGTGAGCTACAGTGTATCGTGGCTCTATTTTTTCCACCTTTTCAAGTAGGCCCTTGACCTGGATGAAATTAATGTATGACTTGTATCCAGACCCATGAAGATTCGGGTAGAGAATAGGTCTTCAGCAACACATGCTTGCTGTAAGAGGCGACTATGCTTGTCGTAAGAGGCGACTGACGGGATTGGGTGGTCAGGCGCTTACTTGGCTGATGCAAGTCATCGTATCCCAAATGAGTGCAGCGTTAAACAACAAACAAACAAAACAAACTTGTGTCTAGGTGATGATGATGATCGGCAAATATTGAAGGGTTCAATGCAGTCAGCTACAAACAATGTTTATAGTCATGTTTACTAATCAGCCAAACTGGTCAGTAATCAGTTGGTAGGTGCCACAACAATGATGGCGATTGCTATAACATATTGTTGTGGGTGCCAAACCCCCACCCTCTAGGCATCCATCATACCGCTTGACATGCATCCAATGAGTTTTGAGTCATTTCAGTGTACAAAGCTGGTACAACACATTTAGACTGGGATTTTCACACAGAATACATGACCATGCATGTTTAAAAGCTTAGTGCTAAATAATGTATTGATTTGTCATACTGTGCAATAAAAAAAAAGACCAAAAAAATTGTTTTCAACTTTGATTGTTTTCCTTGTTTGTTGTTTAATGCGGCACTCAGCAATACTTCAGCTATATGACAGCAGTCTGTAAATTATCGAGTCTTGGCCAGACAATCCAGTAAAAACATTAGCATTGATCCTCGCAATTGGGATACGATGACATGCATCAACCAAGTGAGTGAGCCTGACAACCTGATCCCGTTAGTTGCCTCTTACGGCAAGAATGGCCGGATCTTCACGGGTCATTTTCAACATTGAAATAATGGCATCTGCGTACTGCTCTGTGACATCTGGAATACCACTTAACAGGTGTCTGCGTCTGATGAACCAAAAGGGGGTTGACAGCCTCTTTGTTGGTTCTGGTCACAATAGCTTTTTAATGTTATTAATGTAGTAGAACTAACCGAGTA
This sequence comes from Haliotis rufescens, assembly GCF_023055435.1. Classification (NCBI taxonomy): domain Eukaryota; kingdom Metazoa; phylum Mollusca; class Gastropoda; order Lepetellida; family Haliotidae; genus Haliotis; species Haliotis rufescens. The sequence goes on along the minus strand of NW_025963835.1, from coordinate 26,067,141 downwards.
GAGAGGCATACGCAACATCCTGCATCTTGTGACTTCTCGTCTCTTTGTTCATCAGCATCTCTGGAGTGTTGGAGTGCACTGGGACACTCCGCTAACCTGGTGAGTTCAACTTTCATACAACCTGACTTCAGATTCACGTTTCTTCAGACAATTCGTTATTTAGGAATTACATCGGGAACACAGGATGAAACAATCAGTACATCTAGTCGACGTATATATAAGTCTGCGATGACATCAATGGACACCACTGACAATAGCACACACACAGAAACACTGACAGCCCTCCGTAACACGCCATCTCACTCTCCCCCATTACCCCAAACTAACTCTCCCATCGTCACACCATCACATCACAATATCTTAGAATTTATATACACACACAACATAGACTGTAACCCATGCAAGGATACAAACAAACCTCAAGCGTCAAATCAAAACAGAAGTGATATTGTGTGGACTATGAAGGGAGATAACCCTGTCAAGGGGTAACATAAAGGCCACTAGAAAATATGGTCAGACTGTACAGACTTTACAGTTACTGTATAAAGTTACAGTCTATGACTTTAGACCCTAGTCCGAAGTCCAAGTCTAGTAAAATTCTGTTCAGTCAAGTAAGCTCAGTTAATAATAGTCTACATGATTATAGCTACATAATTGTAGCAGGGCATGGAGTCTTCCAGGGGCGGTCGGGTAGCCTAGTGTTTAAAGTGTTCGCTCGTCACGCCGAAGACCCGAGGTCGAATCCCGACATGGGTACAATGTGTGAAGCCCATTTCTGGTGTCCCCCCCGTGATATTGCTGGAATATTGCTAAAAGCGGCGTAAAACCAAACTCACTCACTCACTCACTGGAGTCTTCCAACAGATGACATCCTCACTTTGTCAGCGTGCAGACAGGATTAACTTCGTTGTCAAGTGAACTTGGAAATTTTATGGCAGCTGCATATTAAAATAACACAAAACTCTGCTGAAAGTCCAGGCTAGTAGTCTCAAAAGTTATTGGCACAGACCAGTTAACATACAAACTATATAATCAAAGAGTAAACAACAGTACACACCCCCTCATGACATCATTCTAGTCCTATTTTATACAAAACAAATAGTGCCTGGGCACTGTAGCTCACCTGGATATGTAGTCAGCAATGTAAAATGTCAACAAAGACAGACACTTAACAAAATATTCAAATATTTTCTGCCTAATTCTGAGGAAATATAAATTTCTGACGCTTTAGTCGTCCTCTTCAACACTAAAAGAAAAATCAGACATTATCCTGGGGACTGCAATCATTTTTTCTCTCCTGATATGTTTTTCTGACATTTGTAAATGGTCTGTTTGCAGCAGTAGCGATGACCATGTCATGTATGTCTAGCCAGTGCCAGTATTGATTGACTTACACTTTATACCCAGGTTGAGCTGGACCTGTCACAGAACATCGCCGTGGGGGATGCCGCCCTCGCTGCCATCTCTGTTGGCTGTCTGCAGCTCAGGTAAGACATATCCTCATACTCTGTTGTCTGACATGTAGAGGGCGGTTGGGTAGCCTAGTGGTTAAAGCGTTCACTCATCACACCAAAGACCCGGGTTCGAATCCCGACATGGGTACGAAGTGTGAAGCCCATTTTCTGGTGTCCTCCACAGTGATATTGCTGGAATATTAAGCGGTGTAAAACCATACTCACTCACTCACTCTAACATGTGGTCTTCTATGGAATGTCCATGTGGGATTCCCAGTTCCTGTCTGTCGGAATCTGTGACTTGGCTGTTTGCGTGTCATTGTACACTGATAGCACAGCCTATGTTCAAACTTCAGCAACCCATGCTTGCCACAAGACTGAGTGAGTGACTATGGTTTTACGCCGCTCGGATGATCAGTTTCGCTGTTTGGTTGACTTCATGTCACCATCTCCCAGTTGTGTGAATCAATGCTCATGATGTCAATCACTAGATTGTCTGGTCCAGATTTGATTATTTACAGGCTGCTTTCATATAGCTGGAATGTTGCGGAGTGAAATATCATTTAATATTACTTCTCATTTTCTGTTCTGATAGAATACTGGACATTAGCAGCTGTCATTGGAGCGTGACGGATGCCGGCATCCAGACCTTGGCCCAGCTCCCTGTTCTGGAGAATCTCTCCATTAGCTACTTGCACATGGTGAGAACAGACTGTAGACCCGAACTCTGAAAGCACATGCTACAGGCTTAATGGGGGTGATGTGAAATGGGCGTTGTGGTCGTGTTCAAGATTATAGTACTTCAATACTGACGGTTTAGATAGAGCAGAGAGCAGAAGGTCGGGGGTTGATTCCCGTTGCGTCATACCAAAAGACTTTCAGAATATGGTACTTGTTGTTACCCTGCCTGGGGCTCATCAGTAAGGGGATATTAAACGAGTGGGGTATCCATGTTAAACTGCAGCTTGGTATCTCAGTGGACTAGCACGGACATTACTTCAGAGCTGTACAGCAACACACACACATTGACACCCGCCTGCATGTAGCTGTAGAAGTGCAGTTATCTTGAACGAGACATTGAGCATTAAGACAGGGGAGGTAAGTCATTCTGCTGAAGGTTGTTCTCGTTGTTTTGGCGATGACACACAGGACTACAGTCAAATACTTTGCAGAGTGGATGTCTACTTTTAGAGTTGTAACGGTCAAACCAGATTCAAAATGAAGTTATGGTGGCGAAGGGGTTCATAATAGAATAGAGATTTAATAGATTGGGTCATTCGGGATGCAGTGTTGAGGAAAACAAGGTTTACATGGGAGTCTGAAGCATGTTACACCTTACTCTATCACACAACCTCTTCTGTCATGTTACTTAATTTCAGCTGAATATTATTTTATTGGTTTTCCTCCTGAACTAATATTTATCTTGGCACAGCCTTTCAATTGACAAGGTTACCCTGTTGAAATGATATGGAAAAAAAAAGATGTATGTGTAGGATAAAGGGTCCAAGGGTTTTTGTGATACTGTATTTAGAAGGCGACTATGCTTGTCGTAAGAGGTGACTAACGGGATCGGGTGGTCAGACTAGCTGACTTGGTTGATGCATGTCATCGTATCCCAATTGCGTGGATCGATGCTCATGATGTCAATCACTGGAGTGTCTGCTCCAGACTTGATTTTTTACAGACCGCTGTCATATAGCGGCATTAAACAACAAACAAACAACACCAACAACAAAGTATACATTGAAGTTGCTGTACCACATCAAGAATGGGAAAAGTGCATGTATGTGACAGATTGTGTACACCAACGTCCACTCACTCACTCACTTCAGATCCATGATGAGAGTCTTGAGCTGATTGCCATCAATGGCCGCCTCCGGAAGCTGACGGCTCGAGCCTGTGGAGGACTCACAGACCGGAGTAAGTCTCTTCTGCTCAGGAACTCTATCACAAAGCAATCTTAGCGCTAAGACCATTGTAACACCCATACTTTAACATATACTTACTACAGTCGTAGTGCCAAGATGATCGTACTATACCATAGACTTATGACCGTCAGAGCTAAGATGATCACATAACATATGATTGGATGACATTGAAGGTCAAGGTAATTCAGTAGGAACAAGCTATTTAAGAAAAACTTGTGTACACAATAACTTGAGTATTTATGAATAGACTTTGATGAAACCTTCTATACATGATCTCTAACGTGCCGTCTCGATTGATCAACTTTTGGATGACATCCATATGAGGTCAAGGTCACTGGAGGTCAAACTATGGAACATGGTTATAAATTTCTAAAAGTTTGGATTAAGTCTTTCCAATCAGTATGATTGACTCGCAATAAATGACTACTGTATTAAGGTACTGCTTCCAAAGAGGGTAGTGATGTTTTTAAACCAGAAGTCCTTCTAATGTTGTTAAGGTAGCTTGAGGCATGCAACTTTCTATTTCAAATTTGTGCTGCATTGGGCATGAGTTTTATGTATGAGATCCTTGACAACGGTCACCGGATGTGGTAAAGTTAAAACGAATCCAACCAGCCCATCGTCCCCTATAATAACAGGCCTCAAAGTTCTGACTAAAATGGTCGCCAATGCGAGCTAAATTTCAATTTGTCTACTTCTAAAATTCAGAGGTAGCCAAATGACTACCTTGAAAAATATCTTGTGGCGACTAAATTCTATTGCTACATATATGTAGACACAAAAATGAACATGTCTGCTACTAATTGTACTTGCTAATAATTCCTCCAAAAGTCAACAATGAACCGAAATACATAAATATTAATGTAATTAGTATTTTATTTTAGTTGATAGTTTATTGGATAAGCATTATATACCTATATAGACTAGTAACATCAATTGCATCATTGTTCCAGTCACAAATGACAAAAATCAAGTACAGTCTCCACTAAAATACAATAGTAGTTATTTGATCAAAGATAATTTCAAATGCTTTTGGCTGCCTTCACTATCAGCTCGACTTCTTAAATTTTACCTCTGGCTACCTGGAAAAAAGTACTTGTAGCCATATGGCTACTTGGTATACATATTCAGTCTTTAATGCAAACCTATTTTCTAGTGATCCATCAACAGCCACAATAAACAATTGTTGTTGGCGATGTTGCACCACAACTATGCAATGCTTCTGTGTTTTTTGGTGAAAAATAAGTTCCCAACATGTCAAAATATTCGCAATTAGGCAGTCAAATTAAAAAAAATGACCTGACACACATTTGAACTGCTGCCGTATTGTTGCAGGTTTTACGAGTGTAGCTGAACATTGTTCCCGGCTGGTTCACCTCGACATCAGCGGCAACATCCACATGACCAACACCATCCTCATCGCCTTCATCAACGTTGTGGGGGTGTCCAGCAGGAGGATTGTCCTGCATGCTGGAGGTACGCTGACGGACATTGACACAATCATTACGCTGCTTGCAGCAGACACATAGACATTGACACAATCATCACGATGCTTGCAGCAGACACACAGACATTGACACAATCATCACGATGCTTGCAGCAGACACACAGACATTGACACAATCATCACGATGCTTGCAGCAGACACACAGACATTGACACAAACATCACGATGCTTGCAGCAGACACACAGACATTGACACAATCATCACGATGCTTGCAGCAGACACACAGACATTGACACAATCATTACGATGCTTGCAGCAGACACACAGACATTGACACAATCATCATGATGCTTGCTGCAGACACACAGACATTGACACAAACATCACGATGCTTGTTACAGACACACAGACATTGACACAATCATCACGATGCTTGCAGCAGACACACAGACATTGACACACTCATCACGATGCTTGCAAAAGACACAGACATTGACACAATCATCAAGATACTGCAGACACACATACATTGACACAATCATCACGATGCTTGCAGCAGACACACAGACATTGACACAATCATCACGATGCTTGCTGCAGACACACAGACATTGACATAATCATCGTGATACTTGCAGCAGACACACAGACATTGACACAATCATCACGATGCTTGAAGCAGACACACAGACATTGACACACTCATCACGATGCTTGCAGCAGACACACAGACATTGACACAATCATCACGATGCTTGCAGCAGACACACAGACATTGACACAATCATCACGATGCTTGCAAAAGACACAGACGTTGACACAATCATCAAGATACTGCAGACACACAGACATTGACACAATCATCAAGATGCTTGCAGCAGACACACATACATTGACACAATCATCACGATGCTTGCAGCAGACACACAGACATTGACACAATCATCACGATGCTTGCAGAAGACACACAGACATTGACACAATCATCACGATGCTTGCAGCAGACACACAGACATTGACACAATCATCAAG
>NW_025963835.1:25876279-26056279 GCF_023055435.1 Haliotis rufescens | reverse complement strand
TCTAAAACAAATCAGCTTCATTTCTTTACTGCCTGGAATAAGACATTTTTTTATTTTTACAATAAATAAATCACACAGAACACAAATATTCCTTTGATGAACTCACTTGTGGGTGTAGATGCTATGGCGCACAGAACGACAGTCTGTTTAACTTATCCACAACAATATCATTGTGCAGCCTTTTTTATTTACATTCGGAATTGACCATTTAACTACTTCCTGTTTTTTTCCATAGTGAGCACTCCCCTTGTCTGTATGGATGTGCTAAACTGTTACAGGTAATTTCAAGCCGGCAGGAGATGAGGTAGGAGAATGCATGTGGGAGGAGGATGAGAGGGGACAGTTTGACGACCTGTGTCACAACTTTCTAGACAACGACGACCCCCTCAATGAGGAGTTGTGGGACCTTGGGTGACCGTTGCCATGGTGATGTTGTCAACCCAGGAATCGGCATCTAAGCCAAGACATTTCACTGGCCAGTCTCTTAGCATCAGAAACACATAGGATGGTGCTACGCAGGAGTTATTTCTCACAGTGTTGCAGGCTTGGCAGACGTAACGCTGGACTTGGAGTTGGGGGCCAGTGGATCAGTACTTGAAAACAGACCTCAGTACAACACTGACCAAGGGAGACTGGTACAGATATGGTCTTCTTATTGATGGAGACAAATAAGAATGGAGATGTCATTACACTCAAGAAGATTCTGTGTTTAGTGAGTGAGTGAGTTGGGTTCACCCTACTTTGAACAGCATGACAGTTAAATCCAACGTGTCAGCTTAGTGTGGGAGGAAACCTGAAGTAATGGAGGTCTCAGACATTTACCACTTTGGTAAAACCCCAAAATACGGGTATAGTGCTGACAAACCTTGAAACAGAATTGGGGCGAACCGGGATTCGAACCCACAATCATAGGTTTCTTGCGTGCCCAAGGGACGCAACTCTGCACAGCGAATCGTGGGGCCTTAGACGACTGGGGCATCCATGCCCCCGGAGCTATGAGTAAGGGAACCTTTCTGATTGGCTCTGATCAAAGCGTTAGCTGGTAGTTGCTCCTCCATTATACAGAAATAAATAGAGTACTTAATTTGTTCTCCTCCAAGACCACCAATAAGCGGGCATCCACTGAACTCGGCTTTTTAATATAATGCCACTTGTCAAGCATTGATCACAGTCCTCTTCATAAGATGCGGGAAATAAGAAAACTCAGTTTTTGTTTTCAAAAGTTACTGCCCTTGATCTATATTCTTTTACTTTGTGCATAGTGTGTACAATAGGGACAAGTTTTCTCAGAAACTGCTGAAGTTACATGAATGAATGTTTTCATGCTTTTCTTAGAAATACTTGCCAAGACTGAGTTCGAAAGTTGGTCCCATAGGGCCTTTGATCCATGTTACTTTACTTGGTGCATGTCAGTAATGGGGTTTTCTCAGAAACTACTGACGTTAGCTTGTCTAAGAGATACTTATTCATACTGAGTTATTTTTTCCTGAGGGGCCATTTGTGTGTATTAATCACATTTAAATATTTTTTTCTGATAACATAAAGCTGCCCAAGTGCCTATCTCTTTGTCAGGCTTTATATGACTATAAAGTTTATATTCACTACTATATGAACAAACAAAATTCTAATGTGCCCCGTGGCGGGGAATAGTGATAACACTGTTTTCTTGTTATGTATGTGTTTAGTAATTCTGTTATAGGGAAATGGTTTATGACTGACTTACTATTTCCTAGATGAATTTTCAGTTGTTTGTTTTATCAGATTAGTTGAGAGTACAGATTATAAGATACTTACTTTCTTACTGTACTAATTATATGATGAAATAGATATTTAAACTGAAATAAATCATGTTATTATCTTTTAGACATGTCCTGTTTTTAGTTGACGTGTCAGTTGACAGAGATGTTATTGAAGCATCCTTGAAATGAGAGAGAGAGAGTTTGTATGTATGTTTGTATGTATGTATGTATGTATGTATGTATGTATGTATGAAGTCATACAACAGAATATGATAAATTAATACATGTATCTACACAATGTTTAATGATAAGTTAGGAAATGTCACTCACACACACACACACACACGCACACACACACACACAATAAATAAAAAAATCAAAAGACCCAACAGAAGTGCATTCATCCTAACCGCCACTCAAAACTAACAAAACATATATGTTAATCACAAGCAGATTTTTTTATTCCCAAGCATACTTACATCTTGAAAAGAGCACAAAAGATTAACTGCGTGTCTAGCGCCGTTGGAACATTTGTTCAATAATTTACAAAGAGTATAACACCCGTTTTCACATCTGAGTCGTGTGATATCTCAGTTGAAGATAAGTTTAAGAAATCTGGCATACATTCACTCATAGCACTCTTAACATCATAACGTAAGTCATCATACTTGTTACAATCAATCAAAAAGTGGACCTCAGTCTCTCCCGAGTTAAAACGAAAAGGGCATATGCAGGTGTAGAGGGTGTGAGTGAGTGTGCATGTATGTGTACCCAATCTTTTTGAAACATACCAAGCATATTGTCGTTTTGTGACATGTTTTCAACAAAAGTAATAAAATGTATCTATATTTGGGCAACCAATTGTGTGTAAGCATTTTTGTATTTTAAGTGCACACACACACACACACGTGCATACACATGCACACACGTATATACACAAACATATATGCACACACGTGCATACACATGCACACACGTACATACAGACACATGTACACACGTTTATACACACATGCACAGACACACACACATGCACACACGCCACACTCAGCAATATTCCAGCTATATGACGGCGTTCTGTAAATTGTATACACACGCATACGCACACACACACACACACACACGTTGTCACAAAAACATACACACACACTTTAAAAAATCTGAATCAGCACTTGATAATATCATAAGATTATGAAAATAATTATTACCATCTTAGAGGGGGCACGGGTGGCCCAGTTGGCTGAGGCGCCGCGATTCGCTGTGCAGAGTTGCGTCCCTTGGGTACGCCAGAAACCTATGATTGTTGGTTCGAATCCCGGTTCGCCCCGATTATGTTTCTAGGTTTGTCAGCACCATACCCGTGCTCGTTGGTTTCACCGAAGTGGTGAACGTCTGAGACCTGCATCGCTTAGGGCTTTCCTCCCACATTAAGCTGACACGCCGTGATATAACTGGAATACTGTTAAAAGCGGCGTTAAACCCAACTCACTCACTCACTATTACCATCTTAGAAGATTCTGTACATGCCTTGTAAATAAACAGTCACTTTAATTGGTTAATCAAGCTTAATCAAATAGTCTCATCCATAACACGCTTCGATGGCAATTTATCACAGGAGCAGGTTCTGACAATCACGCAAGGTTGGCTGAAGATTAAAGGTCCTCACAAGATGCTAAAGGACCGAGGATCAAAAGCTCAGGGACCTGGTGTACCAGTAAACTAAGACCCCTCTCCCTGAACTTTTCCCCACATAATCATTAGTGTCAAGGCAGACAGTATCAGTACTGACTAGTGACCTAAAGGTTGTTGTGAAGTCTATTCTTGGCAGCAATGCGTCTTCTTGACACAAACATGCTTAGTCGTTGCTTGGACTTAATGGGGTCCATATTGTCAGAAGTGGCAGCTGGTGGGCGTTCATTGTAACTGGGAGTAGTAGATGTAGTGGCTCTAGAAGTAGTGGTGGTGGTGGATGTAGTAGTAGTGGTAGTTGTAGTGACTAGTAGTAGTTATTGTGGTTGTAGTAGTAGTGATGATAGTAGTGTTACTACTAGTAGTATTGGTTGTAGTGGTAGAAGTAGTAGTAGTAGTGGTGGTGGTGGCGGTGGTAGAAGTAATTATGGTTGTAGTAGTAGTAGTAGTAGCAATTGTAGTTGTAGTAGTAGTGGCTGTAGTGATTGAAGTAGTAGTAATTGTGGTAGTAGTCGTAGTCGTAGTCGTAGTAGTAGTAGTAGTAGTTACTGTGGAAGTTTGTTTGTTTGTTCGTTGTTTAACAACGCACTCAGAAATATTCCAGCTATATGACAGCGGTCTGTAAATAATCGAGTCTGGACCAGATAATCCAGTTATTGACATCATGAGCATCAATTCACGCAATCAACCTAGTCAGTCATGCATCAACCAAGTCAGCAAGCCTCACCACCAGATCCCGTTAGTCGCCTTTTACGGCAAGCATGGGTTGCTGAAGACCTATTCTACCCCGGAATCTTCACGGGTCTGTTGTGGTAGTAGTAGTAGTAGTAGTAATTGTGGATGTTTTTTTGTTTGTTTGTTGTTTAACGCCGCACTCAGCAAAATTCTAGCTTTATAGTACTATTATGACGGCGGTCTGTAAATAATCGAGTCTGGACAAGGCAATCCAGTGACTTCATGAGGATCAATCCACTGAATTGGGATACGATGACATGTATCAAGCAAGTCAGCGAGCCTGACCACCCGATCCCGTTAGTCGCCTCCTACGACAAGCATAGTCACCTTTTACGGCAAGCATGGGTTGCTGAAGAATTATTCTTCACGGATGAATTGTGGATGTTGTAGTAGTAGTAGTAGTAGTAGTAGTAGTAATTGTGGTTGTAGCAGTAGTAGCAGTAGTAGTAGTAGTAGTAGTAGTAGTGGTGATAGTAGTAGTAGTAGTGGTGGTGATAGTAGTAGTACAAGTATTTGTAAAAGTGTGTGGTCGTGGTAGAAGTAGTAGTTGTAGTAGTAGTGGTGGTTGAAATAGATTTGTTTGTGGTTGTTGTGTTGTTGTAATAGTGGTGGTGGTGGTGTTCGTCATAGAAGTAGTTGCAGTCATCACAGTAGAAGTTGTAAAGGTGTAGTTGTATTAGTATTATTAGTAGTTGTAGTGGTTGTAGTAGTAGAAGTGGTTGTAATAGTAGTAGTGGTGGTGGTGGTGATTGTGGCAGAAGTAGTTGCAGTATTAATAGTTGTAGGGACAGTGGTTTTTGACACAACTCTGAACAGGTAATTGTGGCGCCTAAAATCACTGGACCACTTATTTGAAGTAAAGACAGTGTTGTTGTGGTTACAAAGGATTCATTTGGCCGCGAATTATTTTTTTCTTCTGTTCAATTTCATCGGGAGTTTGAAATAAAAATACCAGTTTGTAAGTCAACTTAAACTATTTAAGGTACTTAATTGTACAAGGTATGTAAACACATTATCGACATTTTCGTGACAATCTTAATCCGGCCATTTGTGACGGAGCTGGTACCGCAGACGACACACCAACTGGTCACGTACTGATCACGTGATTTGACATGTCAAAGTGATGGAGTAGTGCAACGTGGTCCGCACGAGCTTATATGGGTTTGAAGGGTTTGATTGAATAGTGGAATTAGTGAGACCTTTACAGTGTTGTCGGGGACAGTACGTAGCAGCACTCGTTGTCTGATGTTGAATACAACAAAAATAACCAAAGATGCCCGGAAACTCGTCATCATCCGGGTTGTTTGACATCAAATGTGTCGTAAATTCAAGTCGAAATCCAGGCTTTCGGACGGTATGGGTAGATAATTCATCAGACTTAAGAATTTACAGTTAACTAAGGGTCATAACGAACTCAAAGGGACCACTAATTTTTGTTCGTTATGACTCACAGGAACTCGTTCTTGGTCAGTAAATAAAAATATATACCCTATATGTACCCCCTATATGTAAGTAGAGAATTTACATATAGAGGTATATATTTTTATTTACTGACCAATAACGAGTTCCTGTGTTATAACTGTAGTTTGTTGTAAGCATATATACAGCATATAAACAGCAAATGGCAGGGACCCCCCTAAAACGGTATATCCGTCAGTTCTTCATAAGCGTAATTTGTACCTTTGAATTGTTGAAACTGCCATCCGGATAATTTATGAGCCTTCCAAGTACGTCATCGGGGCATTGAGTTAAAGTGTGTGAGTTAAACTGTAACGTCGCATCGACATTATTTCTGCCATATACGAGATATTAATACCTCAAAATTATATTTTAAAACAAAATTGTGAAACATATTTTGGCATAACACAACTATTGGCAACTGTTTAAAACACGGCCTTTAATTCACGAACGACCTCACTGGAGATCAAGTGGCGGTGGTGTAGCCGAGTGGTTAAAGCGTTCGATCATCACGCCGAAGGCCCGGGTTTGATTCCCCACATGGGTACAATGTGTGAAGCCAATTTCTGGTGTCCCCCGCCGTCATATTTCTGGAATATTGCTAAAAGCGGCGTGAAACTATACTTACTCACTGACTGGGGATCATGGGAACTTCCGGTACCCCAGCCTCCTGCATGATACCTCCTGCATGATACCTCAGCAGTACCTGATGCTTGTGCACAATACTAGCCAATATTTAAAAATACTCAGCAATGAGTTGGCTCACGGCATTGATTGATAGTTACATATATGATGTTGGGAATTAAGTGCCACACAGGGGACAATCATGTCACGGTACTTTAACCTCCAGGGACCCGTTCCACATAGTGACCCTAGTGCCACGATGGCAGTAAGTCTATGGCAACGTATGGGATCGACTTAGCACTAAGATCGTTTTGTGGAACAGGGCCCTGAACACAGCCTTCAACAATCTCCGTTGATGAAAGCATCACATCATATTTAAAAAAAGAAGCAATTAGTTTTTCAGGTACATATTTCCAACTTATGATACAGACCCCTTTCTTTCATGTAGTTAAGGATGATATATGCCTGCTCGCACGGAAAAATATATCCTTCACATTTACTGTTTGATACTGTGAATCTCCCACCCTTCATCTGTTTTAGGCAAATTCGTGTGTAAACTGACTGTGTCCAATGCGAATTTTAAGTTAAAGAGGGAGTATATATATATATATGTAAGGACCGAGTTCAATATGTATATATTTCTGTTATGGGAAGTGACGTCACCATAAGTATCTCTCTTATCAGTAACATCATCCAGAATTTCTTTCGCTATTGAATGGATTGCTTTTGTTAACGTCGCGTTGTTTTTTAAAAACAAAAGCATGGTGGCTATTTGCTTCCCTTTGGCGTTTCAGGATTAGCTTGGCTTTAATTCAAGGGTCCAGGGTATTTAGTATAATAATAGTATGATGGTATGATATACTGGATAATCGAGAACCATAAATGCATTCAGCAACATGGAATTATTTAACATGTTCAAATTGATATATTTACAATTCTTGTAGAGAAAACTTGGTATGAAATAAATGACCAAATAAAGCATTATATATGTAACGGAATGCATAGCTATAAATAGGTTCACGCGCGTGATCTTTGTACATAACTGTACTTGTAATAGAACCACACATTGAGTTCAACGTCGTGTTTTTAACCGACCTTGAGGTAGGACGAGATTCTTCCAGTAAACAAATGTAAATAAAACCTCCAGACCATGAAGCATTTGATCAGCATCGCCATACATCATTTCTCGTGTTCAGTCTCTGTGAAATATAAAGCGTATCCAGCAAGTCTGAGTGGATGCCGTCCATACTCAGTGCAGCAACACGATCACGCTGCAGACTCCATGTGGCCTTGGGCGAGAAAAGGCGCCGACAGCAGGTAGCCGGTGGAAGTTCATGTCGTACCGTCTCGCCTTGTGTCATTTAGAGGGGGACGGGGTTGTGCATGTCAGCGTTAGCCAGACAAGAGACAGGGATCTGAGGTGAAAGAGTGTATGACGTAGTTACTTATAAATGTTTTGGTTTCTTAAATGTATTTCTTCGTGTCAGGTTTTAGCTCGCAGTGAAATTAATCATGTCGGGCGTGTGTCCGTTAAACCTGTTATATCTCCGATATCCCGCTGGCATCACAAAGCATATGACGCCGACATAGTGGAGGACCCCTTTTATTGTGTCACTCACAAGTACCACGTTATCTCACTTTTAACATGATGAAGGGTGTCTTACTGGACGATACCATGTATCGAGGAGTTCGACGTTAAGGAAACATGTCTGTTGTGTTAAAACTTATCACATCCATTATATGATTAGTTTGATATTTTACCGTTTCGTGATCTGTGTAATTGTTAGAGACCACCCGGGAAGATACGGGCGACAGTCCAGACAGAGACGAGAGATCACCCGGGAAGATACTGGCGACAGTCCAGACAGAGAAGGGAGACCACCCGGGAAGATACGGGCGACAGTCCAGACAGAGAAGGGAGACCACCCGGGAAGATATTGGCGACTATCCAGACAGGGAAGGGAGACCACCCGGGAAGATACGGGCGACTATCCAGACAGAGAAGGGAGACCACCCGGGAAGATACGGGCGACTATCCAGACAGAGAAGGGAGACCACCCGGGAAGATACTGGCGACTTTCCAGGCAGAGAAGGGAGACCACCAGGGAAGATACTGGCGACTATCCAGACAGAGAAGGGAGACCACCAGGGAAGATACTGGCGACTATCCAGACAGAGAAGGTAGACCACCCGGGAAGATACTGGCGACTATCCAGACAGAGAAGGGAGACCACCCGGGAAGATACTGGCGACTATCCAGGCAGAGAAGGGAGACCACCCGGGAAGATACGGGCGACTTTCCAGGCAGAGAAGGGAGACCACCCGGGAAGATACGGGCGACTATCCAGACAGAGAAGGAAGACCATCCGGGAAGATACGGGCGACTATCCAGGCAGAGAAGGGAGACCACCCGGGAAGATACGGGCGACTATCCAGGCAGAGAAGGGAGACCACCCGGGAAGATACGGGCGACTATCCAGACATAGAAGGAAGACCACCAGGGAGCACACGGGCGATTATATCCTGGCAGAGACTCCAAATGTTGACCAGCAAATATAAGCCGGCGGCTGTTCATGAGCTCCATTTATGATGTGTCACGTAGTCAGTACACAAAACGATGATGTTTAAGCAAAGCAAAGCAAAACCTTCATCAGGATATTTGCCCCCAAATGTAAATAACTAGAATGTATAAATGGCCCATACTTTTCAAGAACAATTACATCCCAATTGCGAAAATTATTTTAAATATACAAGGATATATCTGTGCATCGGCGATTACCCATTCTCTTATGATAGAAACACGTTGGAATCCTGGGTAAAATAAATAGAGGTCCCCTGAAACATATGCTAATCGGGTGGTCAGGCTCGGTGACTTGGTTGAGGACCTGTGAACGTACCCCAATGGCGTGGAGTGTTGCTCATAACATCAATCACCGGAGGTATGGTCCAGAGGTATGGTCCAGACATGATTATACACAGGCGTTAAGTGAGTGAGTTTTACGCCGCTTTTAGAAATATTCTAGCAATATCGGGGGGGGGGGGGGGGGGGGGGCTTTACACATGTAGGAATCGAATCTGGGCCTTCGGCGTGACGAGAGAACGCTTTAACCATTAGGCTACTCCACCGCCCCACTGTCGGAAGTTGCTTTCAACCTGGGTATCTGGTGTTTACCCTGTCGAAAGCGAAGATCCATCTGGGTATCGAGTGGTTACCCTTACGGAAGTTGCTATCAAATTTGGTATCGGGTGATAACCCTGTGGGAAGTTGCTATCAAATTGGGTATCGAGTGGTTACCCTGTGGGAAGTTGCTATCAAATTGGGTATCGAGTGGTTACCCTTACGGAAGTTGCTATCAAATTTGGTATCGGGTGATAACCCTGTGGGAAGTTGCTATCAAATTGGGTATCGAGTGGTTACCCTGTCGGAAGTTGCTATTCATTTGGGTATCGGGTGGTTACCCTGTCGGGAGCTGCTATCAAATTGGGTGGTTACCCCGTCGGGGGTGGCGGTCCATCTATGTATCGAGTGGTTACCAGGTCGTAAGTAGCGTCTCAGGAAGTGGTTAGCCTGGCTGGAAAGGCCATACAGCGAATTCTGTTAAACCACTGGTTTGTCTGACTCGATTATTGTCAAGACCGTCGTGATTAAAGTGGAATTGTCCCAACTGACGCGTGAAACAGTATTTACTCGCTCGCTGCAACTGAGGGAGTTTCCACAGTCGACGAGCAGGTCAGAAAATCAAAACAGTATAAATCGACCATTTGTGTCAAGTGGTTGCTCGTGTTTCTACCATGGCCGGTATTCAACATGCTCCTTCAGGGTAATTTGTGGGTCGACTGCGACCAACGTTTACGTTACTTCGGCAATATTTCAGGTTTATAGAACGACAGTAAAGTCTTACAAATAATAACACGTTATTATCCCCCGCCACGAAGTGGATTGGGGATATAGGAATGGGTGCCGCCCGTCCTCCCGTCCTTCCATCCGTCACATTTCGTTTCCGGAGCAGATCTTGAAAACCGAACCATATTTCTTCACCAAACTTGGCACATAGATAGGTCTAGTGGTGAACTGGTGCCTTTTGAAAGTTTGGGATTTAAAAAAATATTTTTCGAGTTTCAATGGCAACGACTTTGATTTAGACTGAAAATGGCGGTAGTCCTTGCTTCCGGAGCAGATCTTGAAAACCGTACCATATTTCTTCACCAAACTTGGCACATAGATAGGTCTAGTGGTGACCTGGTGCCTTTTGATAGTTTGGGATTTAAAAACAAATTTTTTTTCGAGTTTCCATGGCAACGATTTTGATTTTGAATGAAAATGGCGGTAGTCCTCGTTTCCGGTTCAGATCTTGAAAACCATATCATATTTTTACCAATTTGGCACATAGATAGGTTTAGTGGTGAACTGGTGCCTTTTGATAGTTTGGGATTAAAAAAAAATTATTTTTCGAGTTTCCATGGCAACGACTTTGATTTAGACTGAAAATGGCGGTAGTCCTCGTTTCCGGAGCAGATCTTGAAAACTATACAATATTTCTTCACCAAACTTAGCACATGGATAGGTCTACTGTTGAACTGGTGCCTTTTGATAGTTTGGGATTTAAAAAAAAAAGTATTTTCGAGTTTCCATGGCAACGACTTTGATTTAGACTGAAAATGGCGGTAGTCCTCGTTTACGGGGCAGATCTTGAAAACCACATCATATTTCTTTCCCAAATTTGGCACATAGATAGGTCTAGTGGTGAACTGGTGCCTTTTGATAGTTTGGGATTTAAAAAAAATAATTTTTTCGAGTTTCCATGGCAACGATTTTGATTTAGACTGAAAATGGCGGTAGTCCTCGTTTCAGGAGCAGATCTTGAAAAACATATCGTATTTCTTCACCAAATTTGGCACATTGATAGGTTTTAGTGGTGAACTGGTGCCTTTTGATAGTTTGGGATTTAAAAAAAAAATTATGTTTCGAGTTTCCATGGCAACGACTTTGCTTTAGACTGAAAATGGCGGTAGTCCTCGTTTCCGGAGCAGATCTTGAAAACTATACAATATTTCTTCACCAAACTTGGCACATGGATAGGTCTACTGTTAAAATTGGTGCCTTTTGATAGTTTGGGATTTAAAAAAAAGGAAGTATTTTCGAGTTTCCATGGCAACGACTTTGATTAAGACTGAAAATGGCGGTAGTCCTCGTTTCCGGAGCAGATCTTGAAAAGAATACAATATTTCTTCACCAAACTTGGCACATGGATAGGTCTACTGTTGAACTGGTGCCTTTTGATAGTTTGGGATTTAAAAAAAAAGAGTATTTTCGAGTTTCCATGGCAACGAATTTGATTTAGACTGAAAATGGCGGTAGTCCTCGTTTCCGGTTCAGATCTTGAAAACAATACAATATTTCTTCACCACATTTGGCACATAGATAGGTCTAGTGGTGAACTGGTGCCTTTTGATAGTTTGGGATTTAAAAAAAAGAGTATTTTCGAGTTTCCATGGCAACGACTTTGATTTAGACTGAAAATGGCGGTAGTCCTCGTTTCCGGTTCAGATCTTGAAAACAATACAATATTTCTTCACCACATTTGGCACATAGATAGGTTTAGTGGTGAACTGGTGCCTTTTGATAGTTTGGGATTTAAAAAAAAGAGTATTTTCGAGTTTCCATGGCAACGACTTTGATTTAGACTGAAAATGGCGGTAGTCCTCGTTTCCGGAGCAGATCTTGAAAACCATACCATATTTCTCCACCAAATTTGGCACATAGATAGGTTTTAGTGGTGAACTGGTGCCTTTTGATAGTTTTGGATCTTAAAAAGATATTTTTCGAGTTACCATGGCAACGACTTTGACTTAGACTGAAAATGGCGGTAGTCCTCATTTCCGGAACAGATCTTGAAAACCGTACCATATTTCTTCACCAAACTTGGCACATAATGTCATCTCGCAGTATTGAATACATGTCCTTTCTTGTTGGTAAATTTTGCATTGCTTGAGTGTATGTTCCTCCAAAAGTGTCATGGACACGGTTGTTGCATTCACCGACTACCTTCATGCAGAAACACAACTCATTAAAAATACAACAGTGTAGCTGATCTGAAACCAACTCAACTGTATAAACACTGCCTCCTGTCCTGTATATATTCTTGTCAATCATACTCTGTACTTCACTTGATTGATAACGGTGTTAGAACCTCCACCGAAACCATCACTACTAATTGTAATAAAGAAGTTGTTCGTCCATATGTCTCATCCTTACTCATTACAAATACAGTTACATATTCTATCATAAACTGCAGATGGCAAAACAACACCAGTAATAACTTTTTTTAGTGCTGCAATTCGACCATTTACAAAAAGGCCCAGTGAACATAGTTCACAGGAGCTAATGCATTGCACACAACCGGACATGTCATATTGGCGGGGGATAGCAGTATTTCATGCTTGTTCATCTTTGAAAGCACGTAATTCAGACATTCACAGCAGACACAACCAATTGTCTCTTGAAATACTTTTGTGATCCGTTACAATATTTTTTCGCTAAAGATTTCCCTGAATTTTAACAAACAAGTTAAGCTACAAAAAATTAGATTGGCAAAGTAAAGCCTGTCAAACAGGAAACCCAAAGTGGTATCGTCTGCCCCTCCCAGGCAGCAGACGAGATAAACAAGCCGCCCCTCTGTCCCCGGGCAATGCAAGTTGTGAATGGGAGATTACCCCTAAAAAACACACGATTTATTCGAAAGACGATCCCAAAATGTCGATATAATCTCCCGGAAGTGCGTGAACAGTACTTTGTTGAACGTATGGGGCTGCGTTGTCTGACGTGTTTTCCACGATGCATTACGTGTTATTGCGAACTTAGACCAAGATCTAAACCTGATTTTTTTCATGAAAGACAAGTAAACAACAGTTATTGCCACGCACAACAGATTAACTCTATTAGTATGTCGTGAATTCCGTATCATGAAGAATCTTTCTTCAACTTCATCAAATCTTCACGATCATTCAAGAACTATACATTCTATTTTATTTGTTTAACTCAAATGTAAACTGAAACACTTTGAAAACGAATAATGTTGGGTTTTTTCATCTTCCCGAGGCAAGGGAGTTAACAGACTCTAAAGTCCGTTAACTACCTTGCCTCGGGAAGATGATTTTTTGTGCAGTGTATGACAAAATGGCCACTAAATCATTAATGAAATCTTTTTGTGTATTTGGACACGAGATAATTTACTGCTAAAACCGTTTTTTTCTCCTTTGAGTAAAGGTTGATTATGCGTTTTCATCCAGTGCGTATACCTTTTTTAGGAATATTACTTTTTTAAAAACATTTTATTAAGAAAATGTTTTCAGAACAAAGAAGACAATTATTTTAGTGTTGCCTGTATCAACCTTTGACGTCAGGTTTTAGCATACCCAAAACAAATCGTTTGCTTGACATGATGATTGTCCTGAGAAATAATATCTTGTGGGAAAAGTTGGTCAGGATCCTTTTTTGAGGGAAACTGTATGTTTCGAAACACTAACTGAAGCCAAAATAATTATCTGAAACAAAAAGCTCAGGCCTCCCCAAAAAGGTGGGTTGTCATGTTCCGGCTTTCTGGCACATCTGAGACACTTCATCATGCACACTGAAAGTATACTGCACTCGCTCACGGAGCTGATACTGGATGTATAGTTTGTTGTTTAACGCCCACTCAGCAATATTCCAGCTGTATGATGGCGGTATGTAGGTAATCTAGTCTGGACCAGACAATCCAGTGATTGACATCATGAGCATGTCGTAAAAGGCGACTATGCTTGTCGTAAGAGGCGACTAACGGGATCGGGTGGTCATGCTCGCTGACTTGGTTGATGCATGTCATCGTATCCCAATTGCGTGGATAATGTCAATCACTGGATTGTCTTGTCCAGACTCTGTTATTTACAGAACGCCGTCAAGGGTATGATTTTTTCTATAAGAATGTATTATGCTATACACGCTCGCATCGAGTTCCTGTGATATATCATTGGCACGAGACGACGCAATGCTGTATTTCAAAGGCGAACATAAAAAATAGTCCCAGTTATACATGCAAATATTTTCATCAAAGCTTCTTATATTTCAGTTATTCAACAATTCATCCCTGTCTAGCACTCACGTCCATAGTCCATATACGGACAACATACCAACATTTCATTGAAGTACACTTTCTCCACCGGCCGGACATGTGGATTGAAATCGGTCGTCTGCTCTCCGTTTGACCCCCGGTTGGTTGACACCGGAAGTGTTATCTACACAGGTTACGCCGCGCGTGTATTCGTCTGTTATGTCAGGACATGTCAGCTATCGAGTTGTCAGTAAGCGTTGCACAATCAGACTAACGTTAGGTGGCTCTGGAATGCTCGGTTTAAAGCGAGCTGGAATGTATTACGTGAGGGTAGGATTATAACAATCGTTGTTCACACTGGTTATATCATGCTTGTCCAGTGTGCTATATCCTTAAATTATATAAAACTCTTGTTTATAGATATCAAAATTCTAGTCTCAAAATCGCTCATTTTTTTAAAAGAAAACAACCTTCGAGATCGTTATCTACGTTAGCTGTATTTTTATGTAATTAATGTTACCAAATACGTTTACGTGTTTTATTCCTCGAAAGTGTCTTTAAATATTAAAGATTCCAGTCGAATCGGTGAAAACCGGTGGTGGTTCGGAGATGCCGCCATCTTGTTTTCCAAAACCCGTAACGGTTCTTATTCAAAGTTAACTTTCGAAAAGTAGTGTGCATAATATTAAAATATTTTTTTTATTTGAAGCTAATCGGAGATCCAGAATTTCGCTATAAATCCTACAGCGCAAATTCTTGCAGTCGTTGATCCAGTGCATCCCATAAATGTTCGACTGGGTTTAAATCTGGAACCCTAGAGGTCCATGGCAGGACCCGGGTAATGTGATTCCTGAAAAAGGCTGTTGTCGGTCTTGCCATGTGAGATCGGGCGTTGTCTTTTTGGAACACGACGTTCGCTTGTTGCATAATGGGAAGCACGTGTGACGTGTGACGTTGTGCCGTTAAATTCCCCAGATCCCCAGGAGATTACTGTCCACATCATCACACTACAACCACCAAATCTGTCCACTTCCTATATGCAGTTTCGTGCATAATGTTCCCCGCGACGCCTGTAAGCACGAGGTCTTCCATCCGCACAGCGAAGTATAAAACGTCGCTAAACCAAACTTGTCTCCATCGCAGTTGCGGACATACTCTGTGACCTTGGGACCAATGATACCTCGAACTGGTCGTCTAGCACGAATACCTTCAGCGCGTAAACGATTCCTCGCTGTCTGGGCTGGTATCCTACCCAATCCTGGTATTGTCGTAGTTGTAGAGGCCGTGGTGGTTCTTTCACGTAAGTGACGTAGCCGTATAAATCTGTCCTGTGCTCTAGAAGTGATACGTGGTCGACCGGAGCTGGAAAGGTCCCATGTTGTCCTGTGTGTCTGATAACGGTTCCACAGTCTTGAAATGATGATTGGTGCTACTTGATAAAACCTGGCTACAGCTGAAGATGATTCTCCTGTTTGCAGTCGGCCGATGGAGTTGATGCGTTGGGCTTCCGTCAGTCGTGGCATGTTTTTGCTGTTCACTTGCTGTAAGATTGTGACGGCATGCAAATGAAAACCCAACATTTATTATTATTTATTATAAGTGATGTTGCACGCGCATGTCACGTTGGTGTGTTTCGGCGCAAGGCTCTCTCGTGGTTGTGTTTTTGCGATATTTTCCATCTTTTCACCAAATTTCTACAGTACCGCATTTTTTTCACACAACTCAATCCAAATCCATGCAGAAATGACGTCTTTATTTTGGGTATTAATTTTGTATGGATGTCTGCAACACTGTCAGATATTTACGATTTTAGTGCTTTTTTTTGCAGAATATATACACTACGTTTATAGCGAACTTTTAGAACAAACTGGTTTCTTATCCCCGGCCATTTGCTGTATATATGTTTATAACGAACTTCGGTTATAATTCATAATAGAGTTCCCTTTGAGTTTGCTATAACCGAAGTTTACTTTTTACAAAGGAGAAATTGTTTTGAATGAATATTGTCTTAACTTGAAGGATGACAGAGTAGGAGCTGATTGAAGCTGAGTGGAAGAGAATTCCATCGTGAAGCAGCGGCATATTGGAAAGATCGAGAAGCAAGACTTTGTAACACGGGATGTTGAGTAGGAGCCAGGCGAGTAGGTATCACGTGCTCGAAGTGCTCGGACAGAGTGAGTCAGTGAGTATGGTTTTACGCCGCTTTTAGCAATATTCCAGCAATATCACGGCGGGGGACACCAGAAATGGGCTTCACACATTGTACCCATGTCGGGAATCGAACCCGGGTCTTCGGCATGACGAGCGAACGCTTTAACTTCCCGACCACCCCTCTCGGACAGGGGGATAGCCTGATATCAGATGTTGGTGATAAGGGGGCTGATCCCTGAATGCACTGAAAAATCAAATTCAGGAATATAAAGTCAATATCTTCGGCCTTTGGGAACAACGTGTGCACGACTACCGGAACGTGGAATTGCTTCAAGCTATGATGCGAGCTTCTATGAAATAAAACTTAAATTATCTGTTGTCTTCAATTGTAAGCTGGTCATTAGACCGAGTTAAGTCCTTTGAGTCTGGACGGTGCCGTTTCATATTTGAACATCCGGTAAGCAAAAACTGTAAACCTTGAAATTAACGCGAGCGTGAATTAAATGCGAAAAAAATGATTCGATTAAGGTAAAGATGGATTAAGGTAGGGATATGTATCATTCCTTTGGGAGGGGGTGGGGGGAGTCGCATTGATATTGAGTCGCATTTTTTGCTAAGGTCAGCGGTCGTATTAATTTGGAGACGCATTAATTTCAAGATTTATCGCATCCGGATTAGCGAATCATGTTTACACAGCAGTGACCTTGAAAAGATGTAGATGTTCCAAACAGTAGTGGTCCAGAAGGTGGAGTTTCCGGATTAACGGGGTTCCAGTGTCCTTTATCAAGAATATCAAATGTTATTTGCATTTCTTGGCCTTAAGACTGATGCTGTACACCCAGAATAGTGTAACAAAAAACGACAACACCATTCCTATTGTCATAAAAAAGCTCTACTGAAAGATGAGTAGATTGTACGATTCCGACTATATTTTAAGTATGTGTTTATGAATCTCTATCAAATAGTGAAGATATCAGGTGTTTGCGAAAAAGTGAGATTATAAGATACTGTAAATATCAAGTACATGTACATTTGAATGCGCCTTAATTAATATACACACGTGATTATACTTCAAACTTAAAAGCAGGTTTGGAATAGATCAACAAGCTGTTTACATCCTTGCGGTATCCAAGATGGCCGCTCCATCATTCCGAAACAGATATGTTCTCGCCTTCTTGACAAGAGAGCACGCACGTGACGATGATACGCGGGCCGTGGGAGGGGGAGGGGGGTCAGAGGTGAACAGGGAGGGTGTACAGGTGATTAAGGAGATCGGGGACGCTGGACAACCAGGTGATGAATGCAGAACAAGGAGTCGGCGGTAACCTGTCCTTCACGGATCTCGGACTGGTATAAAAGAAGGTGAGAGGTGAAACGGGGGTTTAATCAATGTGCGTTTGCCCGGAATAATACACACTGATGCCCCATTAGCTTTCATCAGGTGAGTGTTTAGAGAATACACTTAGTTTTGTTAAACTGTATTTCGGAGCTGTACATTTTATAATCTGAAAGAAAGAGTTAACAATTCTTTGGTACCGACAATACATAATATAAAAAAAAAGCCAAACAATTCTTTTGGGACTCATAATACAAAATTGTTCAGATAAGACTTCATGACATCCAGTATATTAAATGGTCGGCACCATTCATGCAGGTGTGTTTTCAAAGAGTCTACTGTTTTATTTAACTGTATCTCGGAGCCGTACATCTAATAATCTGAAATAAAGAGCCAAGCAATTCTTGTGGGATCCACATCACATACTTGTTCAGGGCGTTGTACAAAACAACGTTAGCGCTACGACTAAGTCTATGTTAAGGTATGGGAGTTGCGATCACCTTAGGGCAAAGGTCGCTTTGTACAATGGCACCCAGAACATCCAGAATATGATATTGTCGGCCCGTTGAATGAGTATCTTCTATCTACTAGTATATGTTGTTTTACGTTCTTAAACTGTGTGCTTGAAATATCGATCTGTATTTGGTCTTGTAAACATTTTCAAAGGGAAGTCGAATGCAGCATGAATTTGATGACATGAAACTTGGTGTGGTCAGGTTCTTTATTGCTTGTAATGACGTGTCAGGACTACTTGCCGCGGTGAATACTGAGTTAGCGAATATCACCCAGCGTATATTGCAAAGTGCTATAACCAATAATAACCCCAAATGGACATCTTGATAGTTACGTTGTCACACAAGTCAGCTCTTTGTTTCACTGTTTCACTGTTTCACTGTTTCACTGCCACATAATTGGCTTCTCGCCCGTTAATATCACTGGTTTCCTCGTTATAGTGTTATATTTGTATATTAATCCTACCCGGCGTGAATATATCAGCATATATTCATACTACGCAACTTTTAGTGGGGATACTAAGATATATCAGACTGTGACGTAACGCGACAACGTATTGAACTGTGTGCTTATGTTTAATCAACTTGAAATGAAGCTACATGTGCTTACGTTCCATGACAATATCGGATACTATTTCTTCCTATCCCTGCCTCCGTGGTCTAGTGGTAGAGCGTCCGCCCTTAGAGCGGAAGGTCCGGGGTTCGATCCCCGGCCGCGTCATACCAAAATACTTTAATTGACGGTACTTGTTGTTACCCTGTCTGGTGCACGGCATTTACGGGCTAAAACAAGAACTGGTCGGCTCGGAGTCAGTATACTGTGTCCGAGTGGGGTATTCATGTTAAACTGCGGCATGGTATCTCAGTGTGCTAGTACTATAAATCGGCATCAGTCCGGACTAGTAAAAGCAGCCACACACATACACGTGCATGTACGTCGCAATATAAGAGGAATAATACTGGACGCGACGTTAAACCCCATTTCACCTGTCAAAGGTAGTGTTGTATATAATTCAATACGCTTACACAGTAATCACCTAGCGAAGGACCAAGACGTGGCCTTGAGACATCGTTACAGCCAATACAGAACTTGTTATCCATAAATAGTTTCATGACTTCCTGGTCTTCAGACTCCTAAATGCCATCAAAGACTTGGAAACCTTTTTTGTCAAGTGTCACGTGCAGCAGATTATGCAACCAGACCCACTAAAGCGTATACACAATGTATCATTTTCGTTTTAGACTGTGCATTATAATGCGTCCATGTATCACTCTCATATATGTCTCGGACCAAACATACGTTATTTGAAATATAGATTATACGCGTTAGGGGCGGTATTTGTTTTGGAATGGGCCCCTTTTGTGGACACAACTGACACATATTCTTTCCCATTATGATTATTAGTCGGCGTGACGAGCGAACGTTTTACCACTTGGCTACCCCACCGCCCTTTAGTGTTGGAGACCGCCTCCGTGGTCTAGTGGTAGAGCGTCCGCCCGGAGAGCGGAAGGTCCCCGATCCCCGGTCGCGTCATACCAAAAGACGTTAAAAGATGGTACTTGTTGTGACCCTGTCTAGCGCTCGGCTTTAAGGGGCTAAAACAAGGACTGGTCGGCTCGGAGTCAGTTTACTGTGTCTGAGTGGGGTATTCATGTTAAACTGCGGCATGGTATCTCAGTGAGCTTGCACTATAAATCGGCATCAGTCCGGACTAGTACAAGCAGCCACACACACTATATATAAGTGCAATGATCTTGGACGCGACGTTAAACCCAATTTCACCTCACCTCATATAGATATAAGAAACGGTATCAGCCAGCTAGAACGGTGGTACATACGTTACCAGTAACTGTTATTCTCTATCTGTATAACACAGTTCCACTTTCCTTATCCAACACTAAAGGTGAGGTGAGGTGAAATGGGATTTAACGTGGCGTCCAAGATTATTGCACTTATATAGCGACGTGCATGTACGTGTGTGTGTTTGTGTGGCTGCTTGTACTAGTCCGGACTGATGCCGATTTATAGTGCTAGCTCACTGAGATACCATGCCGCAGTTTAACATGAATACCCCACTCAGACACAGTATACTGACTACGAGCCGACCAGTCCTTGTTTTAGCCCCTTAATGCCGAGCGCCAGACAGGGTGACAACAAGTACCATCTTTTAACGTCTTTTGGTATGACGCGACCGGGGATCGGGGACCTTCCGCTCTCCGGGCGGACGCTCTACCACTAGACCACGGAGGCGGTCTCCAACACTAAAGGGCGGTGGGGTAGCCAAGTGGTAAAACGTTCGGTCGTCACGCCGAAGATTCGGGTTTGATTGGGTTTGATGTGTACAACGTGTGAAGCCCATTTCCGGCGTTTACTACCTCACTCACTCACTCACTCACTCACTCACTCACTTGCTCTGTTTCAGGATGCCTTCCCGCTGCGTCCAACTTTTGCTGCCGATCGGCGTGACCTACACCTTGCTAGTCCTCTCTATATGGAACGCCCTGATCTTCCTGGGGCCAATCATATCCTCCAAACTCCAGGCCAAGGGCGACGTCACGAGCCGGGCACGGATGAGTGTAATCACTGGGTTGTCCAAACCGCCGATGGATGTGGGTGTTCCCGTGAGGTTCAAATTGCTGACAGTGCTAAAATTCCATCCACATAAAACTAACGCAACTATTGTCAAAACGGGACTTAATGATACCGACGACATTGTTATTGCAAACAAGACTGAAAGTTCCTCAGGGAGTGACGATTGTACATTAAACTTTGAGGTGACAGACCAATGCATATCTTTAGTGAAAGGCGCTGACGTGAAGATGAAGCCGATAATTCCGAGACCTCATTGTACACTTGGGAACTTATTAAAGAACTGTTCGAGGTACAGGCACGCCCGTGGCTACGAAGACAAACCGGTGACCTCACAGGAACTAGAATACCCACTTGCTTTTGCAATCAAGATGCATACGTCTCCAGAACAGGCAGAGCAGTTGCTGAGGACGATCTACCGGCCCCACAACGTCTACTGCATTCACGTCGACCAAAAGGCGGAAGCAGGAGTGTTTGATACTATGAAGTCCATCGCACGTTGCCTTGACAACGTGGAGGTCATTGATGACCGAACGAATGTTGTGTATATGAGCTCTGCGACCATTCACGCTGAGATGAAGTGTATGAAGAGGCTTATGGAGTCCAAGGTCAAGTGGAAATATTACATCAACCTTGCAGGTCAAGAGTTCCCACTGCGGACCAACCTTGAGATTGTTATGATGTTGAAGAGACTTAACGGCGCAAACGATATAGAGAGCTACGACCATCCTCGATTTCAAGAATGGCGATTCAAGAAGAAGTTCCTAATCACCGACGGTAAACTTGAACAGACAAACGTCGACAAGGAGCCGTTTGGGTACGACATACAAATGAGCAAGGGGAGTGCGTATGGTATGTTTAAAAGAGAATTTGTGCAGTTTGTGTTAACGGACGATGTTGCACGTAAGTTAATTAACTGGTTAAATGACACGTCATCACCGGAAGAGAACCTTTGGGCGACCTTGAACACTCTGCCGTGGGCGCCGGGAGGAACGTACGTGGAGACGAGGCAGACGTTCAACACCCACGCCTCCCGCGCCCTCATCTGGAACTGGGACAGGGACGTCTGCCACGGCACCTTCGTCCGCAGCGTCTGTGTGTTCGGCTCTGGGGATCTGAAATGGTTGACGTCTAGACCCAACGTCATCGCGAACAAGTTCAACAACGACCTTGACCCGGTTCCTCTGGATTGTCTGGAGTCGTGGTTACATCGTCGTCTGGTCCATCCACTACTCCAGACTGTTGACAAACACTACATTGCTAATTTACCGCATGTTAAGTACTATAATAATATTGACTTTTCGCATCTTTCAACTAAATATTTTCAAGAAAAGAAGAGGAAATGGCTGAAGAAACATCCTTGGAAACTCTTCTGATGACGTATTATTGAAATCAGGCAATACAATCACGTCGGCCCGGTAACCATGAAAGAGTATCATTCGCCAAGCTCCTCACAGCGATAGCCCTTCGTGTAGCGCTCTACATACTATCGCGTGGAGCAGTGTGACTCCCAGCTGTGCTAGGCGGGATACAACCATGTATGGAGTTGAACTCGATACCGACTGACCGCTATGTTTACAAACAAGTGATGACTTTCGTAACACCAAATACTCTTCCCCCAGCTAAATTGTTTTGCTTGTTTGTCAATTTGAATTTCAATTAATTTCATCTATCATGTAATTAGTTTAGTGAGGATGCATAGGGGGGTGTTGGGTACTTTCCCGTTGGTCTGAAATCTCGAACCAATCTGATTAAACGAACAAACGTAAATTTATCTGGGAAACAGTAAGACACTCGTAATTTTTTTTGTCCAATTGACAAGAAAGGCGTTCCCAAAGACATGCACAAAAATATAAATGTCACTACATTTGGGGTTAGAGGGTTCATTTCAAGATTTAAGTATGGCCGCTTGTCACAGGGAGGGTCAGGGCGATGTCACGCGCTGGGAAGGAGCTTGATCATTCACGTCACTCTCGCTGGTACAGATAGTTTCCCTAACTTTTCCTAAAGTTTCTAACCCTTGAGTTGTCATATTTGTTACCCTACTCGCAGCACCATCGTACCTCATATGTTATGCGAGCCGTGAAGATCCGGGGAAGAATAGGTCATCAGCAACCCATGCCTGCTGTAAAAGGCGACTATGCTTGTCGTAAGAGGCGACTAACGGGATCGGGTGGTCAGGCTCGCTGACTCGGTTGATGCATGTCATCGTATCCTAATTGCGTGGAGCGATGCTCATGTTGTCAATCACTGGATTGTCTGGTCCAGACTCGATTATTTACAGACCGCCGTCATGTAGCTGGAATATTGCTAAGTGTGGCGTTAAACAACAAACCAAACCAAAAAATCATGTTATGCTGCATATAAAAATGTTTTTCGAGATCGTTTTGCTCATAGTCGTCTAAGGCGCCGCGATTCGCTGTGCAGAGTTGCCTCCCTTGGACACGCCAGAAACCTATGATTGTGGGTTCGAATCCAGTTCGCCCCGATTATGTTTCTAGATTTGTCAGCACCATACCCGTTTCACCGAAGTGGTAAACGTCTGAGACCTGCATCACCTCGGGCTTTCCTCCCACATTGAGCTGACACGCCGTGATATAACTGTAATACTGTTAAAAGCGGCGTTAAACCCATCTCACTCACTCACTCATAAGTGAGACAGTTAAAAAATGTGTAAGGGGGCTGTTTTCATACTCAAATCCTGGGCGCCGTTTCACAAAGCGACCGTAAAAGCGACTGTCGCAAGTGTATGTTAAAGTTTAGCGCTACGATCGCTTTGGGAAAACGGCCAAAGACTACGAAGCGGAACTCGTCTGAATGAATGGAGCAATGAAGCCAAACAATGTCTTTTCCAGTAAAATACATCCTATGGTGGTATTACCTGTTGCCATGTCTACGTAGGTTACATGTATCATTCGAAGAGACAGTCTATATTTCATGTGGTTGGAACTCGTTGGTATGGGGAATGAATGCGAATCAAGAAATTTGGATTTCTTGTCCAGATGTCTCAGCCTGAGGGCAGCAGTGCGAATACTTGCGAATAGACCCCTGAAGATCCGGGTTAGAATTGGTCTTCAGCAACTCATGCATGTCGTAAGAGGCGACCAAGAGACGAATCGGGTGGTCAGGCTCGCTGACTTGCTTGATGCATGTCATCGTATCCAACTGCGAGTATCGATACTCATGACGTCGATCAATGGAGTTTCTGGTCCAGACTCGATTATTTACAGACCGATGTCATAGAGCTGGAATATTGCTGAAGACGGCGTTAAACAACAAACAAACATGCGCATTGGATACCTATTGTATTTACTGGTACGTCTATTATAGTCATTTATTTTGAAATAAAATTTAAGATTTTTGCTATGGATTTCTGTGTGTTTGTTAGTTAAGTGTGCATACTTTATATATGCACTCACTATCGTTACGAACTGTTCAAATACATGGATCACCGTTTCAAGATAAGCGAGATTATGAAAAGCCATTCGAACCTCATTCATATCAGGATTTCACGCACCCTACAGACATAACAGCATCATTGGAGTGATGTCATTGTTGGCATCATAATACTTATGACGTCACGTCATACATAACGTCATAATGAAGTTGTTAGTCTCTCAACGGGTTTCAACATAGAAGGCACCAGTTCTTCGTGACATAAAGACATAAAGATAATAAAATCGTTTTTCCCTGAGTGTGCAAGAAACTCGAGTGCCTCGCAAAATGAAATCATATTCACGCTCGTTTTGTAAAAAACGGTTTGGTGTGCAACTTAAATTTGCATTCGTGACCAACTCGTGTATTTCCGGGACAAGCCCTTATTATTGCAGATTACAGAGGGGCGAGTGGTGACGAATGCAAAAAGTGCTCACATTGAAGTCGTGGATAGATGACGTCATATGTGAGACGGATACTATTTAGGTGACATCTGAGGACAACAATTTTTCAAGAGAATACGGGGAAATAATCATTTTGCCTAGGATTTTACAAAATCCATTTTTTGTTTGCTTGACATGCTGTGTGTCATGAATGAGTGAGTAATGTTTTACGCCGCAGTTAGCACTATTCCACAAAGCGATCTTAGCGCTAAGATGATCGTAACTCCCATTCTTTAACATAGGCTTACAATAGTCGTAGAGCTAAGGTCGCTTTGTGCAAGTGGGCCCAGGGGCAGAGTAGGTACCCAGTGTTTATTGACGTAGTGTGTGCCGTAACACCACGTCGTGGAAGATCAGTCGTTGCTTTGACTTCAACCGGCGGTACGTATTGTAGAAACTCGTTTATGTACAAGCTGATGTAGATATTAAGCTGAAAAAACCCGTCATTGTATCACTCACAGAAGCGTTAACGCTGAAGCTTGCATACCAAAAGTGGACTGTATGAGCCTCGATCCATGTGACAACCTTTTGTTTGTTTTTGCTGTTTAACGCCGCACTCAGCAACATTTCAGCGATTTGATGGCGGTCCGTAAATAATCAAGTCTAGACCAAACAATCCAGTGATTTATGTTGTCAGCAGCGATCCAAGCTTCTTACGATCAGCATAGGTTGCAGTGGGGGGGGGGGGGGGGGGGGGGGGGAATTATAACCTTATGTACCCAGACCACGATGGAGGGTCGTCCAACAAGCGTTAGCATCTATCGGAAAGCATTGTGGCCATTCAATCTACATGTTATAGGGGAAGCATTATCTGATTTGTTTGTTGTTTAACGCCGGACTCGGCAATATCCCAGCTATATGACGGCGGTCTGTAAATAATCGAGTCTGGACCAAACAATCCTGTGATTGACATCATGAGCATCGATCCACGCAGTTGGGATACGATGAAATGCATCAACCAAGTCAGTGAGCCTGACCACCCGATCCCGTTAGTCGCACGCATGGGTTGCTGAAGACCAGCATAGTCGCCATTTATGGCAAACATGGGTTGCTGAAGACCTATTCTTACCCGGATCCTCACTGATTAACTTCAGGAGCATCGATCCACGCAATTGGGATACGGTGACATGCATCAACCAAGTCAGCGAGCTTGACCACACGATCCCGTTAGTTGCCTCTTACGACAAGCATATTCGCAATTTACGGCAAGCATGGTTTGCTGAAGACCTATTCTATCCCGGATCTTCACTGGTCTCCAGTGATTGACATCAGGAGCATCGATCCACGCAATTGGGATACGATGACAAGCATCAACCAAGTCAGCGACCCTGACCACCCGATCCCGTTAGTCGCCCTTTACGACAAGCATAGTCGCCATTTACGACAAGCATAGTTGCCATTTACGACAAGCATAGTCGCCATTTACGCCAAGCACGGGTTGCTGAAGACCAATGGTAACCCGGATAAAGGGGAAGGATGATGTGTAAAAATAGGTCACGTATTCATCAGTACACGTTTGGACTGCACCCTGTGAATAAACCTGTATCTGGTCTTAACAGTATGGTGTTGTGGTTAGATGACCGAGAAATGGGTGACGTTTTGCGGAGGTTCCGTTTTAGCCTCCACCCGGTTAGATATACTAAGTTGTAGCAGGACCACGAGTGGTACAAGGGCTTTATGCGTCCCGTGTTAGGTTTCATACCACGAACCGTATTCATCAACGCAATTTAGAAATGTTCCAGTGGATAACTTACAGGTAAAATAGAACTATTAAAATTTTATGATCTATAACACTTGGGTCGTATCCCTTCTTAATGTTTAATTACTAGAAATTTATAAATGTATATTTCTAAAAGCACACTTGCACTTCCCGGTTAATTAGCATAAACTGTAACCTACTTCTTCAGGAAGGCATGCTTCAAATGTGACATTTTCTTTCATAGGTTGTTTTTCCTTAACGTTTTTCACAAAACATGTTTTATCGAGATCTTACAACTTCAAAAAAACGACCTTGACCTTGGTGCAGGTGACTTTGACCCAGCAGCGCCCCCTAGTGATCACAACATCTCGGGGCTATTGGCATCGACGCGGCATGACAAGATCCCCCACTTCAAAGACTGAAAGGGAACTACCTAGACCAGAACACGCCCATGATAGGCCTCATGACATCAATATGCTTCAGGAGGGGGCATATCAAAAGCATGTTGGTTTTTTTCACAGGGGATGGGTGAAATAAGGTTTTTTCAGTCGCGTTCAAGATTTTTACCGCGGGTAACGTGGATACACCACTTAAACAATTTATACGGACTCCGAGTGGATCGGTCCTTGTTTTATCCCCTTAATACACCAGGCAGGGTAACATGTTTCATCTTTCAACTTATTTTGGTATGATGCAGCCAGGGCATCGAACCACCGACCTTCCGTTCTCCGGGTAGATGCTCTATCCACTGGACCAAACTTTCTCTTCGTTTGATAGCTCGAAGGTTTTGTCCTTGTGACCAAAACATATTTGTACACGTTTTGACAGCACCCAGTGAAAAAAACTTGTATCTGTATGATGTTGTGGTTAGAATTACTTAAAGTTGTAGCAGGATCACGCGGGGTACATTGGGTTTTATGCGTCTAGCGTTAGGTTTTTTATTCCACGAGCTGGAGGCGAGTGGTATAAAACCCGACGAGGGACGCATAAATCCCCATGTATCCCAAGTGATCGTGCTACGACGAATTTATCTATCCGACATTGTAAAAGAATTCAAACAAATTCAAAATTGATAGAAAACAGCTGTTCGATTTAGCTGGTGTTAACTTGTGCTATATCACATGTCTTTCATTGACTCGGAAAAAGCTTGCGGCTTTTTTGCATCGAAGGGGGTAAAAGGGATTTATTCTGCCTCTCAGAAATCCACGTGAAACCTGTATTACTCGTGGTGGGGTATAAGAGAAATGTATTACCGTCCAAAGCGGGTCACACAGTACTTTATCAAGGTCACGTGGACCAATCAGATCACATCATTCTGACATGGAGGTATGATCAAGTATTTTTTCAAGATCACGTGGACCAATCAGATCTCATCATTCTGACATGGAGGTATGATAATGTGTCATTTAAGATTGCCCTGGTTCTGTAAGAGTGTCTGGAAGCATACACGCCTACTCAGGTAAAGCCGGTACTCCAC
Source organism: Haliotis rufescens (assembly GCF_023055435.1). Taxonomy (NCBI): domain Eukaryota; kingdom Metazoa; phylum Mollusca; class Gastropoda; order Lepetellida; family Haliotidae; genus Haliotis; species Haliotis rufescens. The sequence continues at coordinate 26,028,301 of NW_025963835.1, read as the reverse complement.
TTCCAATAAAGGCTTCTGTACCCTTTGAGACCCTCCCTCAGACTGAGATAAAATGGCTGTGGTTTGTAATGCGACATCTGTCAGAAGTCATTTTCATCAAAATACACAAGTACTGTGAAAAAACAAAACGAACCTTAACGTTTGTGTACATATTTATTCTTTTGGGTAAATAAATAAAGCACCTAAATAACACTATTAGGTGAACATCTTAATTTTAAGACACATAGTATAAGACACAATTGGACGGTTCATAAAATAACACTACACGGAGATCACCTACATTAAAGATTGGTCTATCAATAAATAAAAACAATTTATTATATACATGCTGTGATCAAATGTTTAGAAACATGGATTCTGTTCAATATTTCAAACATGGACAGATCAATCTCACTATCTGGTTTTAATGTTGTTGTTTGTTGTTTAACGCCGCACTCAGAAATATTCCAGCTACATGACGGCGGAATGTAAATAATCGAGTCTGGACCAGACAATCCAGTGATTGACATCATGAGCATCGATCCACGCAATTGGGATATGATGACATGCATCAACTAAGTCAGCGAGCTTGACCACCAGATCCCGTTAGTCAGCTCTTACGGCAAGTGATGTATGGATACTGTGATTGTTGGACTCCCAAATTTTCAAATAATGGCAACACACTGCATATTTGTCGTACACAAAGAAAAACGAAAATATGACTAATATATGTCTAACAGGTACGAGAGCGCTGTGTTCGTACATCTCACACAATAATACCATTCTTTCTTGTGTTGGTAAATCCTTGTCTGAACAACACCATGCTCACTTCAAGACAATTATAAGGTATTTAACTGGATTTCTTTGTAAATCTAGGGTGCCATAAATCTGTGATCGTCAATACGTCATCAATATTGGGTGATCGTCAATACTTCATCGATACTGGGTGATCGTCAATACTTCATCGATACTGGGTGATCGTCAATACTTCATTGATACAGGTGATCGTCAATACTTCATCGATACTGGGGGATCGTCAATACTTCATCAATACTCGGTGACGGAGAAACCTGGTGTTTGTGTAAAAACACTGGAAGTATCCAAAGTGACATCTGTGGGAATGTTAGAGACAGGTTGTATCCTGGAATATCACAGTTTATTCAATAAGGCAGTTTCCCACTGGTACTATAGACCATCATTCTGTCACATGACTTATGAGTGAGTGAGTGAGTGAGTGAGTGAGTGAGTGAGTGAGTGAGTGAGTGAGTGAGTGAGTTGGGTTTAACGCTGCTTTAACAGTATTCCAGTCATATCACGGCATGTCAGCATAATGTAGGAGGAAAGACCGAAGTGATGCAGGATGTTAAATCAAGGTGAAGAGTAAATGTCCACTAGGCTGTGGCCAGTGTTTGTTTGTTTGTTTGTTGTTTAACGCTGCACTCACCAACATGCCAGCTATATGACGGGGTCTGAAAATAATCGAGTCAAATACTCGCTGGTTTTCCTATGTCTGAAACCAGGTCATCACTTAATTAGTTCGTAAAAGATAACGACTACACCAAAAATAGGCAAAATGTATTGGCGGGTGATGGAGGAATGTTGTGTATACAGACCCGTGAAGTATTGACAAAGCCTCGACTTCAGGGCCAACTTGCACAAAGCGATCTTAGTGCTAAGATGATCGTAACTCCCACACCCTAACATAGGCTTACGATCGTCTTAGAGCTAAGATCACTTTGTGCAAGTGGGCCCAGGTGCAGATATGTGTGGGTATTCACAAATACAGGCTTGTAATACAAACATTAGCAGCTCCGAGATACACTGTCACAACCAGTGTGAGAACTATATTACAGGATATCGCTATCAGTGATAGAGTAAACTGTAAATTAGAATATAACATCCTAAACCGGCTTCCACAGGAGATATGTATGGGTGAGATCAGTACAGATCCTAGGAGGTATCACTACAATGAAACTGCATCACAATGTGTTACAGACCATTGTGACATCATCGGTTACCATGACATCACAACCAAATGATATCAATAATCGCTCTGCCACTGAAGCTGGTTAGCTGTACTATTTACACTCAAGACACTGGTTATTACTGTTAGAAACTGAACAAGAATGATTTTAGAGGATAAATAGAATCTCACCTTCATGTCTTTTGATATACAGTCTCATTAAAATCAGATCTTAGCTCTCGTTACCTCTAAACAAAGATTTGAGGACATCCCATTATGGGTTGTCAGAACGACCTTTCGCAAACTTTGACTGACCAATGAAAAGACTCACAAGAAGTTCACATAAGCCAATCAGAAAGCAGCTTTCTCGAGCTATACGGCACTAGTTTCGAAATGGAGACTACACTGACAGACAATGTTTTTGACGGATTCAATTGTGAAGCCCGTAGTTGTTTGGAATATGCCATGTTAAACTTTTAGAGGTTGTATGATTAGAAACCACATTCCGACTGTCACTTTCCTAATCTGGTGAGCGATGTTTTGACAGGTCAGATGAAAGGTCATTCTGACCTGACATGCAATGGGATGTCCTCAGATCTTTATTGAACAGTAGTGAGAACTAAGTTTTGATTTTCATGAGATTGTTTGATATAAAATATATCAACATGAGTCGATAAATATTCAAACCTCTCAGGCTTGGCGAGTAGTTTATACTTTTTACGACGAGTAAGAGATTCTCTGTATGCAAACTAGGTCATAGACTATCAACACATAAAAATATCATTAAATTAAACTACTTTCAGTCACAAAAAAACATTCCAAGCAACAAACATCAACAGACCTGTGTTCCAGTGTAGCACCTAGAAGGAATGTCCGTGTTATCTGGCTAAGACAACTCAACTCTAAGACTTCTGTGGAGGGCAGTGTTAATGAACAGGGTGAAGGACAATATTGAGAAGTGCTCCATACCTCCTAATACATAAGTAGCAGTCTTGAGATCATATTCAAAACACATACCTTCTAATTAACAACGGATTACTTGTCATTATAACTAAATAGAATAACGTAGTCAGGTAAGTATAATATTTACAATGAACAAAAAAACAAAAAAACATGTTAAATATTTATGTGTGTAATGCTTAATGATGCCCAGGTAAATATAATTAACCCATGAGGTGATTTTTATAAGATTAAGAAAGTCTCAAAGCACTATTTTCATAATGAAGCAATTGTTCGAACATGTTGAAGAAAGAGTTAATTTGTTTTAATTAAAAACACTAATCCTAAAACTAGTTAGTCCTGTAATTCTGAATGGAGCCCTGCAAAAAAATAATTATCACATAAGTGATTTTCAAAAGGGTCTCAAAGCACTACTTTCACAATGCAGCAATTTAAAAAAAGGTCTATTTTCTTAAAATTAAAAAAAACAACTAATGCTGACCCCCGTTAGCTAGTGGCCCCCAGTGCAGTAACTCTTGTGTATTTCCAAATCTCTCTGCTTGCTGTACATCTTGTCACACTCCGCACACACAAACATGTCTGGGCGGACATAGCCGGAGTTATCTGTCCCTGATTGGCTTCTAGCTTTGCCAGAAGGTGGCGGCCGCACAGCAGCTGGGAAGAGGAAGGGAAACAGTTTCAATGCATCATCATATAATTGAATGTGACTGATGGGATTTTTAAAACTTTCTTTATATTCTGATTGCATGTTTGTTTCTTGTACTCCCTAAATATCATGTGATTGATTCATTGCAATGATGTCCCAACCTTGCATCAAACTAACAATGTTTTTTTTAAAAGCCGCAAGGATGCAAAGGTTTGTGCCAATTAACAATCTCATTAAAATCAGACCTTAGTTCTCGCTACCGCTAAACAAAGATCTGAGGACATCCCATGAGGGGTCACGTCAGAACGACCTTTCATCCAACCAATCAGAGTGTCTCTTACCAGATCATGAAAGTGACAGTCGGAATGTGATTTCTCATCATGCAATCTCGAAAACTTTAACACGGGGTATGCCAAACGATAGTTACGGGCTCAACGACTGAATCTATACAATCTAGACCATATATTAGCCATTCGAGAATGTTCTTTTGTTCAGGTTTCAAATTTTTAAGCGAAAATTTGTCAAAATATGTTTCGAAGCGTAGTCGCCAATTTGAAATTAATGCCGTAAAGCACAAGAAAACTGCCTTTCTGATTGGCTAATGTCGACTTCTTCTCAGTAATTCCATTGGTCGGTCAGAGTTCGCGAAAGGTCGGTCAGACGTGACCCGTAATGGGATGTCCTCAGATCTTTGTTTAGCTTCAGCGAGAACTAAGATCTGATTTTAATGAGATTGTGATGATTGGCCAGTAAAAAGTAAGCATTATGTTATCATCTCTTATCATCCAGCATCCTGAAAGGAGGTTGGCAAACTAAGGGAAGCATTTCATTTCATACTCATATTTCTTTTATAGAAAAACACGATGACAGAACAAGTCCTGTTGGCAAACAATTACCCCAAACACACCACCAAATCCATCCTCCTTACCCCCAACGCCTTGGTTGCTTTGGTACCCACTCTTCTTCATCTGGATGTATGCACTGATGCTGGTTGCATTGACAGGGGCCATAACTCTGCCTGGGTTACCTTTGCCACTGGGTGGTCTCCCTTGTTTTGTGCTATCCTTCTGTCTACTGGCACTACTGGGCCGAGATGACTTTGTCACCAGAAACTCTCCTTCTGTTTTAGTCTTGTTGTGGTCAAAGACGAACGTCTGTTCTTTGGGTATGATTGCAGTCTTGGGTGGAGTTTTTTCAGGAGTCACAGATTTGGTGGAACTGTTATTGTTCTGATTCTCTTGATAATATCTGAAAGTATGAAATGAGAGATACACATTACTAACCATGTTAACTGATGACTTTGAGAAAAAAAATGATAAATGTAATTTTCACATCCATTTCTATTTTTTGGACAGCCTCTCAAAACAGGTATTAATATATTTATTTAAATGCTTCAAAATTAGTATGTCAAATTTTTTTATTATGAAAATATACATGTAAACATTAATGTCTACAGAAATCTCTAACAAAATGTGAAGATGTATAGGAATGAAATCATTTTAGCACTATTTGGTGAGTGAGTGTCCGAATGATTTAGCAGCATGCCGTGAGAAACGAGGCATCAGAGAGTATGGTCTGATTGAGGAAAACTCTAGAGGAGGGCGTGGAATGAGAGATTTATTTGCCATCTTTTACAGACAAAGGGAATGAGTAGGTTAGGTCAAAGCAACCTTCAACTTGAATACATCAGTTGCTTATAATTTGGCCGATTCCTGTGAAGATCTGGGTTAGAACTGCTCTTCAGCAACCCATGTTTTTCTTAGAGGCGACTAATGGAGTTGGATGGTCAGTCTAGCTGACTTGGTTCATGCATGTCATCGATTCCCACTTGCTTAGATCAATGTGGATGATGTTAATCACTGGATTGTGTGGTCCAGACTTGATTATTTACAGACTGCCATCACATAGCGGGAGTACTGCTGGGTGCGGCATTAAACAACAAACAAAGAAAAAAATTATTTTGGAGGAAAGCAGGTTGTAGATGGAAAGCTAGGATTACAACCAACAGGTTTTAGATTAATCAGCACTTTGAAAGTAATGCTGGTCCACTGGGGTAATGGAGTAGGTGACCAGACTGTGTGTTGGTTGTAAATAATCATCTCTGGACCAGACAAACCAGTGATTGATAAAATGAGCAGCGATCCACACCATTGGGTGTGTATTTAACATACCAACAACCAAGGCACCCAGTCTGACCACCTGAGCCTGTTGCCTTTGACAACCAGTTAGGTTGGAGACCTGTTGTGCTTTGTCACATACATTGTTTTGGAGTTAATATAGCCTTTAAGGTAAGAATGCTTCTTTCAGAGAATTTCTGGTTGGCATAAGAGTGATAAATACTAGCCAGGTATCTTTTCCAAAATATCAGCTGGAATAGATACACCAAATAAAAGCGACAGAAATTCTGCCGATGTGCATCAGCCATTATGGTCACAACGTGTAACCTGGCTGACTGAATGTCATCGGACTGAATGTCATAGGAGTGAATGTCATCGGACTGAATGTCATCGGAGTGAATGTCATCGGAGTGAATGTCATCGGAGTGAATGTCATAGGAATGAATGTCATTGGACTTAAATTCATTGGAGTGAATGTCATAGGAGTGAATGTCATCGGAGTGAATATCATTGGACTGAATATCATCGGACTGAATGTCATAGGAGTGAATGTCATCAGAGTGAATGTCATCAGAGTGAATGTCATCGGACTGAATATCATCGGACTGAATATCCTTTTACTGAATTCCAGTTATCATTCTCAACTCCCTGGGGAGTATACAACCCATGAGTGTTTTTAAAATATATATCTGGTTTTGCACATGTAGTTGAAAAAATATCTGGTGTCAATACAAATTCCCCCCTCCAGAATATCAAATGGTCGGACCCTTTACAACAGTCACTGCCTTGACTGCCTCTCACCTGGCGTTGTCCGCGTGGGACACGTCTTCTCTGTACTGACTCGGGGATTCCGTCTTCCACAGCGGAGCAGGCCCAGACATCTGACAGTACAACAGCCACAATCTCAGTTCACTACAATGTTATTCACTGTGACTAATACTGATGCCTACATTTACACAGCCAAGTCAGAAAAAGACATTCTCTCTTTCTCTTAAATAGCTAGAAGGCTACAACAATTTCTACCTGATAATAATAATGATGATGATGATGATGATGATGATGTTGTTGTTGTTGGTGGTGGTGGTGGTGATGATGATGATGATGATGATACCGGTAATAATAATAATAATATATTTGAGAACTGGTTGCTTGCATTTTCTACTGTAGTTCAACTAACAAGGACTATCCAGCATTATTATACCTCCATGTCAGAATGATGAGATCTGATTGGTCACCGTGCTCTTGATAATATACTTAGTGTCCTGCCTTGGAAAGTAATAAGTTTCTCAGCCGGGGAAGAAATCTCTTATACATCCCCACTTGCGAGTCAGGCTGCACATGGATTTCTGAGAATAAATCACTTATACCCAAATTCAAAGTAAAGAGCTGCATGCTTTTTCCTGAGTCAATGAAGTCACGTGACATAGAGCAAGCTAACCTCAGCTCAATCAAACAGCTGTTTTATATCAATTTTGAATTTGTTTGAATTCTTTTACAATGTCATATTACATGTCGGTAAGATAAATTTATTGCCTCCAGGTCGTGGTATAAAACCTAATGCAGGATGCATATAACCCCATGTTCCCCGAGTGATCCTGCTACAACATATAATATCACATCACAATAACGCATCAAGAAATGATGAGTGAGTGAGTTGGGTTTAAGGCCGCTTTTAACAGTATTCCAGTTATATCACGGCGTGTCAGCTTAATGTGGGAGGAAAGCCCGAACTGATGCAGGTCTCAGACATTTACCACTTCGGTGAAACCCACGAGTACGGGTATGGTGCTGACAAACCTAGAAACATAATCGGGGCGAACCAGGATTCAAACCCACATTCATAGGTTTCTGGCGTGTCCAAGGGACGCAACTCTGCACAGCGAATCACAGCGCCTTAGACGACTGGGCCACCCGTGCCCCCTAATAAATGATGAGCAAATACATCAAATGTTAATGACCACAAAATAAATCTCCCTGCTATCTGTTGAACAGTGTGGAGTGAGACATCTAGAGATCCCTGGTCTGGTCCCCCCGTGATGGGGATGTTCTAGTGGGTCCTACCTGCTGGTGTTTAGCTGGAGGCTCCCTGCCCTGTGTCATGGTGAGGACTTTAGTGATGGAGTTCCGGAGTCCCTCGTTCTGGTCTTCCAGCACCTGGATCCTCACTGAGTTGGCCTTCACTTGGTTCTGCATGTCTGTCACGATATCACCTGTACCTGCAACATGTTCGTCATATCACCTGTACTAACCAACATGTCCGTCATGATATCACCTGTACTAGCCAACATGTCCGTCATGATATCACCTGTACCTGCAACATGTCCGTCACGATATCACCTGTACCTGCAACATGTCCGTCATGATATCACCTGTACTAGCCAACATGTCCGTCACGATATCACCTGTACCTGCAACATGTCCGTCATATCACCTGTACTAGCCAACATGTCCGTCATGATATCACCTGTACTAGCCAACATGTCCGTCATGATATCACCTGTACTAACCAACATGTCCGTCACGATATCACCTGTACCTGCAACATGTCCGTCATGATATCACCTGTACTAGCCAACATGTCCGTCACGATATCACCTGTACCTGCAACATGTCCGTAATATCACCTGTACTAGCCAACATGTCCGTCATGATATCACCTGTACCTGCAACATGTCAGTCACGATATCACCTGTACCTGCAACATGTCTGTCACGTTATCACCTGTACCTGCAAAATGTCTGTCACGATATCACCTGTACCTGCAACATGTCCGTCATATCACCTGTACTAGCCAACATGTCCGTCATGATATCACCTGTACTAGCCAACATGTCCGTCATGATATCACCTGTACCTGCAACATGTCCGTCACGATATCACCTGTACCTGCAACATGTCCGTCATGATATCACCTGTACTAGCCAACATGTCCGTCACGATATCACCTGTACCTGCAACATGTCCGTCATATCACCTGTACTAGCCAACATGTCCGTCATGATATCACCTGTACCTGCAACATGTCAGTCACGATATCACCTGTAACTGCAACATGTCTGTCACGTTATCACCTGTACCTGCAAAATGTCTGTCACGATATCACCTGTACCTGCAACATGTCCGTCACGATATCACCTGTACCTGCAACATGTCCGTCATGATATCACAGGGTCCCGGCTGTGCAATCAAATTGTTTCAGTTTCCTTGATCTATCAGATGAATTTATATCCTGTCCGTACCATTTTGGAAGAGGGAAATCAGAGTGCGCGGCAAAGACGTTTATGTTAACTGTACCACCCTATACTGAAGATGTGAAAATCAACAAACCCAAGTCTGCTTGCATGTCAGCAACAGCTTCGAACAAAGGGCAAGGTCACCATCAGATTGAGAAAAGACAACCGTGATGTACTCACAGCGTTTTACGCAAGAGATCAATAGGTAATGTTATTGTTCACATCTAAGATATTTTTGACCACAAAAACAGAAGTCAGGCACACTTCCACAGAGTTTTCGAATGATTTGTATCTGAACTGTTCACTTTGAGTGATCTGGTCATGCAGTCGTATATGCTCATTCATGAACAAACACCTTCGGAAGCAATGTCACAAAAAATGCTTTGAAGGGGGGGGGGGGGGGATATTGATGACACAACCGGAGCATCCAACATAAGTCTACATATCTGTCCAGACAGTTTAAAGTGACTTCATTTCATCACGCCTAACCTTCTACGATAAATCAAATTGAAAGTCGCGAAAATGGTCAGGTGTGTCGAACCCTCGATCTATCAGTAGTTGCACATTGCAAATGGTTCTAGCTCGATCATCACAATAACACTCGGTTAATCAACCGACAACATAATATGTAACTATGGTAACCTACCCTGATAGTCTGGGTTGACCAGAAACTTCAATAAGTTCAAGCTGATAAGCAACTGACAACCCTGTAACCATGGTAACCTACCCTGATAGTCTGGGTTGACTGGGCCATTGAGGTCAGGGTACTCTATTATCATCCTCTCTCTCTCCCTGGCTTCCTCCAGGGACTTCTCCAGTCTCTCTATCCTGCCTTCCGTATTAGCTATGCTCTTCTTCAGACTTGTCTTCTCCGTGTTCAGGCTCTCTATAACGACCTGGATACATACACGACAGACAAGTTATAATGACAGGTGAGGTGAGGTGAAATTGGGTTTAACATCGCATCCAAGATTAGGCGGTCAGTTATAATGTCACATTATGGTCTTGATATTCAGACAGACTGTTTCAGTGTCATTGGTGCCTTAGACAACTGGGCCACCTGGGCCCCTCAAAGTCCCTAGAAGTTGGATATGTCCAGTACTGATACCCTAGATACCCTCTAGTGTACAGTGTACAGTGTACAGACATGATGTATGTTCAAATTAGTAAAATCTAAATTCAACTTTTCTATCTCAACATTCATGACCTCTGACATGTTTGATATTATCAGATGATACTGCCAGTGACAGAAGCCCACCTCTTTCTCCTTGATCTTGTGTTCCAGTTGTTGAGCTTCTGTCTTGGCAACCGTGAGTGACTCCTCAATGGCTTCCTTCTCTTCCTCCAGCAGCGACGCCTGGTCCCTCAGGTCCTGGTTCTCCTGGTCCAGGTCACCCACTCTCTGCAGCAGGGCGTCTTGCTTGCCCTGAAGGGACTGGGGACAGAGAGACTTGTAGACAACAGGAGCATCAATAACATTGCAGGTGACACTCTCTGCAGCAGGGCGTCTTGCTTGCCCTGAAGGGACTGGGGACAGAGAGACTTGTAGACAACAGGAGCATCAATAACATTGCAGGTGACACTCTCTGCAGCAGGGCGTCTTGCTTGCCCTGAAGGGACTGGGGACAGAGAGACTTTCATACAACAGGAGCATCAATAACATTGCAGGTGACACTCTCTGCAGCAGGGCATCCTGCTTGCCCTGAAGGGACTGGGACATATAGACTTGTAGACAACAGGAGCATCAATAACATTGCAGGTGACACTCTCTGCAGCAGGGCATCCTGCTTGCCCTGAAGGGACTGGGACATATAGACTTGTAGACAACAGGAGCATCAATAACATTGCAGGTGACCACTCTCTGTAGCAGGTTGCCTGCTTGCCCTGAAGGGACTGGGGACAGAGAGACTTGTAGACAACAGGAGCATCAATCACATTGCAGGTGACACTCTGTAGCAGGGCATACTGCTTGCCCTGAAGGGACTGGGGACATATAGACTTGTAGACAACAGGAGCATCAATAACATTGCAGGTGACACTCTGTAGCAGGGCATACTGCTTGCCCTGAAGGGACTGGGGACATATAGACTTGTAGACAACAGGAGCATCAATAACATTGCAGGTGACCACTCTCTGTAGCAGGGCGTCCTGCTTGCCCTGAAGGGACTGGGGACAGATAGACTTGTAGACAACAGGAACATCAATCACATTGCAGGTAACACTATAGCAGGGAGTCCTGCTTGCCCTGAAGGGACTGGGGACAGATAGACTTGTAGACAACAGGAGCATCAATCACATTGCAGGTGACCACTCTCTGCAGCAGGGTGCTCTGAAGGGACTGGGAAAGATAGACTTTTAGACAACATTGAAGAATTACCTAACATGGCATACTTATAGTTACCAGTGGTTTATGACAATTATGTACATAACTCCAGTGAAGATCCAGGTTAGAATAGGTCTTCAGCAACCCATGCTTGTCGTAAAAGGCGACTATGCTTGTCGTAAGAGGCGACTAACGGGATCGGGTGGTAAGGCTTGCTGACTTGGTTGATGCATGTCATCGTATCCCAATTGCTTGGATTGATGCTCATGATGTCAATCACTGGATTGTCTGGTCCAGACTCGATTATTTACAGACCGCCGTCATATAGCTGGAATATTGCTGAGTGCGGCTTTAAACAACAAACAAACAAACAAACATAACTCCCATTACCTGGCCATGTTTAGCCACACTCCTGTTCTTGGCTTGTTCCTTGCCGAGGTCCTGGTGGGTCTTCTCCAGTTTCTCATTGATGTCCGACAGCTGTGTCCTCAAGGTGCCGACCTCTGACTCTAGTGAGGTTACTTCCCTGGATGTCGCCTTGTTTTGATCTACCTCACTTTGAAGGTCTTGTTTTGTATTTTCTGAATCAGTATGATCAGTAAAGAACATCAGTCAAACAGAATCTTAGGTGAGGTGAAATGGGGTTTAACGTCGCGTCCAAGATTATTGCACTTATATAGCGACGTGCATGTACATGTGTGTGTGGCTGCTTGTACTAGTCTGGACTGATGCCGATTTATAGTGCTAGCTCACTGAGATAACATGCCGCAGTTTAACATGAATACCCCACTCAGACACAGTATACTGACTCTGAGCCGACCAGTCCTTGCTTTAGCCCCTTAATGCCGAGCGCCAGACAGGGTAACAACAAGTACCACCTTTTAACGTCTTTTGGTATGACGCGGCCGGGAATCGAACCCCAGACATTCCGCTCTCCGGGCGGACGCTCTACCACTAAACCACAGAGGTGGTCCTCAAACAGAATCTTAAAGAAAGAAACATAGGAACTAAGAGAGTTGGAGAAGCACTGCTGACCTCTATTTCACACAAAAGAAAATGCTTGTCGTAAAAGGCGACTATGCTTGTCGTAAAAGGCGACTATTCTTGTCGTAAAAGGCAACCATGCTTGTCGTAAAAGGCGACTATGCTTGTCGTAAAAGGTGACTATGCTTGTCGTAAAAGGCGACTATGCTTGCCGTAAAAGGTGACTATGCTTGTCGTAAAAGGCGACTATTCTTGTCGTAAAAGGCGACTATGCTTGTCGTAAAAGGCGACTATGCTTGTCGTTAAAGGTGACTATGTTTGTCGTAAAAGGCGACTATGCTTGTTGCAAGAGCAACTAATAGAATCAGGTGATCAGGCTCTCTGACTTGGTTGATGCATGTCATCATATCCCAATTGTCTGGATCGATGCTCAAGATGTCAATCACTGGATTGTTTGGTCCCAACTCAATTATTTACAGACCGCCATCATACAACTGGAATGAGTAAATAAACAGAAAAGAACAATGACACCATCTGATCCAAGAGCACAAGTTAAAAGTTTGGCCTAAGAAACAATGAGGACTTTATTATTTTTAGTCCCACAGAAGAACTAAAGACAATGGAGATGATGATGGAATCTATCCAGTCAGCAACATCTGTATCTTATCTGATGGATTTGGAGCAGGAAGCCCAACTGTCTATAGTAAGTATAGGTATTCATTCATGTTTACTATTAAGTAGTCTGTCTCACAGACCCACAGAATAAATTTACCAACTCAAGTCTAGAATGATTTAGCAAGTCTAGATCGCCTTAACAATCAAGCATTGTTCTGGGCTTCATTTGGTTTGCATATTATATATACTTCTTAAATAAAATAACTTTATTTCTGGGACTAAATGTTAGTCTAACTACAGTGATCCCTCGCTATTGTGCTCTTCGATAAAGCGCTACCTCGGTTACTACGCATGGTAAGGCATGGCTCCCAAAATTTATGTACACTTTTAATACTGAGAGTTTTACACAGACATGATTGTATTGTTGTGCGTTGTTCATTTGCACATAACGCTTCTCATTGCATAATCAACCGTTTATTGCTGAATGGAGTTCTAATAATCTGTTTGAAAACATCCGCGGCAAGTCCCGCAAAAACGATTGTTCTACTAGTTAACTTTTCACACTATACATCCTTTGATCTTAGAAGCACATGCATGCAATAAAAGAGAACCACAAGTGAAGTTTATAATTTTAATTAATGGGCAATTCCAATTTGAGGCGACACTGTCAACTCACATGTCATTGCTGTCACAACACGGCGGTCATTCCTTTAGATTCAGATCAAGTAACCGTATCAAACCAATTAATCTGGCTTGAATGTGTATCTATATTTGAATGAATGTGTATGAATGTGCATAGTGCTGGTCAAAACTCTCGTTTTCCGTATTTTTCTGTATTAAGATATGACACTATATCAGACAGGCACAGGCAGACTGATTTGTTTGTTGTATAACGCCACGCACAGCAATATTCCAGCTATATAACGGCAGTCTTTAAATAATTAAGTCTGGACCAGACAATCCATTGACTGATATCATGAGCATCTTATAACTGGCATATGATGATATACATCAACCAAGTCAGCGAGCCTCACCACCTGATCTGATTGGTCGCCTCTTATGACAAGCATAGTCTCCTTTCACGACAAGCATGGGATGCTGAAGACCTTTTCTAACCCGGATCTTCACAGGTGACAGGCAGACTGAACACACAATACAGTTGTGAAAGGGATTTTAACCCACTACAGATCCTGGCATGGCCAAGGGATGTAACTCTTCACAGTGAGATACAATGTCTTAGATCACTAGGAACCCAAGTCCCGATCTATATATCAGACAGCAACAGTTTCAATCCTCACCCAGCTGTTGCAACTGCTGTTGCTGCTCTCTCAGCTCCTCCTTCAGCTGCGCCAACATCGCCTCCAGCGCTGACCGAGACTGCTTCAGCTCCTCCTTCTCCTGGGTCACATGATTCAGCATCTCCGCATGCTGCCTCTCCAACTCTGTGACCTTCACCTCAAACTGGTGCCGAACTGCAGACTGTGTCTCACGCTCCACCTTCAAATCCTTTTCTGCCTTAGACACTTTTTCGGTCATTTTTCTCTTTTCTTTTAAATACCCTGCCACATCTTCTTGCAGTGGACCAATTGTTGCAGCAAGCTGTTCGACGTGTTTACTTATGCGGGCAATGTCTTTGTTCTGCTCCGCTGTCCATCGTTTCACGTCATTGGAACTCAACCATTCAACATCCACCACTTGACCACGAAATTTCTTTAATGACGACGGCATATTTTGAGACTGACACGTATTGATGACGACCTCGCCAGCTTCCCGGAAACACTTCTGAACTGCATGGCATGATTCACAAGGTACAAATACCGTCTCAATTGTTTGCGATGATTTATTACAAGCATCCTTGGAAATCTCCCCCTCGCTTGAGGTCACAGACTCCCCTCTCGTGACACCGAGCTCTGCGTTGTTCGGGGGGATTAGTCCCCCAAATCCTAGTGTCTTCGGAGGAGTGAGTCCTCTCTGGTAAGATGTCCCATTTCCATTGTGGAGCTGACCTAACTCATCGGTTAGTTTACTGACTGTGTTCTCCAAATCAGAAAATTTTCGACTTTTTGATTTATTCTGAAAAAATATTCTGAGTATTACATAAAATTACATGAATTTAGATATTCATGACATCAGTTCACTTATCATGACACAACACATTGCAAATTTCCTTCTTCTATGTAACACAGAGCCCCAAACTTGTCTCTTCTATTTTTGATTTTCTGTTGCCTATGGTTACCAACTGGAGTTATCTGTCCTTGATCACTGCCTTCTCATTGCAAAAGAAGATACACATGCGCTTGCGTTTGGGGAAAAATAACAATAAGATTGTTTAAATAAAAGTGACTATGTAGAACTATAGATCTTCATAATTTATGACGTGAAAACGATTTTAAAATATCCTTATCAGCTTTCTGCATAATGGGAATCCTATCATCCTCAAATATGTTTGGGTTGACACCCACAGTATTTGAAACGAGAGACCCCTTACATTTCCAATTAATAGGATTATCATGATTATAGACATTTTCATGAGGCATTTTCCTAATACTTAAACAAAGCTCTTCGGCAGTAGTTCTATCCACTGGAGGCAGTCAACATTGGTAAACATTACCAAGCCTTTGACTGGTATGGCTTCGAGACACAAATCTGTCTTAGGCCTTTAGTTGGGTTTGAGTGAGTTAGGTTTTTAATACCGCTTTTAACAGTATTCCAGTTATATTGCAGCGTGTCAGTTTAATGTAGGAGGAAAGCCCAAAGTGATGCAGGTCTCAGACATTTAACACTTCGGAGAAATCCACGAGCACGGGTATGGTGCTGACAAACTTAGAAACATAATCGGGGCGAACCGGGATTCGAACCAGCAATCATAGGTTTCTGGTGTGCATAAGGGACGCAACTCTGCACAGCGAATTGTGGCACCTTAGACGACTGGGCCAACCATGCCCCCATCATATGATTTTTATGGTGGAAAACAACAAAGGTTAGAATAGACACTTGTTCTCAAAACATCGGCAGATGCAGTCTAACATTTATAGTGAGTGAGTGAGTATGGTTTTACGCCGCTTTTAGCAATATTCCAGCAATATCACGGCGGGGGACACCAGAAATGGGCTTCACACATTGTACCCATGTCGGGAATCGAACCCGGGTCTTCGGCGTGACGAGCGAACGCTTTAACCACTAGGCTACCCGACCGCCCCTCTAACATTTATAATAGTGAGAGCAGTTTCCCATCTGTGTGACACACCAGCAAGTACCTCGGATTGTGTCTGCTGTACAACTGTGTGAAGCTGTATCAGTCTATTCCAGTACTTCTTCACAACCAGGCCAACAGAGCTACTAGAGGTGGAGGAGTTGTCTCCCCCTGTCTTGACACTGGCCATCAGCTGCTCGGTGTATTTGCCCATGGACTGCATCAACAACACCATCCTAGTTGTAGACAGAATAAACATACAGCAACAACGTGGTATAGGGATATGATGGCTTACAACAGATTCATAGTCCATAAAACAGACATTAATCCTGTTTTCCATCACATGTATGCTTCTTCTTCTAGAGCATGTGAGAAGGTTTAACTTTTTTTACAGGTCAACCAGCAGAGTGAGTGAGTGAGTGAGTGAGTGAGTGAGTGAGTGAGTGAGTGAGTGAGTGAGTGAGTGAGTGAGTGAGTGAGTGCGTGCGTGCGTGCGTGAGTGAGTGAGTGGGTGGGTGGGTGGGTGAGTGAGTATTGTTTTCTGCCGCCTTTAGCAATATTCCAGCAATATCACAGCAGGGTGCACAAATTGTTAATCTTTGCTGTATGTAACTTTAGTCATTAGTTTAAATCTGACTCACGTAAAGTTTCTTCTCATCTGCTATTCAGCTAACATTAAACTAAATGTGGTGTTTATTTACATGATGCTGTATCGGCTTATTGTATGGACGAAAACTAGTCGAATATGGGCTGATTGCAAATTACAACAGTGTCAAATACACGGGAAAACAATACTATACACTCTTAAGATTAACTGTTACCGTACCTTGGCTATTTATTCTCAAAACCATAATTAAACTTCTGTCATATTGGGCATTAACTTACACTTAAACAGGATTGTCATTTTGTGTCAGCAGCAAATGGAATACCTCCCAATCCTGCATTCTGATTGGCAAATAATAATGTACTCAAACTCGTCTGTCAGGTTGACATTAGTTTGGCACCAAAAACCGAATGTACACCACAAGGTCTTTGAATGACAGCGGCACAATATCATACCAGCACCATAAATTCTACATATGAGTTCTACAAAAATAATAGGTTTTAAAAGATATGTCTGGTAGTCATCAGTTCTGATGACCAGTACTGTTCTTATAAGGTTGAAAAAGTATCTGGAGCTTTACTGTATGAAATTGGAAATACAGGAAACAATACCAAAATACAAGTTCAGGCTAGTGACTTAAAGATTTTAGCACAGACTGGGTCTTAACTGATGAGTGAGTGTGTCAACAAAAGGAAAATGAACTGACATTTTTTATATTTCTTTCTTTGAGCATGTTGAGTGACTTTTAGAAGTTGATATTTAATTAACAACAAGAGCTAGAGTATGGACTTATATACATCATTCATCAACAGAACTTTTCTTCTTTATACAAATTCATGTAAATTATTTAAGCCTGTTAAGGAAACTTTTATTTACATGAATTATCTGTGAAAACAGCAGCCAATAGTATACACAGCTCCAGATAAGCTTTTGGTTTTGTGGGTATTTTACCCATGCATTTTAAAATCAATGGGTATCAGTAATTCTACCTGCGTATTCAAATTTCTGTTACCCACTGGTTTTTACACATGTGGGTATTTAAGTTAAATATTTAAAAACACTATTCATCTAGTCCCTGCAAACTGGTGTCGTGTGGGTTCGAGTGCTTTATAGGACTCAAAAATACCACGATACTTCCACAAGAAAGTGTGATGGCAAATGATCATGATGTAACTGTCATCGTGGAGTTTGGCAAGGTTGACGGAATGCACCTTTATAATTTCAAAATAAGTTGCCGATTTGCTAATCGAATACGCAGGGTTACTTCACAATATTTTGATGATACGCACAAGTTTTATTTTTGTAGCGTATCTGTAATGTTCGTTGCGTATTTGATACGCTTGGATTATATTTTACTGTGTATTTCTGCGTTTCTGATGCGTATTTCATGCAGATACACAGCTTATCTGGAGCTCTGAGTATAACTGTAAAGTGTATCAGGTGCCATCATTACTTAGTATTATGATCACAAGCATACATGAACCTACCTGTCAATCACTAGTTCATACAGTGCAATGTGTGCCACCTGCCTCTCTTCTTCATCTTCAGAATAGTCGTACATTTCAAGTAATTCATCAATGTCAAGATCCCATGACTTTTTGTCGGGGAATTTCCATGATGGAGAGGAGACTGGTCCAGTCCGTGAAAAGACATCATTAATTGCCCATTGCAAGTCTTGAACATCATTTCGAAGACTTTCCATACAGGCCTTGCTTCCCAACAAGTAAGCCATGGTTAGGGATTACAATCTGTAAATAAACATATTGACCATAGTGACATAAGATCAGAATGCAGAACTGCATCATGCTTCTTAAAACATACCATATTCGATGTAATAAGCACTCCTATCTAATAAGCGCAAACAGCGATATTTGCTAATATATTGGCTAGTGAACAATCCCAATTAGCACCCCAATTAGCACACTGATCAATGTACACAAGACTTATTTATTAATAATAATAATTAATAATACGCACTCGTGCACCCTTAATTATGGACAATTAAATTCTGGAAAAATATATATGTCGTATATAAACATTTCAGGCTATCAGCATAAACCACGAAATTTATCTTTCAACTCTGTTTTTCTCACCAAAATAATATTCTAATAAGAGCCCCATTTTTCTAATTTGGGAGCGCCCTAGGTGCTTATTACGTCGAATACGGTAACTGTCAACTGTACGACAATTTAATTATGGCTTGACAATTAGGCACATAAAATTGCTAATGTTAGAAACTAAGGTGAAGTGAGTTGAAATGGGGTTTAGAGTTGCGTTCAAGATTATTGCACATACATAGCAACATATCTGTCTGCTTGTACTAGTCCAAACTAATGGGGGCGGTCGGGTAGCCTAGTAGTTAAAGCGTTCGCTCGTCACGCCAAAGACTCGGGTTCGATTCCCGACATGGGTACAATGTGTAAAGCTCATTTCTGGTGTCCCCACCATGATATTGCTGGAATATTGCTAAAAGCGGCGTAAAACCATACTCACTCACTCCCTCCAAACTAATGACCGTTATATACTGCCAGCCTACTGACTGACATACTACAGTTTTACATGAATACCCAACTCAGACACAGTATACTGACTCCGAGCCAACCAGTCCTTGTTTTATCCTTTTACTGCTGAGTGCCAGGCAGTGTAACAAGTAGCATTTTATAACATGTTTTCTTCTTTTCACAGATGCAAATTGAAAAGTAAGCTTGTGTGTTTTACTCATTGATGAGTTACAAAATACTAACAGCCAGCTTGATTAGATTAGAAGCCAGTGTATATCAAAGCCTAGATAACAATATAAATATGCCTCGGTTGTATTGAAGCCAATTAATCACTTTCCTACCCAGAGTTCCTTGCGACCAGCCGAATACCTCTGTCACATCGTGACATATTACCAGTCCATTCATGTGTATTTCATCTGTTTCATTTTGGATAAGTCTAAACATTTAGATAAACATATGTCATGAAATGTTTAGCTTTCATTGAGAAAATATCCTAAAACATGAAAAACTATTTCCATTTGTGTATTTATCCCCATCCGGTCATCGAAGCCGTACCAAGAGCTTGTGATATGCAGTCACTTGGATGTGTTGTCATGCACCTCATTGTCGCAGTTGTAGTACTATATCCATATAATTATGCAAAACAATATGTAAAGCACACCGAAAGGCTTGAATTAGGCCTGTCTGTTATTACTGTAAACAGCTTTATTTCTGCTCCGTTAAAATATTGCAAATACCACACTAAAGACAATACTGCGATGAGATATTTTTGCGAGTTGCCGTGTTGAGATGACCCCTCGATTACCAAACAATAGACAGCTTCTCTCCGAAGCTAGTTAATCTGAGTTGGCCGGAAAGTTGACCGGAAGGGATTGCGACCAATTATCAAATACGATAATTGACTCAACTCAGTGCCATGACTGTGAGTTTGAATGCAAACTATATAAGAAGACACTAATTGCTCTGTTTACACTGTCATTTGTGATGTATTGTGTGACCATTCTGCATTCATTTGTGTTTTTAACTTATTGAGTAACTTGTGGTTCTGGTTGATGATTTCAACATTTGATGACGTGTTGCAATAAATAAAGAAATAAAGTATTATTTATACTTATTTTTGCGTTTTTAATTTTTACGTTTTTAATTTTTGCGATTGAGTCTCGTTCGCAAAACTCGCAATAATAAAACGGTCGCAAAAAAATCCCTGTTTACAGTATCTCAGAATAAGTGTGTTTGTTTTCAAACAAGAGGAAAGTCTGGTCCCGTGTAAGCCAACACCCGCAGTGTTGTCACTGGAGCAGAAACGGAATAAGGCTAGCAGAGCAAAAATAAGCTCGGGAGTTATCGGCTATTGTTTACAAACAAAGCTTCAGAGCGGTCGACGTCCTGTCCCTTTAATGTGTGAAAATCTGAGGACACCTCCATAGGAGAAGTTATGTATATGCATTGGAATAAAAAGTCTGATTATAAATAGACTGATAATGATAGAGAGCTATAATGCTGAATATAGGTCCTATATTCCTGTGTTATGGGTTTTCGGACGCTTAAGACATTCCTAGTTTTCTCGCAAATCACCAGAACAACAGTAATTTTGAGATGTATTACATTTTGTGATCCATACTTTTAAGATGATAGAATTGCATTTTAATTTATATGAACTTTCTGAATAAAATCATTGTCTCTGACATTGATGTGACGATGGAAAAAATTTAATTCATCAAACATTGTGTAGTGGACATAGTGTATGTGCACTTTCTGTTACTGAATTCTAGAAGACCAAAGATTAACAGAGGTAAAAATAATATTATTATAACGTCGGATCATATGTTTTCAGACATCCTACGTTTCAATCGGACATATTTATCACGAGTACTGCAGCTATAACGGGGGTTGTGTTACACAGGCATTGTACATCTCACTCACTTATAAAAGACAACTTTATCTGAGTATTTACAATGTCTGTGTGATCGCAAAATGTTTGAACAGTTGAAAGAATTACTTGTATCCTAAACATGATACATTAAAACCAACCATGTCAGATTCCTTTGTGACATGATATAAGTTCATAATAAGTAACACGAGAAATGGCAATGTGTGATCAACGGTATACTGTTACATAAAACATATACCGGTAGGCTTACGCAGACACAGTTGATGCTATTATCAAATTCACAAATGACGATAGGGTGAAGATATTCGATAATCTTTCACAAACTCAGCTCTGCAAATGACAACAATCTAGACATGTCATTCAAAAGATTATTAATTTGTAATTCAACATACCAGGAGGGACCAACCAGATTGAAATTGACATGAATATAAGGTACTTATCAGAAAACCACTGAAAATCTAGCACATATTTGGAATGTTCCCTCGGAAAACGCCATGTTGTTTACATGACGTCACTTCCTTCGAGTCAAGGGAGGCCACTCTAATATCCCATGCAGGTGCGAGAATGGCAACTGAAATACCTGTTAAACTTTCTGATATTTTAAGAGCTCATCAGCGAATAGCGAAATGTATACACAAGACGCCTGTTTTCACAAGTTCTACAGCTAACAGCATTACCGGGAGAAAACTGTTCTTCAAAGCAGAAAACTTGCAGAAAACTGGATCATTCAAAGCCCGGGGGGCACTTAATTCGGTACAGTATAGATCTATATATAAACACGATGACTTTAATTAACCTAAATTCCTTTGACCTTGCTTTATTAAGATATATTGGTGTAAGTAATAATATTCATTTCTAGCTCACCTGACTAGGCCTAAAACCTTTAAAAGGCATGTCAGAAACCTCTGGATCAATGAATGGGGTGTTACAGATTTTTTACCCCAAAAATTCAGGTCATTAGGTCCAATTGGTTTTTTTTAAATTTCAGTTTCAAATATATTTTTTAGTTCCTCAAACTGTTAATTTGGTTAAGTCGGTAGGAAAAAAGTAGGGCCAGCTGGAAACCACAATAAATGTCAAGGCTGAATTGTCTGTTTAATGCAATAATATAATATTGGATATATACACTTTTCCAAATCTACTTTTTCTGCTTCTTCCCAGATTAATCAAAGGACAAGGCAGGATAAGGACCCTCTTTGGCCCATTGGAAATGTTAAATGTCAAAGTTGGAGAAAACTTTGAAATGTTGGTTAAAAGTTATCAGACAGGAACAAATGGCTGACAATTAATCCTTTATCCCTTTACAGTTGCAAGTTCTGGACTTCCGACATGATCAAATACATACATGTGGCTAAAATAAGTGAAAAAGGCAGATGTTTAGAATTTCAAAAGAAAATCTAAGTATGAGCAAAACCCGAGATGAGTATTTTATCATATCCTATAAAATCAGCTTGGGCCAAGGACTTGCTGATGTTCTAATATTAGAACATGTTTGAACATTTTCTGAAATTCTCTAAAAGCAGCCTTTTTGACACATTTATATTTATCGATGCAGTTGTTGAAATTAACGAAATTTAGTTTTATTCATTACTTATTTCACATATCCCGTGGGCCAATATGGGCCATTTACATTTCCTCTTTCTGTGGACTCGCAGACAAACCAAGTGGTGTTTTACAGTATGGAATCAAATTCTACAATGGATTTGGAAAATACTTGATTCTGATTGGTCAGTCTGAGGTATCAAATCACAATATCCACTTATGATTGAAACAGCCAATTTGATGTTTGCTTTACTGCAGAAGATAATATTAATGGAAAATAATTTATTTCAGTCATTGTCAGTAGGCATTTTTTGAAAATTATATATACAATTATAGGTTATGAAGTGCAGATTGGCTCTAAATTAAACATTTGAAACCTCATACAGAACGTTCGCTTCCAAATTCAATTTTGCATGGTTAAATCTACGGGTAACCTAGCTCTGATTTGAAAACACTGTATGTTGATCTAATTGACTGGGACTGTGAGTCCAAGCTTTGTCCAACAGGATCAGTTTTGCTGATTACATTATTCAGATTTGTGTTGACTATCAGGTGAGCTACAGTCCCTTGACACTCTCCTATTTCAGCTGGAACTAACAATTGGTTTGACCTAATTTATGTAAGCTAAATATGAAGAAACATAAGTTAAAACCTGAACATTAGGAATAAATGGTATTACCGCTATATGGGGGTTACAAAATATAACAAGTTTTGGTATTATTTCTATCATTTATCCTAAAATCTATTGGTATTATTTCTATCATTTATGGTCAGTTATTCATTCACAAAAGATGTTTCCGTTTGAACTTGATTGACAGAACAGTGGAAACGCTGAAGTGAATTGTCTCTCAGGCTGTTATCTCCCCTGTATCCATGACTACAAAATGGTGCAGTGATTGACCATGCTGAGTAATATTTAGTTTAGTATGTAGAAACTAGTATCTGCAATCTGCGTAGATTAATGTCAACACTTCAGCTCCCAGTATATCGCAGTACATATTGCAATACTGTTGTTTTGCCAATACACAGCCCTACTGGTCAGATAGCAAATAATTATGTGTATTTATCTTTCAGATACTGAGTTTAAAAGAAACCAAGCCATCATTCACTGGGGTGGTAAGTTGTAAAATGATCAATCAAGATTTCTTTCATCCACCCCACCTACAATAAAAGATTGCAATCTAAGTGGTTTGGTTGACACATCCAACTGGGTAACTCTTTCCAGAGCAGATTTTAAAAACTGTACAATATTTCTTCACCAAACTTGGCACATAGATAGGTCTAGTGGTAAACTGGCGCCTTGTGATAATTTGGGATTTTTTCAAAAATTATTTATTGAGTTTCCATAGCAACACTTTGACTTAGACTGAAATGGCAGTGGTGCTAGTTTCCAGAGCAGATCTTGAAAACCGTACACTGTTTCTTGCCTTGCTCACAACCAGACATGTCATATTGGCTGGGTATTTATGGGTATTTCATGCTTGTTTGCTGATCGAATGCAGGTATCACCTGTATCAACAACGTATCTGTCCAATGTACCGTTTACTTATATGATAATGATGAAGATCTTCAACACTGCTGGGCACGTAGACGTGGTGATGTTGTTTTCTTGTTGTGTTCCCGGCTCACTGTATTTTGTGTTGACCAAGGTCACCCACAGCAGTGGGAATCATGGCCAGGCTGTGGCATGGGCAGCAGGCGTGGCAGGGGTCCCGTGTGCGGTGGTTGTCCCCGAATATGCCCCAGAAGTCAAGAAGGCAGCAATAAGGGGATATGGTGCAGAACTGGCCACATGTGGCTCACAACCCTCCAACAGGTGAGATTGTCATAATCCTCTGACAGGTGGGGTTGTGTTGACCCTCAACAGGTGAGATTGTCATGATCCTCTGACAGGTGAGACAAGTGACAGGTGAGATTGTCATGATCCTCTGACAGGTGAGATTGTCATGACCCTCAACAGGTGAGATTGTCATGATCCTCTGACAGGTGAGATTGTCATGACCCTCCGACGTGTGAGATTGTCACAATCCTCAAACAGGTGAGATTGTCATGACCCTCCGACGTGTGATATTGTCACAATCCTCCAACAGGTGAGATTGTCATGACCCTCCGACGTGTGAGATTGTCACAATCCTCCAACAGGTGAGATTGTCATGACCCTCCGACGTGTGAGATTGTCACAATCCTCCAACAGGTGAGATTGTCATGACCCTCCGACGTGTGAGATTGTCACAATCCTCCAACAGGTGAGATTGTCATGACCCTCCGACGTGTGAGACTGTCACAATCCTCCAACAGGTGAGATTGTCATGACCCTCCAACGTGTGAGATTGTCACAATCCTCAAACAGGTGAGATTGTCATGACCCTCTGACATGTGAGACTGTCACAATCTTCCAACAGGTGAGATTGTCATGACCCTCCGACGTGTGAGATTGTCACAATCCTCCAACAGGTGAGATTGTCATGACCCTCCGACGTGTGATATTGTCACAATCCTCCAACAGGTGAGATTGTCATGACCCTCCGACTTGTGAGATTGTCACAATCCTCCAACAGGTGAGATTGTCATGACCCTCCGACTTGTGAGATTGTCACAATCCTCCAACAGGTGAGATTGTCATGACCCTCCGACGTGTGAGATTGTCACAATCCTCCAACAGGTGAGATTGTCATGACCCTCCGACGTGTGAGATTGTCACAATCCTCCAACAGGTGAGATTGTCATGACCCTCCGACGTGTGAGACTGTCACAATCCTCCAACAGGTGAGATTGTCATGACCCTCCGACGTGTGAGATTGTCACAATCCTCCAACAGGTGAGATTGTCATGACCCTCCGACGTGTGAGATTGTCACAATCCTCCAACAGGTGAGATTGTCATGACCCTCCGACGTGTGAGATTGTCACAATCCTCCAACAGGTGAGATTGTCATGACCCTCCGACGTGTGAGATTGTCACAATCCTCCAACAGGTGAGATTGTCATGACCCTCCGACGTGTGAGATTGTCACAATCCTCCAACAGGTGAGATTGTCATGACCCTCTGACGTGTGAGATTGTCACAATCCTCCAACAGGTGAGATTGTCACGATCCTGCGACGTGTGAGATTGTCATGATTCTGCGACGTGTGAGATTGTCACAATCCTCCAACATGTGAGACTGTGACGACCCTAGTTTGGTGAAATAATATATACAGATTGTCATTAAAATGGAACATTTTGTGTTTGATGGTGGTAAAACAATGATGAATTTTCTTATTTATTCTTTAACCAAAAAGTAATGGACACTGTAAAATCTGGTTCCAGGGAGACAGTTTGCCAGAAAGTGATGGCGGAAAAAGGCTATGAGTTTGTGTCTCCGTACGACCACTACGATGTCATAGCTGGGCAGGTAGGGCGACAAACACTATGATGTCATAGCTGGGCAGGTAGGGCAACAAACACTACGATGTCATAATTGGGCAGGTAGGGCGACAAACACTACGATGTCATAGCTGGGCAGGTAGGGCGACAAACACTGATGTCATAGCAGGGCAGGTAGGGCGACAAACACTACGATGTCATAGCTGGGCAGGTAGGGTGACAAACACTACGATGTCATAGCTGGGCAGGTATGGCGACAATCACTACGATGTCATAGCTGGGCAGGTAGGGCGACAAACACTACGATGTCATAGCTGGGCAGGTAGGGCGACAAACACTACGATGTCATAGCTGGGCAGGTAGGGCAACAAACACTACGATGTCATAGCTGAGCAGGTAGGGCGACAAACACTATAATGTCAGAGCTGGGCAGGTAGGGCGACAAACACTACGATGTCATAGCTGGGCAGGTAGGGCGACAAACACTACGATGTCATAGCTGGGCAGGTAGGGCTACAAACACTACGATGTCATAGCTGGGCAGGTAGGGCTACAAACACTATGATGTCATAGCTGGGCAGGTAGGGCGACAAACACTATGATGTCATAGCTGGGCAGGTAGGGCTACAAACACTACGATGTCATAGCTGGGCAGGTAGGGCTACAAACACTACGATGTCATAGCTTTGCAGGTAGGGCTACAAACACTATGATGTCATAGCTGGGCAGGTAGGGCTACAAACACTACGATGTCATAGCTGGGCAGGTAGGGCTACAAACACTACAATGTCATAGCTTTGCAGGTAGGGCTACAAACACTACGATGTCATAGCTGGGCAGGTAGGGCGACAAACACTACGATGTCATAGCTAGACAGGTGGGGCGACAAACACTATGATGTCATAGCTGGGTCCATCAGTAACAAAATGTCAAAGTGGAAGATTGTCAGTTGTGATGCCCTACTGTCTAGTATGAGTGACGTTGACTAGCGACAAGTGGATTTTACCGACGAATTATCTCTTTCTTTATGCCTGCAGGGTACAATAGCGGTGGAATTGTTGGAGCAGGTGCCGGAGCTGGACGCCATCTTGGTGCCAATTAGTGGTGGTGGAATGTCGTCCGGCATCGCCATAGCAGCCAAGGCCATCAAGCCAGAGATCAAAGGTGGACCACGAAATTGACCATTTATCATCTGTTGCTGATTGGTGCTATTCGAAACCAGTGTCTGGGTTGAGAATAGACTTGTCCAGTTTTGAATCACATCCATCATCATTTATGTTCACATTTACCTTGAACATTTTGAATAATAACATATAAACAAGAAAATGTAATAATTCATCTCTTGTGGTCTTTGATTCTTTATTTTAGAATTCTTTAATTTGCAGTATTTCTTGTGGAACCAGAAGGAAAAATGATGGAAAAATGTCTTAAGACTGGTAAGAAATTTGTTCTAATATCAAGGCATACCTATGTGATTTTATACATGAATAATGACATGTCTGTGAAGCAATACACCTGGCTTAGACCCAACTCTGCTATAAGTTAAGGATAAAACATGACTCCAAGGTTTTGCTTGAAAATGTAAAAGCGATCAAAGCATGCAAAAGAAAGACAACATGCAGCATGCACAAAAACTGAAGTCATGACATGTAAAACTGAACAACTTTTCATAACCTTCCCCGGCGGCTCAGTGGGAAACAGGGGGTTACAAAACTAAACATGATAGTGAGGTTGCAGGTTCAAACCCTGTCATCCATTTTGAAAAACTTTCATTTCATGTCTTCTATTTTAGAACACTGCACATTTGAAACACAAAGTACAAATTTCATTTCCTACTCAACTCATCAGGTCTTACATAGGCAAACTTCTTTTGAGCAAACAGGCATTGCATTGATACAGGGAGCATTACAAAAAGCAGCCCTGTGAAATAATATTAACAGTAGACTAGCTTCCGTCATTATTAGTCTTGTAAGTGCAGATACAAAGAGTTTTGTTTTTTAGTCTAACCAGACTGAAAGTGAACTGAGCTTGTGTCATGGCCTGTTTGTCTTTCATGCATTGTGCCACGGCAGCCATATTGAAAAACCTCTTTATGGCCACGACTCAGCCATTTTTGTTCAAAAGTGTAATGAAAGTTGGTATGTTGTGTGATATTTTACATATTGACTGTGCTTTGACATGTTTGACCTTTGCACTGAGATCATACTGAAAGCAGAAACTTGTTATGGACATTACTCAGACATTTAATTTCAAAATGTCATTAAATTTGATAATTATGTAGTCGATAGTGGTGCTCAGTACATGTATTCCATTTTTATGATATTTTACATTTTGACTTTTAATTGACCTTGGCACGTTGACCCCACCCTTAATTTTCTCAAACTGAATTTACTGAACCTGTGAACATCATCTCAGAAAGCACTGGACCAGTGACGCTGGCACTTCACTTATTTGTTCCCACCAGTGACACCTGGATTTGTTAAAAGCTTTTACTCTGATTTTCAATATGGCCGCCACGTCACCTAGTTTGCCGTGGCATTATTTAAAAAATGTAATATGGCCTCAATTTACTTCTTCTAGAAATTTAGAAGCAGAAGAGAGGAAAATAACAACAATATTTGTAAACTATTGTGAAACTTGTGAAACTTGTGAAACTTCATAAAGGTGTTGAAACCTTTCTGATCAGGGGAGCGTCTATGGCCGAATCCTCCTCAATACCTGGACACCATCGCTGACGGGATTCGTCTTCAGCAGGCAGGAAACAATACTTTCCCAATTCTGTGTCAGCTGGCCGAGAAAGAGGTGTTTACCCAGGTGAGTAGTTCACCATCTCCTGGACGAGAAAGAGGTGTTTTCCCAGGTGAGTAGTTCACCATCTCCTGGACGAGAAAGAGGTGTTTACCCAGGTGAGTAGTTCACCATCACCTGGACGAGAAAGACTTAATTCAGCCAGTTGATGATTTGATGCTTAAATTTAACCCTAAATATATGACTATTTTGAACTTTGTCTTCATATAAGTACTTGAAACATAAATGCATACCTATTTGTTCAAACATTATACATTTGTGTTGTTTGTTTATATAAGAGTTAAATCCAAATATCGATTTCATGAATGTATCAAGATCAAAGTATTATTGTCTGATTAACATACATTTCTCTTTCAGACAAATGAAGACATGAAGGAGGGGATGAAGTTTGTCTTCCAGAGAATGAAGGTAGGATCATCATCATCATCGTCATCGTCATCATCATCACCATCACCATCATCATCATCATCATCATCAACATTGTCGTCACTAAGTGGGGGATAGGGTGGCCCATTGTGTTGACTCACTGCAGTTCATCTGTGCTGGTCAAAGGTTCAAATCACGTCTTCACTTTTTGATGAACTGAAGTAGTAAATATGTGTGAGATGCATCAATTAGACTCTACTTCCTCATTGAGCTTCCATGCCCTGGTGGGGTGGCCTAGAGGTTAAAGCGTTCGCTCGTCATGCCGAGCCCCTGGGTTCAATACCAATATTTCTGGTGTCCCCTGCCGTGGTATTGATGGAATATTGCTAAAAGCGGCATAAAACGTCACTCACTCACTCACTCACTCACTCACTCACTCACTCACTCACTGAAAAGGCATTAAACCTAACTCACTCACCTTTTAGTACTACACAGTGATAGACATCCACGAGTCTGGGACTTGTGACGATCTGGATGGACTAGTTCATTTATTTCTTTTATCTAGTTATTTTACATAACCATAGTCCGAAATGAGCTCTGTACGCACACACACATGCAATAATCTTGAACATGATGCTAAACCCCATTTCACCTCACTTCTATCTGAACATACACATTGGTCAGTGTAACAAAGCTTTGTTTCTATGTTCAGCTTGTAATCGAAGCAGCCTCTGGCGCGGCTGTGGCAGCAGCGTTCTCACAGCGACTACGGGACATGGACGACAACTTGAGACACATCGGTGTCATTCTGTGTGGAGGAAACACTGACATTGAGAAGCTCCCCTGGTACTGAGGGACTGTGTCAAAACCTTCCTCTGCATTTCTCTTAATGTTATGATTGATTGAAAGAATTATTGTACACTTACCATAGTGAACATGGAACACGCGATACTCCCAAACGGCATGAATTGTCTACATTTTTTATATTTGGAAATTGCTCTGACAAAATTAACTTTAGTATGTGATCTCAGAGAATCTATGCTCAATAATTATAATATACAGTCAAGTCCTGTTAATCTGACATGGTTGGATGCATATTATTATGTTGTATTAACGAGTATATCAGATAAACGAAATTAAGTTGTATCAAAGTTTGTGATCGAAAATGGGACAACTACATGGTAACAGTACAAACATCTTCTAATAAAAAAAAAGTGAAAAAGGAAATATTTATGATGTTATGTTACGTTGTTAGCGGAGTTTGTTTTCTAATCATGCAACCTCTAAGCATGTGATTTTTTCTAATCTTGTTTTGTTTATTTAAGGCATTGTTTATTGTTAAGCAAGCTTATCTCTCATCTAGCCGTTGTAATATGCAGCTACTAGCCGACTGGTCTCGCATCAAAACACGGGCTGTGTACTCGCGGGCAGATGACCACGGAGTACGCTGATGACTGTGTCGGATTAACAAGACTGATTAATGAGTGATTGTCAGGTTAATGGAGATCAATGTAACATATACAGGTGCTCAATGGAGTGGGTGGGTGAGTGAGTGAGTGGGGCGAGTGTATGTGTGTTTTTGTTGTTTCTTTAGGGTGGGAGGTTGAAATGCAGTTTAACATTGCGTTTAAGATTATTCGGAATCTGGCTTGCCTAAAGGACACACAGAATGGATTGCGGTGCCGAAGATGGCGGCCACCTGTGCCTCCTTGTGAATATTGGGTATCATGGCAGGTGACATCAAGAATAGGATTTGCATATTGTTGGAAATTTGCGAACAAATCAACCCCTAGCTACCTCAACATTATAATGGACACACATACTTCTTGGTATTATGGTGACTGAGTGGGGGATGGACAGTGTGTGTGGGGGTGGGTGGGTTTGGGTCTTTGGTGAGTGAGTGAGTATGTTTTACGCCGCTTTTAGCAATATTCCAGCGATATCACGGCGGGGGACACCAGAAATGGGCTTCACACATTGTACCCATGTCGGGAATCGAACCCGGGTCTCCG
This sequence comes from Haliotis rufescens, assembly GCF_023055435.1. Lineage (NCBI taxonomy): Eukaryota > Metazoa > Mollusca > Gastropoda > Lepetellida > Haliotidae > Haliotis > Haliotis rufescens. The sequence goes on along the minus strand of NW_025963835.1, from coordinate 25,997,199 downwards.
GCGTGATGATCGAAAGCTTTAACCACTAGGCTACCCGACCGCCCCGGGGTCTTTGGTGAGTGGATGAATGATTATTGCTACTACAGTATACCATGTGTGCAATGCGATTCCTATGGCCAGTATTTTCTGTCCATTTTTATGTCCATTTGAATGATTTTATTGTTGTCTTTTTGAAATTGGACTGAATTGGTTATGTTTTCATAGTAACAAGGTCTCAATTAATCATGTACCCATAGTTACAATACCTGAATTAATCAGATTACACTATATGCAATACTAAGGGGTGAATCATTACAGAACAGATTCTTAAAATCAAACAAGACAGAGACACTCTTTATATATTTATGCAGGCATTATTTAAAAGAATAAATTTATGATTCAAGTCATTGTTTATCTGTATACAATATATGTCCGAGATGAAAATAAAGATTTTATATTTATGCATCTCTGAATCTCTGTTGTGTCTCAACGCTTCCTCCCATTCTGAAGGAGAGGAATAGCTACAGATGTCTGGGGATTCCGGGTGTGAATCTGGGTTCAAAACAACCAGTAGTCATCTTCTCAAAGCAAGGGAAATAACTGACTTTAAAAGTCCAGTTTCCACCCTTGCCGAACTAAAGTACTCACGGAAATGAAAAAACGCTGTTTTTCTCAATTTAAAAATCGACACAAAGTGTTACATAGCTGTAAATACGAAATACCAAAACAACTCGAAAAGTACTAGTCTGGATTTGCTAGTTTGATCTCAGTGAACAATACAAAATGTACTTTACAGGAGGTAATTTGTCGGCACTTTCAACATTCAAAAATAAAACTAAGTCCAAATTGACATAGCAGAAATAGACTATAGGCATTATGCACCTGTTCTCACCTGTCGTCAAGGTGTCATAGGTCACCTTGATCTACTTACACCTGGTTATGCCCTGGTGTCTGTTTTATTCACATTTTTACACACTTTTACGTGTAAAAAGGCATAAAAACATTTGATACGCTGTATTTGTGCCACGGCCCAATAAGTACTAATTTAGTTGTTTAAATATTTACATATTTTGTATATTAACTGCATTTATTTAAGATCTGAGGTCGAAATATTTTTTTTTCATTTCCGTGAGTACTTTTAGGCTGGAATTTCTGGTCTCCATCGAAGCGCTACTAGTGGCTATTACGAGTTATGTCCCTTCTATGTCCCTCCTACTGACCAATCCGATTCCACCTTTCATATCACTTGGATTAGCTTCAAACAAAATGGTGGCAGCAAGTCAAAATGATCTCATCAATAATAAAGATATTTATTGTAATAAAACGGGTTTTCCCTTGCAATGTGCATCAAAACACTTGCACTGCCAGGTCAACATAATATTATGACAATGTGGAAACTGAACTTTTATTACCACACAGCTGTATTCACATGTTGACCTGGCAGGTGCAGGGATTTTATGTTGTATTCCGCTTTATGTTATATTCCACTTCAGTGATTTCTCACCCAACAGTTGTCATAATATTATGTTGACCTGGCAGAGGCGGGGATTTTATGTTATATTCCACTTCAGTGATTTATCACCCAACAATTGTCATAATATTATGTTGACCTGGCAGATGCGGGGATTTTATGTTATATTCCACTTCAGTGATTTATCATCCAACAGCTGTCATAATATTATGTTGACCTGACAGGCGCAGGGATTTTATGTTGTATTACACTTCAGTGTTGACCTGACAGGTGCGGGGATTTTATGTTGTATTCCACTTCAGTGATTTATCACCCAACAGTTGTCATAATATTATGTTGACCTGGCAGATGCGGGGATTTTATGTTGTAATACACTTCAGTGATTTATCACCCAACAGTTGTCATAATATTATGTTGACCTGGCAGGTGCAGGGATTTTATGTTGTATTACACTTCAGTGTTGACCTGACAGGTGCAGGGATTTTATGTTGTAATACACTTCAGTGATTTCTCACCACACAGCTGTATGTGGAAAACCTGACAGGCGCAACAGCACAAGTGGAAATCCAATGATCTTAGTCCTCATTGACTCGATACATTTGAGGGCTATAAATCTGAACCAATTCTCAATGCTTCAATTTTGCTACGAACTGGAACTGAATAAAACTGGCAGAAATGTAAACATAGTAACCATTTTTGTCCCATTCAAGCAGGACTAGCTACAAACTCCGCGGACAAGTGGAATAAGGTTTACATCAGTCTTCGGGACAAGTCTTAAATATCGAATTTCTAAGGCTGAGTAATTGAAACATATATGAGATAAGATAAGATGCTTTAAGTATTGCCCATAGGGAATTGTCTTACATCAGATTACAACAGAGGTTACAAAAAACATGCTACATAAAGGGGATTAAACGAATAAAAAAACGCAATTAAAACACGTCCCGTGAAGTTTCCGGGTCTTCAGCAACCCATGCTTGTCATAAGAGGCGACTATGCTTGTCGTAAGAGGCGACTATGCTTGTCGTAAGAGGCGACTATGCTTGTCGTAAGAGGCGACTATGCTTGTCGTAAGAGGCGACTATGATTGTCGTAAGAGGCGACTATGATTGTCGTAAGAGGCGACTATGATTGTCGTAAGAGGCGACTATGCTTGTCGTAAGATGCGACTGTGCTTGTCGCAAGAGGCGACTATGCTTGTCGTAAGAGGCGACTATGATTGTCGTAAGAGGCGACTATGCTTGTCGTAAGAGGCGACTATGCTTGTCGTAAGAGGCGACTATGCTTGTGTTAAGAGGGATCGGGTGGTCAACGCCCTCTGACTTGGTTGGTGCATGTCATTGTATCCCAGTTGTGAAGATCGATGCGCATGATGTCAGTCTCTGGATTATCTGGCCCAGATCGCCGTCAGCTGGAAAATTGCTAAGTGCGGCGTTAAACAACAAACGAACACATTCAAAACATAGCTTTAAGCTGTTTCCATTTACCCCAGAGGCAAAATAAACATGCAGTATATTATTGTGAAACAGTTGCTCCTACTTAAAATGCTAATACACTTCATCCTGACTAAACCTGGTCTGTGTAATCCTCCGCAAGGCCCCGTAACAGTGTAGCGTTAAGCCGAGTGCGTGAACCACCTGCACAGAAAGTCTGACACAGGCACTTACTGGCGGGACATCTGGGGGAGGATATCTGGGGGTAAGTCAGACTCTACATGGGGACCAGTAGCTACTGATATACTTATAAGTATAAATATATATATAAAAGTGGGTCCGGCATCATATTGCTGACTCTAAGATGTGACGTGGCGTGACTGTCGTCGTTTACTTGATAGCATGGACTGTTGCTAATTTGTTGTGAAAAACTTACCATGCCCCTGTTTTACTAATATTTTTATAACATATGCCTCATGCTGCGTCCCTCATGGTTTATTATACCCTGCATTGTTTTATTGTACGATAAACAACTCCCACTCGTTGTATATTTCTTAAATAATAAAAATATAATAATTGAGCACCTATATATGTTGGAAAACGTAATTGAGATAACCCATAACATGATAATGTCAAACCAAACACCCCCAACACACACAGAGTCTCTCTCTCTCTCTCTCTCTCTCTCTCTCTCTCTCTCTCTCTCTCTCTCTCTCATTCCAATGATGCTTCAGGAACATTTCTGTCGAACTGACACGTCAACTAGAAACAGGACATGTCTGAAAGATAATAACATGATATATTTCATTTATTTGAATATCTATTTCATCATGTAATTAGCACACACACACACACACACACACACACACACACACACACACACACACACACACACACACACACACTAACCTCAAGTGATTGCTCTCTCAGGAATAATATACTCATCTTTGATCCATGTGGAGAAGTGGACCAGGCTAGAATGTTTTATTTCTTAAACCATCACATCTTCCTCTAAAGCAGGTTATTATTAGTTCGAATCCCGGTTTGCCTCGATTATGTTTCAAGGTTTGTCGGCACCATACCTGTCCTCGTGGGCTTCACCAAAGAGGTAAACGTCCAAGACCTTCATCACTTCGGGCTTTCCTCGGACACGCCATGAAATAACTGGAACGTTCAAAGCGGCGTTAACCCAACTCACTCACTCTTATTAGTTTGTCCCCCAGGGCCCTGATTCACAAAGCCAGGTTAAAGTAAATAAGTTGTGTTTGTACCCCTTCCATGGCTTTGTGAAACGGGGCCCAGAGAGGAAGTTGGAACTTAAATTGATACCAAACTCAAGCCAACTGCCAATAGATCTCAAAGGTCATGGCAGCCATGTGTAATTGTGAAATGATGACCTTTCCATGCTCGTTGTCATAATTCTCTATTTCCTGCATGAATGTCGCTGTTTGGTTCATATGCTGCACATATTGTGCGTGTGGTTTTATAGCGGCAGAACCATGCAGTTAGAACTTGTCATAAAAGACCACAGGGATGTCAGACTTGGTTCGATGACTTGGTGGTGTCTTTGTACCCCGACAGCATGTATTGTTGCTGTTGATATCAATCTCTGTATTGTCTGTACCAGACGCCACTGTCATGTGTTACCGAGTGTTGGATTAAAAGAAATTGCGAGGTTAAAAGATTTTAAGAGAGGAGATAGATAACATAAGATGTTATTTCTTTAGCCCCTCATTAAGAGCGTGTCCATTTATCTTTTGCCAAATTACTAAAATTATTGTATTATTTTGTATGAATATACTAGTATGTCAACAGTAAAATTACTGTCCTTGATATTTAAGTCCAAACATTGATCAAATAAGATTAATTCATATGAACATTTTAATTTGACATGAGATGATTATTAATAGTGATTGGATACATTATAATTTATTTTTAAATTAATGATCTTCTTTGGACATATCAAAATTGTATTTAATAAGTTATTTAATCATACAACGCAAATGGTACACATGTATAACAGTGCATTTAATAATAAAACAATAATTAAATCAAATTATCTCCCCTGAATGTGCCAAGGGGGGTAACTGATTAGGTCAGCACAAAACTGCCCGCGAGGTTGGAATTGGGACATACGATATACCTGCACAGGTGAGTTAATTAGCTCTGCGGATTAGCCGTTAACTCCCACTTTTCTACTGCTTTCGTTGAGACATTCTTACTTTGAATTAACCGTAATATTACCGTATAGCCTGAGCGTAAGAGTGGTTGACGAGATTAAGTTTAATAAGCCGTTAGTTGTTGATTGCTGGGAGTGTCGAACTGCGCGCCTTGCACACCTGTCCCGGCGCCCTGTATAGAGTATACCTTCGAAGCTGTCGTCACCGCGCAGGTAATGACACGTAAGCGATGCTGTTGAATTGTACACCTGGATCTCAATGATCACACTTTATTCAATGGCTAACGTGTTTTCATTAAAGTAAGGTAAAACAAAATTAACAAACATTTCCTCTAGGTAAACGTGGAGAGAGGAAGTGGTTGTCGTTGCGCCAGGTTCACTGATATGGCGGAACAATGGAGCGTGAATCATTCATACCGGGGTTGATTGTTCTGATCAATAAAGTGTTTTTGCACCTAGGAGATATTGATTATTTTATGTTGGTCAACACAGGATTTTGTGTTGGATTGAGTTTGAAAACATGTCAGTGTAAATGCTCCAAATGTAAGTTTACAGAATACTGATTAATTTGACTCGGACTTAAAAATACTTGAAATATTTCTCATTGTATGATGTTGATACTGAGTCAAGATGTTTAGATCCTTTCATGATTGCAACGCATATACATCAAACAAATTATTTTTAAAAATTATTTGAAAAAAATAATCAAATTATGTGACTTGATCTCTTGGGAATTTATTTTTTCTTCGTAATGTTCAAGAATTATTGAATGACCTAAGTATGTAGATCTACTTGCTATATTATGTTTATAGTAATGTGTTGGAAATGATAATACTGGAGTAGGGTGTTTTTTAAAATATTATTTCAGAAGCATTATCCTAACTAGTAAGCCAAGAAACTGTGTTGTAATAGTGGGAGTATCGTCACCTAGTAATGGAACTATTTGCTAGGGCGGCTCTATTGAAGTTTGTTGTTGCCAGCCGGTATGACATAAAATCATTACATGCTTGACACAATAATGCACTTGTCTCAGATGACTCATCATGGATATTTTTGTGTTAAATTTGTTAGAACGATGTCAATCGAGTTCAACTTTGTTAAGAGTAAGAATGTATTTTGTTTCTTATAATGCCAGACGAATTTGATGTCTTTCTTTGAATGGAAAGCGACAGTTTTAATTAGACTGTGATTTTTTGGGGTTTATTTTGTAAAATACCTGAAATACAAATGTTAATATTAATAACAGTAAGATGTGACAAGGACTATGTTTCTAACATTCCTTGGTCCATTTCACTTGGTCCATGATTTATTGTCTTGTCTGAATAAGGTATGGTAATTCACTTGGGGAGGTTTTGTAAGGAATATTTACATCAATTACATTGGTTGGTATTATAATGAATATGAAACAATATCTGGCACTATTCATAGCGTGCATCCTTGTACGTGAGTTTATGTCAAGAATGGGGCCACTGGTCTGTTGTACGTTATCCTTGTTGTGTGGAACATTATCATGATTATGTTAATGAACAGTATTGAAGAACGTAGACGCAAGACTGGAGCCACTGGTCTGTTGTATGTTATCCTTGTTGTGTGGAACATTATGTTAATGAACAGTATTGATGAACATAGACGTAAGACTGGCAGGGAGAACTAGTACACCAAATGAGTCTGCTGAAATGCCATGAATCTAGGCCAGTTTACTTTTTCGCTTTCCGACACACCGCCATTTGTCTACGTAAACATTCACTATTTACTGTGTAGCTCACCTTTCAAGACTGAAGGATTTGGGTAAATTGTGCTCCTCGGACCCACTTAATGCATGATAGTCTTAATGGTTTGTTTGTTGTATTGATCTGAACAAGGGACATAATCCTGCAATACGAGGTGACACAAAATTGTGATACATGTGTCATGTTTATCTAGACTGACGTTCAGTCTCTGAAAATATATTTTGATAGAAATGAGCAGCTACTTTTAATTTGAAAAGGAGTCCAGTGAGATGGGAGTTTGAACCTGGGGAAAATCTAGACTTGCTTCATTTAGGACTATGGCATTACAGTAAGGGCTGTGGGAAGGGAAAATAATATGGTTCAGGGACTGTGAGACAGGCTAGTTTATCTATGGAGGCGACATATGAAAGGGGTCACTTTAGTTCAAACAAGACATGGTTAGTAAACTTCGGTCCGTCATTATATCGACATTTTATTTCGAGTTATTTGGTTTGCAAATTATTTTGCCCTTAATTCAATGTATGTGGTCGAGAAACATAGAATTCGACATTTATATTAACTTTGCAAATAAAAGAGTTTAGTGTTGGTAGTAGTAGATGGGTTGGTGCTTGTTTTACCATATTCCACGAGCATCAACTGGAATAAATTTGAATTTGACTGTCGAGGTCACATAGTTTGGTATCCCTGACAGCATCCGAAATAACTGCTCGTCCACCTGCCCGTGGCTGGTAACTTTTCTGTCGGGCTGCATGAAATTTTCCTCCACCTGCCCGACTATCTGGCAGATGAATTTAAGACCACTTACGTGTTCAGTTTTATTATAACTCCTTGTAGATTCTCCAGTAATTGTTTGCATTATTGCAACTGAATCAAGATGCAATTTGTCTCTTAAGTTTTGCGAATTTTCAATATTTATAATGTCTGAATGGGGGCAGGTGACTTTGAAGATGGACAGGCAACACTTATGGATCACCTGCCCGACTGTCTTGTTGGGTTTTAAAATACTCCAGCCACTGCTCCTTGATGAATCTGTGGGAGTGTCCACATGAGCCTCGTGCTGGTTGTGGGGAGCATCAAAGCGGAATACATCTACCTGTGTCACTTGGGGCTGTCCTTCACATTAAACCTGTCCACAGTGATGTGACTGAGATGCTATTCAAATGAGCGTTGATGTTATTGACCTGTCAGTTCTGGAATAAACGTAGCCATCACCACCGTGTGCTACCAGTGGGTCAGGTCAGTGCATGGTGGTCAGATTGTTTTTGTTCATAATTAATTATACTTAAAGTTGCTAATTTTAGGAATTATGGAACTTCAGTGTTTTCTTTTCATTGGGTAACAAAAAATAATGATCAAATGTGAAATGATAAAATTATAAAGAAAATATCAGACTGCATGCCGCTCAACATGAAGTGCCAAAAGTCAACAATGGCCGTTTCTGGTAGTTGTGTACTAAGAAATTTGGCCGATGCTTACTTAACTCACAATGTTTTCTTTTTGAGGTAAATATACTGCTGAAAGTTTTGATATTTTGCAAGCTGAGCACCTATGCATTTCACACGTAACTTATATAATATGCAAAGCCTACTCGTTAAACAGTTATTGCGAGTTTCATTTAAGGGTGTCCTTTGACAATGGCCCTGAATGGGTTTGACAATAGCATTGAGAGCACTAAGGTGCCACAATTTGCTGTGCCAAGTTGCATCCCTTAGTTGTGCCGGGAACCTATGACCCTGGGTTTGAATCTCAGTTCGTGTTGGTGATGTTTCTAGGTTTGTCAGTACCATCCCCGTCCTCGTCGGCTTTACCAAAGTGGTAAATGTCTTTGATCCACATCAACACGCTGCAGCCTGTGATATAACTGAAATATGTACCATGCAAAGCGGCATTAAACCAAACCAACTCAATCGTATGTGAAACCTACCAATGAAAATATCATGTGTGCCCCAAAATAGAATCGTGTATATTTGTCAAATCTGCACACCAAAGGACCAAATAGCTGAAATCTACTTGTCAAGACTTGGTTGTTGAAAGGCGGCAGTGACATTGGTGGAATAGTGCTGATAGTGGCATTATGCATCATTTACTGCTTTATAAACAAAATGTATACCGACAGTTCCCACAAAACCGAAAGAGCCTTAACTCTGTAAGCTGATAAACCATTGATATTCAGATTTACCTGACTGTACACTGCCAAGTCTTCATGACCCATTTTCCGGGAGTTCCAGCACCCTTTCTCTGTTAGGCCAGACTTGATTTTTGGTTTACATATTTGGGCCCCAAAATTCAGATCAATTGGTGAAAAAATTCCAATTTCAAATATATATTTTTGTCCTCAAAATGTTATGTAGGTATGTGTGTTTTGACGATTTTCAAATACATTTTCAACTGGTTTTAATTATAACATTTTAAATAATTTATTTATATGTATAGCAACAATAAATGGAATTTTTACTTATTCGGGAATAAAATTGTTTTCAATAAATTTTTGTTACAGCATATTTGAAACCAAGTTTAAAAAGCGTTTGGCCTTACTCTACCAATGGAATATTGTACTTGTGTAGAATGTATTCAGTCAATAGGATTTGAATGTGTCCATTCACGCCTACTACTGTGCCAGTACCGGTACTTATGGCAGTATTACCATATGTTGACTAAGTAGGCCAGCTGCCTGAGTTGGTAGCTGTTGTATCATGGTGATGGTGTTGTGAAGGTGCTACTGGAAGTAGGTCGCTACACAATGACATCGAGCACTAGTTAAGACTTGTAGCATGACTGTGAACATGGTTTCTGTAGTCAGTCCTACCATTATACCGTACTATACTCAAAGTAGGTTGGGGGGCACGGGTGACCCATTCGTCTTCATTCGGGCTTCACCAAAGAGGTAAACGTCCAAGACCTTCATCACTTCGGGCTTTCCTCAGATACGCCATGAAAATATGCCCTACGCATGGGTGGCCCACTCGTCCAAGGCACCGCAATTTGCTGTGCAAAGCTGTGTCCCTTGGGCATGCCAGAAACCTATGATTGTGGGTTCGAATCCCAGTTCGCCCCAATTGTTTCTGGGTTTGTCAGCACCATACCCGTGCTCGTGGGTTTCACCGAAGTGGTAAACGTCTGAGACTTGCATCACTTCGGGCTCTGCACCCACATTAAGCTGACACGCCGTGATATAACTGGAATACTGTTAAAAGCGGCGTTAAACACAACTCACTCACTCAAAGTAGGTGGGGGAGACCAGTGGTTAGGGTGTTTGCTCGTCACGCCGAAGACCTGGGTTTGATTGTATATATGGTGTATATATTGCTTATAACGAACTACGGTTATGACGAATAAAAATTAGTGGTCCCTCCCTTTGAGTTTGTTATAACCGTAGTTTACTGTAGTTTGGAATCCTAGAAGAATCTCTGTCTATATTCATGCTTGTCCAACGCCTACTGAAATGTGGATTGGATGTGTACAATGGCTACCCAATATGTCGGCACCTTCATCAGTGACCTCTATGTCATCCTAATTCATGTCCGCCGTCCTATTGCTGAGTGCGGTGTTAAACAACAAACAAACAAAGACACAAACCTAGTTTATGTTAAATCTGAGAAACTGTTAACTGTACAGACATTCAACAGGCAACACATTAGGTGTTATTTTAAAAAATATAACATTGTTTTCATCATGATGAAAATGAATCCATTTATCTGGTGATAAATACATGATAGTGCACATGTAAGACGACAAATATCACCACCACAGCTCAGCGTCAGGACAAATACACGGACTACAGTACCTGAGCTATTTATTACCATACAATATCAGTAAAAAAAAATTCTGTTTGAAAAGTTCCTGTACACAGATACTAAACAATATTTTTGTATGCCTTTAGAGGAAGCTGACGTAGATTTATGACTGTATTACGTGCAGTGTTTAAAAGGGACACTATCAACTATTATGTGCCACTCGTGGTGAGATATTCAGCTTCTACCATTACGAATGCTAAAGTTGCTGGATTACCATAATAGGTGTAATAGGTGCACTCACTGGTTTGAAAATAGACAAGGGGTTGGGGTTGGAATTTATAAGGTACTTCATATGCCTGTCTGTCGACATTACCGATCCAAGCCTAATTTTACTGGTAAAAAACGGGTAATTATCGGTAAACGTGAATACTGTAATAGTAAGGCAATCATATACCTCTTCCGTGCTGCTGGTCTCTGTTAAAGAAACGTAATGTTTGTTTGTTGTTTAACGTCACACTCACCAATGACGGCGGTCTGTAAATAATCGAGTCTGGACCAGACAATCCAGTGACTGATATCATGAGTTTCAATCTACCCAATTGGGATATGATGACATGCATCAACCAAGTCTGCGAGTCTGATCTCCAAATCCGGGATGTTCACGGAAAACAGCCCTGTAAAATTTTCGAACTTTGTTTGGGGTGCTTAAAAAGATTACTTACAGATTGGACTCGAAATTTGTCTGCTTATTAGAGCAGGGAATTTAATAAGGCGAATTCAATATATATTTTGTTAACTGTCTACTAGATTAAGGTCAAGGTAAAAACAACCTGTGCTTTTTGGTTTGTCAATATTTTAATGCCCCTTCCTATTTTGAAGGAGGGGCGGTTGGGTAGCCTTGTGGTTAAAGCGTTTGCTCGACACGCTGAAGACCCGGGTACAATGTGTGATGCCCATTTCTGGTGTCCCTCGCCGTGATATTGCTGGAATATTGCTAAAAGCGGCGTAAAACCATACTCCCTCACTCACTTACTCACTCACTCACTCACTATGTTGAAGGAATTTTATTTGAATTTTGCGGCTACAGCAAAGTTTCATTACCAACACAAGGTTGGGTTCTGCCCTAATGTTACCATGGTTACATGAGCGTGACAGAGAGAAGTTACACTCATGCTATGCAAATTACTAAGGAGTTACTCCAGGCATTCATCTCAAATATGAATATTTAGAGTTCTTGCATAGTCTTTAAAACAAAAGTATATGTTTGTTCCTCTATTGCCATAAGTTAACGTTTGTTTGGTTTGGTTTGTTTTTTGTTTAACTCCGTACTCAGCAATATTCCAGCTATATGACAGCGGTCTGTAAATAATCAAATTTTTTTGTGTTTATGAGGTATAAACATATAAAAAATGTGTGCACCAATGCAAACAAATATTATCATATTAGATAAATATGTAACTTCACAGACTACGTATTTAACCATTAACTAAAAAAACTGAACACTTTGATACAAAGTCAGCTACATTGTTCATCGTTATACAACACCACAAGCCTAATCTGTCATACGGACCATGAAACAAATATATCCAACACAGCCCATGCAAGTCTAGAATGTCTAATAGTCTAATGTTTGGCAAGTCTAGATTACTGCAGTGTCAGGAATATGAAGAGTCTCTGGGTTCCATTTTATTATGTTTTTATTAAAATAATTTAACAAGTGTAAGATATATCCATTTCAGAGACTAGATGTTAGTCTACCACAAGCCCTGCACGCTCTCTTGTAAGCCAATATGCAAACAGTCTGGTAAAGGCCTGTTTCATGTATGGAAACGAGTGCAAGAAAATGCCATGAAATCACCTGCAGTTTGTTTATTGACCAACAAACATTTATTACATACATTTGTCAAACTATTGTCAACAATACCAGGTTTTCCTGGTGAGACTAACACCAGGTAGATAATATCCGCTACATTCCAATGTTGTTATATGAACTGCATGTTAGATACGCTGGGTCGGCGGTTTATCAGTTTGGGTTTACAACAGAACATTTCACGAGGCTGTGCTTGTCTCCGTCTGTTTTATTGGCGTATGTCCATGGATGGTGACAGCTGTGGTATTTTCGTCGATGTTTGAAATGCATACATTTGCCACAGTTACATGCGGCTTATGTATGCTGGGACGTAGAAACGTCTGATGTATTTGTGGTACACCGCATGCCATAGGATGCATTTAACATGAGACTTGGGACCAGTCATTTATAACAGGGGGGGTAGGGTTGGTGGGTGCGAGCTTTTTGATGCACTAACGTACAGAAAAGAATGACCCTCCACTAATGCTTGCTATATTTTTGTATGACCCTCTCCATGTCTTTGTACGTTTCATGACCCACTTGAATATGGACATCATTTTATTATTACTTTTTTAATTATTTTTGTATTTTTATGACCCTCCCCTGAACACCCCCCTCTTCAATTGAACATCATACAAGCACAATCACCAGGAACTATTCTAGACCTGCTCAAAGGCGCAAGTCAGTCAGTCAGTCAAATTCCAATGGGATAGCTAGAACTCATTTGAGGGCTTGACAAAAAGGCTTGAAAAAAAGGCTTGAAAAAAGGCTTGACTTTACATTGTTGTTTTGAGTGCAATGTTACACCTCAACGTCAAAATACACCTGAAAATAAGACAACAAAAATCCAAATTTTGAACACAAAAAAAGTTTTTCCCCAATTTGCCCTCCAAGGGATCCTTTGACATTCCAGGTAAATCCCTGGCCACTGTACAGTACCAGTGTACCCTATCCAACTACAAAATTTGATGGCTTAGCTGAATTCCTATGTGATCAATATGTGTCACAGTAGATGCATTATGATAAAATATTGATGTTTAAAATCATTCATGTCTGCTTTTGTTGACATTTCAAGCTGTTAAGGTGAATGAATATTATATAATCTGTCAGGCTGTAATGTGGAAGACACTATTTCCAAGTCGATTTAATGATTAGATTTTGCCACAGGTTGGTGTAAACAGCTCGTGAAATTGAACATGTTGAAGGTGTTCATTCTTTGGGGCCATATGTAAGCATTATTCTTATACCAGTAGTTCATGCTGAAATAATGTAACCTAAATTTAGCACACGCTTTTTTAATTTTATGATTTCATGGATTTATTCCAGCTTTTCCCACACCAGGTCGGTCGAAATAAAACTAAATATGAATAGCTGTGTCAAGCATTTATTATATGAAAGTCATTCAGCTGTGGAGTGATAGTGATGTAGACATGAAATATATATTTAATGTTTTTTTTGTATAAGAGGGATTATAAAACTAGCGGGAGGCATAATAAAAGTACTTTTTTTGTTTCATTTATTTCTTTTTCAGCTGCTTTACAGTTGGGGCGGCAGACCCATGAAACAAAAAATATAAAATGAATGGCCGTATCCATGTGTTAATCCAAACAACAGTAAATTGGAACTGAAAGCAATGTGAGGAAATCACAATTTAAAGACTGTTGTTTGTGACAAAAGTACAAGGTTTTCAGGCAACCATTCGAACATGCTATAACATGATGTTTTGTTTGTTGTCTGTAAATAATTAAATCTGGACCAGACAATCCAGTGATTGATTATGAGTGTCGATCTACACACTTGGGATATGATGACATGTGTCAACCAAGTCAGCAAGCCTGACCACCCGATCCCGTTAGTCGCCCCTTACGACAAGCATTGTTCCTAATGACCTATTCTAACCCAGAATCTTCACGGGTCCACTGAGAAGGGATGATGTCATATCTTATAGGATTCAACAATGAAACAATGTTGTGTCATAGTGCTTCAACTGATCAAAGGTCTTCAGCAACCCGTGAAGATCCGTGGTAGAATAGGTCTTGGAAACTCATGCTTGCCGTAAAAGGCGACAATGTTTGTCATGAGAGGCAACTAACGGGATCGGGTGGTCAGACTCGCTGACTTGGCTGATGCATGTCATCGTTTCCCAATTGTGGATTGATGCTCATGATGTCAATCACTGGATTGTCTGGTCCAGACTCGATTATTTACAGACCGCTGTCATATAGCTGGAATATTGCTGAGTGCGGCATTAAACAAGACAAAACAAAACAAGAGATCAGTCAGCATTGAGAATACTAAAATTTGAATAATTATTGTATTCAAAGTTTTGAACGTTATGGCTGCAATATATCAGATATATACTACTCCATTTTAGATAGGGATTATTTATCTTTCCTTGATACACAGGCATGAATCTTATACTATGCCAAGTGTAAAATTAAATAAAATATCAAAAGTTGAGTAGTATACTTCTAAGCTGAAAACGGGGGGATTGTTTTGTTGCATTGTGTCCAGCAGAGGGATGTGTGTTGGGTATTGATTGCGTCTCGGGACATCGTCAGTGCAGACAGTTATTCAACAGCTGCATCATCGCTTGAGGATGCTGCATAAGATTACCTCTGCCCCTTCCAACAGAGGATCATGACTTGTTAAGTGAGGACTAGTTGTCACACTGGTAGGACATGACAACTGTTGCCTTGGGCTGAAGTATCATGCTGCTAGTTGACAGGGATAAAGTATTTTCAGTTGAGCTCATTAGAGATCTGGTTGCCAGGGAGCTGAATCACCGATATTTGCCAGCCGAGGATTTGTAAGGATTTGGTTGTAAAGAGTGCTTGATTTATGAGGTAAATTTGAAATTGAATCCAAGAATTCGAGTTTTTATGACGATATTTGTGTGTAACATGCTTGTATGCATCATGTCAACGTCAACATAATAGGGAGATATCCTTGTGGAACGTTAAAGGGAACTTGGTTAAATTCACATGTAGAGTTGGTTTGCTTGAATCCTGTGAAATATATTAGAATTTCTACCTAGTTATCACTTTTTAACTCAGTCTAGGGCAAATGTGGAGGTTTGATTTCAAGCACTACAATTTCATGGTGCATTTGCTGATGTGTTATATGGGAGCATCTGCTTGCCAGAATAGTGCATACTGTATTCGGTGTAATAAGCGCCCAGGGCGCTCTCAAAATTAGAAATAGGGGGCTCTTATTAGAAGATTATTTTGGTGAAAAAAAGTGAGTTGAAAGATAAATTTCGTGGTTTATGCTGACAGCCTGAAGTGTTTATGTACGACAGATATATTTTTCCAGAATTTAATTGCCCATAATTAAGGGTGCATATAACACACGAGTGCGTATTATACGCGAATAGTAAGTCTTTTGTACATTGATCAATCGGAAGGGGTGCTAATTGGGTTTGTTCACTAGCCAATATATTAGCAAATCTCCCTGTGGGCGCTTATTAGAGCGGGGCGCTTATTAAGTCGAATACGGTATATAGCAATACCCCAAAAATGTTTGAAATTCTACTGGCCCTTAGGATACCATTGGGTAAATCTAGACTTGACTAGCGAGTAGTGCTAATTTCCATCTGTGTCAAATGATATATTTTAATGGCATGATGCATATATTTGCTATGGCCATGACTTTGAGTCATGTGGTGTTGTCAGGTAATTGGAACAAGCTGATGTGGGATGTCGCCTGCTGTACAATATATACAGGGCACCAGATGGAGGCTATCGTCCTATGACATCTGGATGTGGTATATGAGTTATATGACATGGTGTGAAGCTGTTAGTAGTACTTTTTACACTTAAGACATTGCTTATAACTGTCTACAAACTGAAACGGAAGAATGATGTTGGATGATCAATAAAATCTCACCCTTGTATCTTTTGATATCAAATATATCAACATTCGTTGATAAAAGTGGAAAAAACTCAACGGCAAGCCTTGGAGATTTTCCACTTTTATCAACTTGTGTTGATATATTTTATATCAAAAGACACTCTGGTGAGATTCTCCATTTGTCCTTTGCAACTAGGTTTTCATGTCAACATGCACCTGGTGCAAGTTAAATCAAGTTCCTTAAATCAAACACTGGATAGAAGGATGGATGGTTGCAAGAATGATGGATGCAAGAATGATGGATGCAAGAATGGGTGGATGGAAGAATGAATGGATTGAAAATGGATAAATGATGGATGAATGGATGGAAGAAAGGATGATGGATGGATAGATTGAAATAGTTTAGGATTTCTTATATCCAACTGGAAAAGTTCTGTTCACTTCTGAGTTTTTTATGTTTGCTTCATGCAAAAATTGCTATGGAATTTCTTAGTTCACAATGGCAAAATGTAGCGAGATTCATCTCCCGTTCAGCAGCTGGCTGTGCCTGCATATGCACAACATAGACGCCATTGTGTCGATATTGACAAGCATTCTCATCTACTTATAAAACCATGACCAGGACATACACAAAGCATGACGTGTTTAATACGGTGGAGAAAGAATTTAAATATAATTATAATCCATCCTCTATACACAGTCGTGCTTTGTCATGAATGTTATTAAAGCTGGGCTTTTTGATAATTTCCCGGTTTATATAATTTTGCGAAATATCAAAAAACATAATTTACAAATTAATCGCGATAATTAATACCAACAAATCCATTTTATATTTGGATCCCGCTGTTACACAATACCACAGCTATGTTGGAAGGAAATATTGAATCCTTTATGAATTCCTTTATTACTTGATGCCAGGGTAACGTCACATGACATCAATGTTGCTATGACTACCATGTTGGTTGCCGGACAGTCACGAGATTTATAGTCAAACATCTTTCCTGGCTAACGGGGGGCAATATAAATAGACAGGGACACCCCTCCAGATATATTTTTCCAATGTCCCATGATTCAAGTGACACTCCTCTGCACCTAGAATGACCTAGATTTGCTTGGCTGAGCAGAATGAAAGGTTAAACTTTGTAGATTCAAATATCCGAGGGAGTTTCGTCTGAAGCAAGGTAGGTGATCAGCCGATCAAAGCAAGGAGGATCTACGTTATTGTGTTACCTAGTTGTGGGGGGTTAGTCATGAGAATGATGATTGTTATCATCGGTATTTTGTGAGATTTATTCCGTAGATGGGTGAGTAAATTCATATGTGGACAGTCAGTGATTCGGGAGGATTGGCTTTCAAGTTGGTTGTGTTGTGGGACTTGGTGGCATTTTGTGGGATTTAGTTCAAACTGTAAGTATTGTTCTTGATACAGCTCCATAGTAATGTGATTACTTTTAGAAGATTGAACTGTTTTTATATGTCACCGTGTGTAACATTATCTGTAAAACCTATCACTGTCGGTGAAGACAAGAACTGACCTACGGAGTTAAACTTTTTACTTTTTTACTTTCTTAATACTTGCTTAAAACGGTGTAAGCTGTTGGATTCTTCCAACTACCATGGTATATGAGACAGTTATACCTTCAGAGCTGTGTACTACCATGGTATATGAGACAGTTAAACCTTCATAGCTGTGTACTACCATGGTATATGAAACAGTTATACCTTCAGAGCTGTGTACTACCATGGTATATGAGACAGTTATACCTTCAGAGCTGTGTACTACCATGGTATATGAGACAGTTATACTTTCAGAGCTGTGTACTACCATGGTATATGAAACAATTATACCTTCAGAGCTGTGTACTACCATGGTATATGAGACAGTTATACCTTCAGAGCTGTGTACTACCATGGTATATGAAACAATTATACCTTCAGAGCTGTGTACTACCATGGTATATGAGACAGTTATAACTTCAGAACTTTGTACTACCATGGTATATGAGACAATTATACCTTCAGAGCTGTGTACTACCATGGTATATGAAACAGTTATACTTTCGGAGCTGTGCACTACCATGCTATATGAGACAGTTTATTCCTTCAGAGCTGTGTACTACCATGGTATATGAGACAGTTATACTTTCAGAGCTGTGTACTACCATGGTATATGAGACAGTTATACCTTCAGAGCTGTGTACTACCATGGTATATGAGACAGTTATACCTTCAGAGCTGTGTACTACCATGGTATATGAGACAATTATACCTTCAGAGCTGTGTACTACCATGGTATATGAGACAGTTATACTTTCAGAGCTGTGCATTACCATGGTATATGAGACAGTTATACCTTCAGAGCTGTGTACTACCATGGTATATGAAACAATTATACCTTCAGAGCTGTGTACTACCATGGTATATGAGACAGTTATACCTTCAGAGCTGTGTACTACCATGGTATATGAGACAGTTATAACTTCAGAACTTTGTACTACCATGGTATATGAGACAATTATACCTTCAGAGCTGTGTACTACCATGGTATATGAAACAGTTATACTTTCGGAGCTGTGCACTACCATGCTATATGAGACAGTTTATTCCTTCAGAGCTGTGTACTACCATGGTATATGAAACAATTATACCTTCAGAGCTGTGTACTACCATGGTATATGAGACAGTTATACCTTCAGAGCTGTGTACTACCATGGTATATGAAACAATTATACCTTCAGAGCTGTGTACTACCATGGTATATGAAACAATTATACCTTCAGAGCTGTGTGGGGCGGTCGGGTAGCCTAGTGGTTAACGCGTTCGCTCATCACGCCGAAGACCCGGGTTCGATTCCTGACATGGGTACAATGTGTGAAGCCCATTTCTGGTGTCCCCCGCCGTGATATTGCTGGAATATTGCTAAAAGCGGCGTAAAACCATACTCACTCACTCAGAGCTGTGTACTACCATGGTATATGAGACAGTTATACCTTCAGAGCTGTGTACTACCATGGTATATGAAACAATTATACCTTCAGAGCTGTGTACTACCATGGTATATGAAACAATTATACCTTCAGAGCTGTGTACTACCATGGTATATGAGACAGTTATACCTTCAGAGCTGTGTACTACCATTGTAAATGAGATAGTTATAACTTCAGAGCTGTGTACTACCATGGTATATGAGATAGTTATAACTTCAGAGCTGTGTACTACCATGGTATATGAGACAGTTATACTTTCAGAGCTGTGTACTACCATGGTATATGAAACAATTATACCTTCAGAGCTGTGTACTACCATGGTATATGAGACAGTTATACCTTCAGAGCTGTGTACTACCATGGTATATGAAACAATTATACCTTCAGAGCTGTGTACTACCATGGTATATGAAACAATTATACCTTCAGAGCTGTGTACTACAATGGTATATGATACAGTTATACCTTCAGAGCTGTGCATTACCATGGTATATGAGACAGTTATACCCTCAGAGCTGTGTACTACCATGGTATATGAGACAGTTATACCTTCAGAACTGTGTTTTCAGTCACTGAGATTATATGAGTATTACAATTAGTATTTGGGCCGATTGAAATTTCTAAGACGCATTATCGGAGCAACGTCATAGCATTACTTTTCTTGATATGATACCATTGTCATGTTCTTTCATGTCCGATTTAGCTAAAATTTGTGTACTGGATTTAATAGAAATGTTTTCTTATTTGAGAAATATACACCTCGCAGTAGGTAACAAAAATATACCGGTGGAAAGACTTTACTGGTATGTCGCCATCTTAAAACTTTTATTGTTTAATACATATATTGAGATCCTTGTAAGGTACTAGATTAATTTCATCATAGGGGTGTAGGCTGGATAAGTGTTAATATGTGACATCAACTTGATGTTCGCAGTGTGATGATTTTGACGGATGTAGCACATTTGGTTGTGTATTCGTGGAGACGAATTTATCGTGTTCAACTATACACATTTTTTACAGTTGCGAGTGATCGAATGTTGATACTGCCTGATAAATGTACCAACCAAGTTTCTTTTCATTGGGATATTATGTTCTGATTGTTCTTAATTCTCCATTTTGAACTCTGACAGTCAGGTGATATGTCATGCTTCTCAAATAATGACAGAGATATTGAGTGAGTGAGTATGTTTTTTAGCAGTATTCCAGCGATATCATGGGGGGGGGGGGGGGACACCAGAAATGGGCTTCACACATTGTATTCATGTCAGGATTCGAACCTGGGTCTTTGGCGTGACAAGCGGACGCTTTAACCACAAGGCTACCCGACCGCCCCTGATAGAGATATTGAGATAAGGAAGCTGTGCTGGGCCAAATACATCCAAGAATGTGTCATGTTTGGTGTCTTATTAAGTAATAGGAATATCCCTAAACAAGATTAATCAATACTAGCAATTCCTTGATGACCATTAACCTTACTGATTTGTTTTCCAGGTGGTTCTTGACAAGACGGCCATCTTGGATTACTGAGTGCTTGTGTTGTGATTCCGGTGGATTGTCGCAGTATTCGGAGACACTAAGACATTTGGAAACATGGCTTTACAAGCAAACTCGTTTGCTGACACAATGTTAAGAGAGAGAGTTGTGGCACAGATGTAAGTAATTTGGGGTGATATAGGGAGTATAGCACATCTGAGATGACCAATCAGAGTCCAGATCTATGTTAAACATGTAGCATAATCTTCTGGCCTTGAAACTGATTCACATTCTGTAATCCTGGTTGGTGTGCAGCCTTCGAAATCCATGCTAGTCTTCTAGACCAGGACTGAGGAAGAAAAGTGAAAGTCCTTATTGACTACTAGCATTTGAGGACTATTATTATGAACCATTTCTCAGTGTTTAAGTTAAACTGACGGATAATGTAAACACAGTAAACATTTTTGTCTCAGTCAAGCAGGACAAGCTCCAAACTTTGAGGACAAGTGAAATAAGGTTCACACTAGTCCTCTGACTTGTCTTTGTGAAAAGGAATATTTAAGGGTGGTCTGTCATGTTTTGTTCCTTTACAAGTAAGACCTGTGAAGATTTGGGGTAGAATAGGTCTTCAGCAACCCATGGTTGCCGTAAATTGCGACAGTGCTTGTCGTAAGAGGCGACTAACAACATTGGGGGGTCAGGCTTGCTGACTTGGTTGATGCATGTCATCGTATCCCAATTGCGTGGATCGATGCTCATGATGTCAATCACTGGATTATCTGGTCCAGTATCGATTATTTACAGACCGCCTTCATATAGCTGGAATATTGGTGAGTGCGGCGTTAAACAACAAAGAAACCAAATCCTTTTCAGGTGAATATCAAGGGGATGTTATTAGTTGAAATAGTAGTGCACTCTCTCAGTGGAGAAAACACTTCTTTGCTGACAAACTTGTGAAAGAAATGATCTTAAGAGTTCCCAATTCAGTATTGTGCATGTGATTACATTTTGATATGATAAGGTGGACTATATTGTGTGCCAAGTCACTCCTAGTTGATGATCATGTGACTGTGACTCAAGAATCACATTGTGCCGATGGTGAGGTCATGACACATGATGGGAATATGATTTGGTGAGGAGAATCATTTGTTAATTTTCAATCGGGATATCCAGTGCAGATATGTTGACATGGACAGTACATACAGACATGGAACAAACATGGAACAAACATGATGATAATGATGTCACAAACATGATGACGATGATGATGATGGTGATGATGGTGATGATGATGATGATGATGATGATGTCACAAACATGGTGATGACGATGACGATGATGATGGTGATGATGGTAAAGATGATGATGATGATGATGATGATGATGACATTTATCTTCCATGTTTCCTTACAAAATATTCCACAATCTGGAAAAGAAGGCCATTAAAATGTAAATTTATATAAAGGTTGGATTCAGGTTGAAAGTTTATTTGAGTAGGTTAAAACTTAAGGTTTGAAGTTAAATATTATTAATATGTCAATTTTTATCATTGAAGTAATGACACAAATCATCAAGGTTTTTTTTAAACCAAAGTTTTTGTTTTTTTAAAGTATGTTTGCAGACGTAAAGAAATATCAGGAAAGACTTGTCAAGTTTTATTGTATCAGTGGATGAAGGGCATGACCATTACGTTGTCTGTAAGACATACAAGACAAGGTATCAGACATAAACCTTGAGTAACTGTGTTAGGCTGGGGGTCGTATGTTTGCTGAACGTGTGACCCTGGTGACCTGGGGGGCTGGAACAGCATGCAGCCGGTCACATGACAGGCAAGGGGGTCACATGACAGACAGGGGGTCACATGACACGTGGGGGGTCACATGACAGGCAGGCGGGTCACATAACTTAGCTTGGGGGGGTCCTATAACAGGTAGGGGGTGAATCTTGCAGTGGAGCTGTAGAACTTGTCCAACTGGTATATGATGTGTTCCAGACAACTTGTGTTGTGTGACAGAGATTAAATTACCTGTATGTAGGGAGTGTAGATACAGTAAAACTACTGCCAATAAAACTACTGATTAATGGGATATAAGGCAAAAGGAAGTGGGGTCACTCATCCGTTTCGGTGATTGAAAGTTAATTTAAGATTAGGTGAGGTGAAATTGAGTTTAATGTCGAGTTCAAGATGATTGCACTTCTATTGCGTTGTTAATGCACTCAGACACAGTATACTGACTCCGAGCAAACCAGTCTTTGTTTTATCCACTTAATGCTGAATGCCAGGCAGGGTAACAACAAGTACCATCTTTTAACATCTTTCGTTTGACACGGACAGGGATTGAACCACCGACTTTTGTCTCTCTGGGCAGATGCTCTATCCACTAGATGTCAGAGGTGTTTTGTTACTGTTTTGCCTCAAGTATGTTTTTGGGTTTGTCCATAATAAGCCTCAAATTTGTTTGTTTTTAGTCTATTTTTACAGTTGATCTTTTGTCTAGTATTATGTAAAGTGTGAAGCTTTTTTCATGATTTATTGTTACATAGGAGTGAGTAGGTCCAGAAGTTAGAAGAGTGTGAATTACAAACTTTGTTCTCAATTGTCTTCTTGTCACATGTCTCATGTCGCCTGTCTTAAAACGGGAAACTTGATCACATGTTTTGTTGGTTGTAAATATGATCCTAGTGAGGTGCCTCAACGAGGTAGTCTATCTTTTGATGCCAGTCTCTTTAACTTCTCCTTAAAACTCAGGGTCCTATTGTGTGGAGTATGTGTGAGGTGGGGAGAGGTTATCAGTGTCTCCTGTATTGCTGACATGGAGGGGGGTCGATTTTGTGGCGGGTCACTGGGGGTATTTGTGTGAGTTGGGTGTGGAGAGGTTGTCAAGATCTCTGTGGCTGGGGTGGGAGTAGGGCTTGACACTGGGCATAGGGTGGGAGATTGACATGGAGGTGTGGGATTGACATGGGGGTGTGGGGTTGACATGGGAGTGGGGGATTGACATGGGGGTGGGGGATTGACATGGGGGTGTGGGGTTGACATGGGAGTGGGGGATTGACATGGGGGTGGGAGATTGACATGGGGGTGGGAGATTGACATGGGGTGGGAGATTGACATGGGGGTGTGGGATTGACATGGGGGTGTGGGATTGACATCTGGGTAGGGGATTGACATGGGTGTGTGGGATTGACATGGGGATGGGGGATTGTCATGGGGGTGAGGATTGACATGGGAGTGGGGGATTGACATGGGAGTGGGGGATTGTCATGGGAGCGGGGGATTGATATGGGAGTGGGGGATTGACATGGGAGTGGGGGATTGATATGGGAGTGGGGGATTGACATGGGAGTGTGGGATTGACATGGGAGTGGGGGATTGTCATGGGGGTGAGGATTGACATGGGAGTGGGGGATTGACATGGGAGTGGGGGATTGTCATGGGAGTGGGGGATTGTCATGGGGGTGAGGATTGACATGGGAGTGGGGGATTGACATGGGAGTGGGGGATTGACATGGGAGCGGGGGATTGACATGGGAGTGGGGGATTGTCATGGGGGTGAGGATTGACATGGGAGTGGGGGATTGACATGGGAGTGGGGGATTGACATGGGAGTGTGGGATTGACATGGGAGTGTGGGATTGACATGGGAGTGTGGGATTGTCATGGGGGTGAGGATTGACATGGGAATGGGGGATTGTCATGGGGGTGAGGATTGACATGGGAGTGGGGGATTGACATGGGAGTGGGGGATTGTCATGGGAGTGGGGGATTGTCATGGGAGTGAGGATTGACATAGGAGTTGACACTGGGTTTACATAGGGTGTGTGTGTGGTGGTCGGGGTGGGGGTGGGAGGATTTTTCATTACTTGGGGTGAAGGGTGGGAGATTCACATGGGTTTGGAGGTGGGAGATTGACAATGGGGAGGTAGTCAAGACTTCCTCAATGGGTAGGTCGGGGGAGGGCTGTCACTAGAGGGGGGAACGGTATGAGTGACTCATCGCCTTCTTTATCTCATGACATACTTACATACATATACTTTCACACATTCAATACATACGGAGTGAGGTGTATTTACTTTCTAATTTACAACTTCGTGACATAGCAAGTTTATGTAGGCAAGTTCCATGTTTATTCACAAGGCATGAGAAGATTACGTCAGACTTTTAACAGCATATCAGACAGCAGTTTCAATGGGAGAACTGAAGACAACTTGAATACTTCAATTGAAAAAACTCATTTTATTCTCACTAAGCATGCTAAGTGTCTTTCATAAGGTACTGATATTTACTGAAGTTATTTTCTCAGCTGATTCACACGTGTGGATGACCTTGAGGTCTCTGTTCACTGGAGTGGTTAGAGCTTGAGAATGGAGTGAGTTGGATTCAAATTCAAATGATAATTATGTCAATGGTTGCTTCTGGATCGGCCCTTCTTTGTGGGGTTCATGTGAGATACTGTAAATCCTTGAATAAATGATTTTATTATGAAGGTCTCGAATCTGGGCGTTTTTCAAGGCAGGCATTTCTTTTTCAAAGCCTTGTGTTCTCTACCTCATACTGATACGGTATACGGTACAGATCCTTACAAACAATAATTCGTAGGAATCACAGTATTTTCACGTTTCGAAACATCAAAATGCTTCTCTTAAAAGTGACAATGTATAGATTGCTTGATGGTGCTCCGTTAATAAATAGCTTGTTGGATACGGCTGTTGAAAAACTACATTGTTCTCAGAACTATTTCCCATCACCCCTATGCAAATCAAATGGATGCTCCCTAATATACGACCCAGAATTTATTCAAGGAAGGCGTTTATTCAAGGATTTACAGTAGTTTCCTACTTACGTGACGCAGCCAGCTTGACTTGTTCTCCTCTGTGAATGTTATATAACCTTCGCCCACCTGTTAACAGTCAGAAGTTGTGACCAGTGTTTGAAACACAATTGAATGGAGGAGACCACAAGATGAATATTGCTTGGGAAATTGCATAACATTATTTTAGATTATGTTATTTTAGGTGTGTTATTTTATGTGATATGACGTCTTATACACGATATTAGATAAAATATACATGATATACTATTGCATGTGGTATAACACTGTATAACATGATACAACATGATATAACACTATACAACAATGTACACCACTTCATTTGGGGGTCATTCAAAGTTCCATTTTGTGAAAGATATTACCGTATTCGGCATAATAAGCACCCCGCTCTAATAAGCGCCCACGGCGATATTGGCTTATATATTTGCTAGTGAACAATCCCAATAAGCGTCCCTTCCGATTGATAAATTTACACAAGACTATTTATTCGTGCATGATATGTTTGTTTTATGCACCCTTAATTATGAGCAATGAAATTCTGGAAAAATATATCTGTCGTATATAAACATTTCAGGCTGTCTATTCCTAATTTTGAGAGCGCCCTGGGCGCTTATTATGTCGAATAGGGTAAGTCTCATTTCATTCTGATACTTTGTAGTTTTGTTTTATTTTAAACAACTAGCGGAGTAGGGTCGGTATTTTAAACAAATAAATTGTAAAAAATGAATTTGATTTCCTAAGTTAATTAATTGAGTCATTTATGACTCGTTTCAAAATCTTTTGTAAGTATTTTAGGAAATGTTTGCGTCACATACGCAGGAATAATTAGTCATGTAAAACAGTTCATAACACTCTAGTCTCCTGATTGAACTCACAGCAGGGATGTTTCACTCAAATAAACCTCCCTCACAGAGGCAATTATAGAATGACAGCCACCAAGAAATTAGAAAGTAAACAGCTTTTAAAAATCTGACATCCCCAAATGTTGTATGTGTAACGGATGTAGAAATCCAATTTTCCACATCCTCGGGACGTTTTGACAATAAAGCTATGACAGGCTGCACGCTGTCACCGGACGATTCCCTAGGAGGACTGGGTCTGACTGATGAGGGCGAAACCAGTTGTCCGTGGAACGTCCCTTTTCTCCCAACATGGTTCCTGGGGAGTGTGACAAACCCCAGACTGTCAGTGCCAGTGGGATGTGGACCATGGTAACAATACGGAATTGAGACATCAACATGTCTGGCACAAACTGTCGTCTTAACTGCTGCTTTGTTGCGCAGTGGAACTGAATATTTGAGCGTGGTTTAACTTAAATGAAAACTAATCTTAAATTTGTATGACTTACCTTTTTTGAATGAAACAAGGAACTAAACGTGATATTGTTTTAAAAACTATGAAGATCTATAAGGAACTAAACCTGATTACCTGTTATTATGTGAAGGAAAGATGTATAAACCTGAAATGATAGAAACTAATGCTAATTCTAACAGTTACTATATGCTTATGTGTTGGTTACTCCTAAGGGAGTCTTAACACTGTCTAACGCTGTCTAACACCATCTCTCTAACCATCTAACTAACCAGCTCTCTAACGAACATTCTAACGAACTCTCACCAACTCACTAATTGATGCGCGCTACCGCCTAATATTTGTTCACAACCCTCACATTTCACGTGCAGTCACAGCCATAAGTTGGTGTTTAGGTGATGCGATCGTTATGCATTAAGTGCGTTTTGGAGAACAGATTATTTATGTAAAACTAACATGAGTGCACGTGAAGCACGATCTATAAGCTCCGGGTGCATTTTGGAGCACATTTTTAATGAACAAACAAGACTTCAGCACATGCTTCTCAGAGGCGGATCCAGGAGTTTGGAAAAGGATGGGTGCACACTATGTCCTCATCATGATGTGAACGAAAACTTGCGTGCACTACCCAGACTTTATAGATGTAGATCCACCATGCTTCGGGACTTTGTTGAGTGTCTGCAGCAGGGAGAAATGGAACCCTATATATCAGTGTGAAGCAATGATTATCAGTCAATATCTCGAGAACATGAGTACTATGATGGACACTATGATGGAGTTAGACTTACGTTTAGTGTCTGAAAATACAATACTTTGATAGAAACAAGTAACTGCATTTAAATTAGAAGAAGCCCCAGTGAGATGGGAGTTTGAACCTGTGGAAAATATAGACTTGCTTCATTTTGGGCTATAGGTGTGGTGAAATGGAGTTTAATGTCACGTTCAAGATTGTGTGTGTGTCTGTGTGTGTCTGGACTAATGCCAATTTTATAGTGCTACCCCACTGAGATACCATGCCGCATGAATACCCCACTCAGACACAGTACACTGACTCCGAACCGACCAGTCCTTGTTTTAGCCCCTAATTGCCGAGCACTATGCTGGGTTACTACAAGTACAATCTTTTAACGTCTTTTGGTGTGTGATGGCCGGGAATTGAACCCCAGACGCTCTGCTTTCAGGGCGGACACACTACCACTAGACCACGGAGGCAGTCATTAAGGGCTATAGCATTACAGTAAGGGATGGGCAGAAGGGAAATTGACATAGTTAGGGACTGTGTAGAATATATGAATGTGTAGGAACATAGAATTCTGTACAGGATTTGGGTGCAGTCATTAATACTTGTACATTGTTGGATGATATCATCTTACTGGTATGTTATTCATGCAAACTGTTCAGAAAAAAACTTGTTTGTCTGGAAAAACTCTCAATTGGATACAGATGGAGGGCTGATATGTCTCCAAGTAAACAAGTTGGGAAAGCCGTCCTGAACTCTAAATGTGTTCTGATTTTCTGAGGGTATAAGGGTGCTGTTTATATGGATTGTGGTCATACCCCATTCCATCATACGTGAACTGCCGCTGTGGTTTAGTCGTGGATAGAGTACCTGCCTGGAGAGCTGAAGGTCTGGTTTGGTTCCCATACATGTCATACCTAAAGACATTAAAAGATGGTACTTGTTGTTACTGACCTCTGAAGATCCTGGGTAGAATAGGTCTTCAGCAAACCATGCTTGTCGTAAGAGGTGACTACGGAATCAGGTGGTCAGGCTCGCTGACTTGGTTGATGCATGTCATGATGATATCAATCCCTTGATTGTCTGTTCCAGACTCGATTATTTACAGACCACTGTCATATAGCTGGAATATTGCTGAGTGCGGCCTTAAACATTGTTAAACATCAAACAAACAAACAAACTTCTTGTTACCCTGCCTGACGTTCATGAAAAAACAATGACTGGTCAATAAACTGTGTCTGAGTAAGGTATTCATGTTAAACTGCGGCATGGTATCTCAGTGGGCTAGCACTATAAAACCAGCATTAGTGTGGACTAGTACAAGCACACACACACACACACACACACACACACACACACACACACACACACACACACACACACACACACACACACACACACACACACACACACACACACACACACACACACACACACGTTCAAGCATGTCGCTATATAAGTGCAATAACCTTGAATGCAACGTTAAACACAATTTCACCTCACTCTATAAGTGCCCTGTCACCATGGTGACTGTATATTCTACCATTGATAATTATCTCAACATCTGAACTGCACACAGGAAAGTTTTCATATTCCGTGCTATAAACGCATAACACTTATCTACAAGTTGTTGAACCTTTGATCTCTGATTGATTACCATGCAATCAATCACCATTGTGGAAGCAGTGCATGTAAACCAGTGCACTTTTACTGACGGCCATGTGAAACATGACGCACCTTGTCACTTGGGTCCTGGACCAACGTAGTCGGGTGTCAGGAGTATCTATGTCTTGTAATGCTGCTAGAATGTACCTTTATCTTTAATCACTGATCATTGTTGATAGGGCCACAAAAACATGTGACCAACCGGCGCTAATCTGGAAACCCCTACCAGATGCCTTTTTGCTTGTTTTTCGCTTGGGGCAATATCGTTTGTCATAATACCGGTATTGTCCGTGTCTGAATTAATTGTGCTTCATTACCTTCATTTGAAGGCAGCTATTACTGAGATACTGACCTATACTACGGAAGAAATGTTAAGGATCATCCGCTTCTTTCATGTTGCTCAAGTTAATCTGTCATGGCATGACATCATGTCACTCACACACACTCACTCACTCACTCACTCACTCACTCACTCACTCACTCCATTATTGTGATAGTTTCCGGTCACTGTTTATCATCTTTAAGTACTTTCTGATCGTTGAGTTAGATGCAGTCTTATTTAAATGGCAGCCCAGGTGGCCCCATGGTCCAAGTTGCTGCAATTAACTGTGTAGAGTTGTGTTCCTTTCTGCTAGGGTTTGGGTTGTTGGAAGGATTCTGGTATTGGCCTCGGGCAGTTTGTGAGACCGAATGTCTGTCACCATAAGGGATGTTTTCAACTGTTTGTGTTTTGCCAACTGGTCTGGTCACCTCATTTCTTTATTGCGATGTTCAGATCAGGTTTCTCAACACCATAGTATGACTCCATCATCAGTAGAAACAAGGACACTACTTGAACAACCACTAGATCGGCTTTGTGGAGACATGACATATATAAAATGTCCGTCTATAAATTTTCAGAAAAATGGCATGGGTGGCCCAGTAGTCGCTGCGATTCGATGTGCAGAGTTGCGTCCCTTGGACATGATAGAAACATATGATTGTGGGTTCGAATCCCTGTTTGTCCCGATTATGTTTTTAGGTTTGTCAGCACCATACGCGTGCTTGTGGGTTTCACCGAAGTGGTAAACATTTAAGACCTGCTTCACTTCAGGCTTTCCTTAAAGATTACTTTTCTTAACTTACCAGGGGGTGGTCGGGTAGCCTAGTGGTTAAAGCGTTGGCTCGTCACACCGAAGACTTGGGTTCGATTCCCGACATGGGTACAATGTGTGAAGCCCATTTCTGGTGTCCCCAGCCGTGATTTTGCTGGAATATTGCTAAAAGCGGCGTAAAACCATACTCACTCCCTCACTCTTAACTAACCTCCCTTTGACTGACCTGACAAGGTGTAGATTGTTACCAGTGTTGGTCAAACAAGTGAGCCATCATGATGTAGATAGGTACAGTGATGGAGATATATGGTTCAGCTACAGTGTCATTATCAGCAGGGCCAGGCGGGGCAGTCGGGTAGCCTAGTGGTTAAAGCGTTGGCTCGTCACGCCGAAGACCCGGGTTGATTCCCGACATGGGTACAATGTGTGAAGCCCATTTCTGGTGTCCCCCGCCGTGATATTGCTGGAATATTGCTAAAAGCGGCGTAAAACCATACTCAGTCAGTCAGCAGGGCCAGGCAGCTACCTTTCCTATTAGATATGGTAGGATCAAGCTTGTACAAAATGAGAAATGTCATTATACTACCAGACAACAGAATAAAACTAGTGGAACGCATTTATGGCGATGTGTACCATAACTGTGGTGCTTACATTTCATGCATGAGTTCATTTTGAATTAATCAGTGAAAATAATACTAGGCCTACTGAATATACCTCCTTACCTGACTGACTGTCAAGTAACTGACCAGGAACAAATGTGTGCTTGAACTTGCTTGGTGCTGTCTCCCCTTTGAGGAACGTGGTTGTTCATTCATGAATGAAATATGTACTATGACAATGCTCAATGAGACTTTTTGACCCACTGATGGTTTATTCATGTTGCCTTTCACACTGGGTATTGATGGATTTCTTTGGGTATTTTGAATTGTTGTTTTCCCTTGGGTTAGGTGAATGAGTACCTTTTTAGAAATAATTCTGCTTAAGATGATATTTTAGGTGACTTCTAATTTGCATCTTCCCAACAATTTGACATTTCCACTGGGCCAAATGGGGCCCTCGTCCTACCTCATCCTTAAATTAAATTGTAAAATGCAATGATCCCTGAAATAATTCTTTGGTCAAGCCTAAAGAATGTTATTGAGGACAGTGGAGATATCATCTAACACTGGAATCATTCTTTAACAGTTCCATGACTCAGCTTGCATATTTGAAGCTGACTTCATCGACCAAATGACTGGGCCGCTTTACGTCTGTGTCGACATGTGTCGGCGATCGTACCACATCACAAAAACAGATCTTTCTAGAAACGAAAACATGTCGTCCGAATTTCAAAAGAAATCACCAGTGCCATCTTTGTGTCATATTTAATGGCACCCTTCAACACCATCATCAGATAAGCTGACTATTTTACATATATGAATGGTGGAGATGGTATATCTGACACACCACATGGAGAAGACTGGTCGTTATTGTCTCGTATCACGCCTCTCCTAACCAGGCCCCTGTAGTCAATGAATCAGTCTATTAAGGCAGTTATTAGAGCAGGGAACACAGACTAGATAGGTACTTGAAGATAGATCCATCGACCTGCCTGAACCTTGAGGTCATGTACCCCCAGTTTGAATTTAAGTTGTACAAGGAATGTCGTCAAGCGAGTTTGGGTTTCTTCAGAGACAAATCCAAACAAGTTTGGAAAAAAATAAGACTCCTTCAGCAAGCGTTTAAATTCAACAAAAAATTGTACGGTTAATTCTTTTAGAATTTGTGTTTTTCGCATTCATTATTCTGATTCTCTCTAAAAATTGTACAGTTAATTCATTTAGAATTTGTGTTTTTCTCATTCCGGTTCTCTCTATGATTGTAAGACCAGTGAAGATCCGGGGTAGAACAGGTCTTCAGCAACCGATGCTTGTCGTAAGAGGCGACTAACGGGATCGGGTGGTCAGTCTTGCTGACTTGGTTGATGCATGTCATCGATCCCAATTGCGTGGATGATATTAATCACTGGATTGTCTGGTCCAGACTCGATTATTTACAGACCGCTGTTATAAAGCTGGAATATTTCTGAGTGCGGCTTTAAACGACAAACAACCAGCCAACCATGATTGTGATTAGTAATTATCATGTTTATGAATATAGGAATATTTCATTTATGCTTCTGCCAGTAACCATGGTAACTGACGTGGTATGTAAATATTAATTTGTAAACCGGATATGGTTAATGTGACTAGATAAAGGTCAGTCAGTCATACTGACAAACACCCATACACACGTGTTACAGAATGTAAGATATCTTTACAGAATACATCTGATATTTTCAGCAAACCATAGTCAGTCTGTTATATTACAGAGATATTAGTACATTACAGAGGGATATTATCAACAAGTATATCACAGCATGCAGCTGAACACCTGCCAGTCGGTAATGTTGCTGCAAGTGCTGCGTCCTGAACAGCATGTGTTTCAAGCATGATTGTCCCATATGACGGAGTAAAGGTGATGAAATCAATCAATATTGAACGAGCAGTATTGATCTGTACCGCATGACTGCGTGCCCTACAGTTCCAGCTGGCTCTCACAGAGAGAGGCCCTGTTAGGGTTTGCAATATCATAGCCAGTGTGGTCAAAGTTACTTCACAAATCCATCATCAGAGGTACTGGCATTCTGTGTGAAAAGTTGCAATCCTTATTGGGTTCAAATTCAAGATACCTGTGGACATCTTACTGTCCGTTCTCGTCAGTGTTTGAAATCATTTTAAAACCCAACAAGATAGTCGGGTAGGTGACCCATAGATTTTGCCTGCCCATCTTCAAAGTAACCTGCCCACATTCAGACATTATGAAGATTGAAAAATCGTGAAAAATAAGAGACAAATCGCGTCTTGAATCGGTTGAAATAATGCAAACAATTACTTGAAAATCTATGAGGAGTTACGATAAAATTAAAAATTATCTGCCAGACAGTCGGGCAGGTGGGGGAAAATTTCATGCAGCCCGACAGAAAAGTTACCAGCCACGGGCAGGTGGCCAGGCAGTTATATCGGGCGCTGGTTCCCGCGTGAATCTTGCTAATATTCAGCGTAGTTGTGATGTGTGTTCTTTTCTTAGTCAAGTAATAACGTTAGGTTATATATTACGCACGGACGTCAAATTGCCTTCCGACATATGTGAACTTTATGTTGGGTAGTAGGGATGTTTGTTCCTTCTCAGTCTACTGATGACTTGGGGCCAGGTGATCCCCATGGAAGGCAAATGAGCCACCGTACAGGAACTTTGGGCGAACCCTGCATTGCGAGACATTGAATCATCGTGTAGAGCAGATAGCCCAAGACTGTGACACATTTGGCACTCGATGTTGGTGGAAAAGGACTGTGTGATGTAATTTAAGCTCCCCTCACTGGTTTCCCACGTACTAGAAAAAGGCCTTGATTATACCGCAAATCTGGCCTCCACTGGTGATTGAGGAACGTAGATGATTCGATCATCACTGGGAATTCTTCCTACATGAAACGGAAATGTCCTTATTCATGTTATATGAATAAATTACTGTTCATAGTGGCGTAAAATCAAGCTCATGAACTTTTATAAAAACCTTGGGTAAAATTTGAAACCATATGTTTGTAGGTCTTATGACAAATTAGTTTTCAAAGGAAAGTGGAATGTTGTAGGTTACAGGGGGCAAAGGTAGCCCAGTCATCTAAGGCGCTGCAATTTGCTGTGCAGTGTTGTGTCCCTTGGGCATGACAGAAACCTATGATTGTGGGTTTAACTTTTGGTTCACCCCGATTATATTTCTCGGTTTGTCAGTGCCATACCCGTGCTTGTGGGTTTAACCTAAGTGGTAAACATTTGATACCTGCATCACTTCGGGCTCTCCTCCCACATTAAGCTGACACGCTGTGATATGACTGGAATACTGTTTAAATCCAACTCACTCACTCAAGATGAGCCATCCTTAACAGGGCCTCATGATTCCTTATTTGGTCGTCAGAGGCTTGTTATATTCCCTAGGTTATAAAACACTATCAGTAATTCATGATTAACAGAGGTGATTGAGAGGACAGTTACCATGGCAACATATTTTAAATTTGGATCAGCGGACATTGATTATACACTGACTTAAAGCAGAATTGTTGAATTAATTACGTATATTTCATATGCATGATTTATTTTTCAAATAAAATAACTTGACAATTCATGCAATCCGATATCAACATGAGGCTAGAGCTGATTGAATCTGTGGAAAATATTTCTGATTGTAAAGTGAATTATTCTCAATGAGGGACTGGTCATTTATTAAAAGGAGTGTGTGTGTGTGGGGGGGGGGGGGTGGGGGGGGGAAAACTAACGCACAATTGCCGAATTGATAATGATGCAAGTTTCTACTTGTATTGTCGGAAGGCCAGTGAGATTTTGAGCTGATGAATACTCTGGTGTACAAAGGGACACTTTGCTTTATTGCGTATTTGTGAAGGGAGGGTCAGAATACAAGTACAGTTATCTCCCTTGGGCTGGTTGAACTGACTGTACATTGAGTCAATAATCCAGTACTTCACTTTCATGCCCCACCAGGGGGCACAGTCGTCACAGGCGACGCATGTTGCTGTGCAGAGAGACACCCGGCACGTCTCACAGCTGTGAGTGTTTATGTTGAAAGAGTGGGCCACATTAGACTATTGTAACATTTGTATTCACTGCGTGAATAAACAGGGTTAGACACAGCCACTCGTCTGTGAGCGACTTGTGAATATTCATAGAGACTAGCTGTCTTCTGCCCAAATCAAGCGACATATTTTCCATAAACCACTAGTCCGAAATGAACAGAGACTAGTTGACCAAAGTGAGCTGTTCTCAATAAGGGACTGGTCATTTATTAAAAAGGTGTGGGAGTGGGGGGGGGGGGGGGAGTCCCTAACATACATTTCTTAGTGTAATACACTCGCATTAAGGTGGAGCTGTGCACAGCTGTCTGCAACTTACACAC
The DNA here is from genome assembly GCF_023055435.1 of Haliotis rufescens. Taxonomy (NCBI): domain Eukaryota; kingdom Metazoa; phylum Mollusca; class Gastropoda; order Lepetellida; family Haliotidae; genus Haliotis; species Haliotis rufescens. Next base: position 25,961,887 of record NW_025963835.1, on the reverse strand, counting down.
AATTGCTGCATTGATAATGATGCATGTTTCTACTTGTATTGCCGGAAGGCCAGTGAGATTTTGAGCTGATGAATACTCTGGTGTACGAAGGGACACTTTGCTTTGTTGCGTATTTGTGAAGGGAGGGTCAGAATACAAGTACAGTTATCTCCCTTGGGCTGGTTGAACTGACTGTACATTGAGTCAATAATCCAGTACTTCACTTTCATGCCCCACCAGGGGGCACAGTCGTCACAGGCGACGCATGTTGCTGTGCAGAGAGACACCCGGCACGTCTCACAGCTGTGAGTGTTTATGTTGAAAGAGTGGGCCTCCTTAGACTATTGATAACATTTGTATTCACTGCGTGGGTAAAAAGGGTTAGACACAGCCACTCGTCTGTGAGTGACTTGTGAATATTCATAGAGACTAGCTGTCTTCTGCCCAAATCAAGCGACATATTTTCCATAAACCACTAGTCTGAAATGAACAGAGACTAGTTGGATTTGACCAACAGTGTATATCCCTGATATACATTGTGTTGACAGATTTGTGGCTGATATTGAACTTTCAATGCCAAGACATGTTATCATTCAAAATTTATGGCTTATACTATCAGTTCCAATTTTCTGAGCATCAAAAGTTCAGTAACTTTCGCTAGTGGAAAATCTAGACTTGCTTCGTTTCGAGCTATAACATTACAAGGGCTGGGTGGAAGGGAAAATTAAATGATTCAGTGGCTGTGAGACAGACTTGGGCATAGTTGCCTCAGTAATCTGAGATGCTACAATTGGTTTTACAGAGTTACCTCCCTTAGCTCATATTATCAACAGGGCTGGGTTCAAATCCTAGATCCTTGTCCTGTTACCATTTCACCAAAGTGGTAAACGTCAGACCTGCATCACTTCGGGCTTTCCTCCCACATCAAGCTAACATGCCGTGATATAACTGGAATGCTGTTAAAAGCGGCGTTAAAACCAACTCACTCACTCACTCATGTGACCACCATGTTTTGAGGATTCACAAGGGGATACAACTTTGAATCCCCCATAAAGAGGACATGCTGTGATAGAACTGATGTACTGTTCAAGGGAATATTAAACTCATTCATCTCACTCTATCTGTTTTTGTCAGCATGACCGATGTGAGTTTCCTGTTGACCATCCCAAGGACACTTTCTAACAGTCGTCAGACACTACTTATCTGTCCTAAGGCTTGTTCTGTTTGACTTTCGATAGACGCGATAAAGATTTATCACCCATGAATTAAGTGGATGTCCTCAGGGCGGGAATATTTCTGTCTTGTCACGGCCATGGAAACAGTTTCAACCAATCACAAAACTTATACTGTATTATTTGAACTATTGTGCGAAGATCAAGGTCAACAGACTGTATGATTTTCTTAATTTGTAAAACTCTGAAATGCATCATCTTGATGTGGCATGAGTGACATTTTATCATTTAAAATGTGTTTTGGTAATTTGGGGAAATGAGAGATAATGTTAGGATTACCATTTTGTTGGAACCAATTAACATGTATGGTGCTGATGGACCAAGGATAAAAATCTTGGATTTGAATAGACATACGGGGAATCCTGACACAACTAAGGGAGGTCACTGTTGAGTGTGATATTAACTGCACATATCATGATAACTGCGAAGGGGAATAAGAGGTAATCTAATGAATCAGGTGTCAGGCATGGTGATGTGGCTGAGTGTGTCATTGAACCCGAAGACATGGGGCGTTTCTCATAATATCAGTCACTGGTTTGCCAGATCAGACTTCATTATGATCAGACTGCCATAGCTGGCATATGCAGAGTGTGGCTTTTAAACAGCAAACAAAACAAGCATGAAATATTCATATGTCAAGTAGTGTGCAAGGCATTACCCCCCTGGAAACGGGCACGACCACCATTTTCAGTCTAAGTCAAAGTCGCTGCTATGGAAACTCAACTTTTTCAAAAATCCAAAACTATCAAAAGGCACCAGTTCACTACTAGACCTATCTATGTGCCAAGTTTGGTTAAGATATCTCTCATGGTTTTTTAGTTCTGCTCCGGACGGACGGATAGGACAGCACCCATTCTCATAATATTCCCCTTCCACTTCGTGGCGGAGGATCATTAAGGCATGAGGCAATGGTAATGGATGACTCTGTATTGTGGTCCAATGGTATTAGAAGTATGATTTGTTAACACTGAAGGCACAATGAACCAGACTGTTCGCGAGCCACTTGAATCTGAAAGGCTCATCAGGAATACAGTGGTATGTTCAACTTCAGCCTTTCATGTTTGTTTGTCGTGTGATTACGACAACAGACGAGTACTTATTGTCCATGGCTATGCTGGGTCCGTAAGAGCTTTGTTAACAGACTGATATGTGAACATTGACACCATGATGTGGAATTAAGTGCTTTATAAACAAACATTTCACTGTCATGTCAACTGAATCTTGGCTCAGTGGATGATGGATGAGTATGGTTTTACGCCGTTTTTAGCAATATTCCAGCAATATCACAGCGGGGGACACCAGAAATGGGCTTCACATGGAGTTAATCTGCCATGACAGTAATATAGAAGAATCGGGTGGTTTTGTTTAGTTTATGTCTGGAATTGCAGATGGCTGTCTGTAGTAGGTTCCTGATGGGCTTCACTTTGTATTGATGCTTTTTCTCCGCTACATGGCAAGATTTACATAAATCACACTGCATATAAAAGTAATTGGCAAAATTGATGTGGTGGTCTGTGCTTTGATGTTTGATGTTTGATGTGGTTGTGTTACAGAGAGGCAGCTCGCCAAGGTGCGGACCTCGAACCTGGCGCCAACTCAAGTGAAGAGATGGAAAATGTCCTGTACTGTAACGCCAAGACTCGGGTAAGGATCAGTTTCATAGTGATAGGGTCGGGTAATAGGGTGGTGGGTACCCGGGTAGGGTCGGGTAATAGCGTGGTGGGTACCCGGGTAGGGTTGGGTAATAGGGTGGTGGGTACCCAGGTAGGGTCGGGTAATAGCGCGGTGGGTACCCGGGTAGGGTCAGGTAATAGGGTGGTGGGTACCCGGGTAGGGTCAGGTAATAGGGTGGTGGGTACCCGGGTAGGGTCGGGTAATAGGGTGGTGGGTACCCGGGTAGGGTCGGGTAATAGCACGGTGGGTACCCGGGTAGGGTCGGGTAATAGCACGGTGGGTACCCGGGTAGGGTCGGGTAATAGGGTGGTGGGTACCCGGGTAGGGTCGGGTAATAGGGTGGTGGGTACCCAGGTAGGGTCGGGTAATAGCGCGGTGGGTACCCGGGTAGGTTCAGGTAATAGGGTGGTTGGTACCCGGGTAGGTTCAGGTAATAGGGTGGTTGGTACCCGGGTAGGGTCGGGTAATAGCACGGTGGGTACCCGGGTAGGGTCGGGTAATAGGGGTGTGGGTACCCGGGTAGGGTCGGGTAATAGGGTGGTGGGTACCCGGGTAGGGTCGGGTAATAGCGTGGTGGGTACCCGGGTACTCGTCCCAGCCCTAGCAAAGCCCTAGTCACTTTGAATGGACTATGGTAGCTCCATATAGTGTGTTGTGACAATTCCCTGAACACCCTATAGAATAACAAGACAAGCAGAGTGTATATAGACTCCTCATATAAGGAGATAGAGTCTGCAAATACACTGTACTGGCCCAAGTATCAAAGGCAAGATCCCTCGTGCTCCAATAAACTGATTTGCTTTGTTGATCCCACACCTTCCATGGGTAATCTAATTGGCACTTAACCTATTCCACCTGTCCACACCTGCCCAATCAACAGGTACGCAGAGGTAGAACAGGTATATGGTCAATTATTGAAGTATTGTAATCTGTGCATGTCCCAGCCACCGGGGTTCAATGATGGCGATATTTGACAAGCTTTATGACAGGAACACAGGATAATGGTCTGACCCTTATTTGAACCTGTCTCATTATTCACAATGTTAACTGCTGCATTTGACTATGAAATAAATGTCACACATGGTGGTTAATGGTGGCTGGGAAGATAGTGATGTACGTACAGTGAAGTAGGACATGGGGTCACTTGGCATTAATGTAGTTTTAGGCCAACTACTGTGTTCAAATGGCAATCAGATGTGTGTGTTTGTTGTTTAATGACGAATTCAGCTATATGATGGTGGCCTCTGAACAATCGAGTAAGGACCAGACAATCAGTGATTAATATTATGAGCAATGATCCATGCTGGTATGATATCATTAAGTTGTCTCTTACGCCTAGTATAGGTTGCTGGGAACCAATTCTAACCTGGAATCCCTGTTGTATACAAATCATTGTGCAGAACAAGTGAGTGAGTGAGTGAGTTGGGTTTAACGCCGCTTTTAACAGTATTCCAGTTACATCACGGCGTGTCAGCTTCATGTGAGAAGAAAGCCCGAAGTGATACAGGTCTTAGACGTTTACCACTTCGGTGAAACCCATGAGCACAGGTATGGTGCTGACAAACCTAGAAACATATTCGGGGCGAACCGGCATTCGAACCGACAATCATAGGTTTCTGGCGTGCCCAAGGAACGCAACTCTGCACAGCGAATTGTGGTGCCTTAGACGACTGGGCCACCCGTGCCCCCCGCACAACAAGTATTTCATCTATGGACTTATCAATTTGACACAATATATTTGTAGGTCTTAATGACAAATTAGTTTTCAAATGAAAGTGGAATGTTATAGGTTACAGGGGGCACAGGTGGCCCAGATGTATAAGGCGTCACGATTCGCTGTGCGTCCCTTGGGCACGCCATAAACCTATGATTGTTGGTTCGAATCCCAGTTCGCCCCGATTATGTTTCTAGGTTTGTCAGCACCATACCCGTGCTCATGGGTTTCACCAAAGTGGTAAATGTCTAAGACCTGCATCACTTCGGGCTTTCCTCCCACATTAAGCTGACACGCTGTGATATAACTGGAATACTGTTAAAAGCGGCGTTGAACCCAACTCATACACTCACCTTAGCTCCTTTGTCTTTATGTGCATTAACCAACTGAATTGTTAGTTAATCACCTCTTGGGAATGCCGGAATTTCTTTTTTCCTTTAATTTACTTTGATGACAGAACAGTTTCACAACAAGTGTGTGTCGCTAGTAGGATTGAAACTCGCAAAGTCTGTACCAAAGGCTAACGAATGGAGTCGTCTGCCATGGTGACATGGAAGAAACCATGTCAAAATTAACAATGACATCAAGACTGAAGTTATTCCTTTTCATGAACAGGAATATTTGTTATTTATTTAAAATGTTGTACTATGTTGCTCTTAATCACAGCTGTGTTTACTTATCAACATGGGCAAATAATGTTTATGTGAGATGACTGACGTCCATGTTGTGTGTTGCAGGACGACTATATGCAGCTGATTGCCTCCCTTGTCCTACATTTAAATGAGAAGAAGCGGGCTGCTCACCGAGCGAGAAGTGAGTAGACAGTGAAACGGGTGCAGAGATGATATTTATTATTCACCCAACACGATTAAGAGAAATATATACTCACCGCTCCAAAAAATGCAAACCATAGAAACATATAGAGAAGTATGTACGTTAGGAAGAAATGTTTCCAAGGTGTACCACTTAATGACAAAACTAACAATCAGTCAAGTGTCAACTTTATTCTTATCAGATGATTCTTAAGCTGCACATGATTTCCAAACTTGACATACTAATCCTGCATGAGACAACTGGAGCATCTCGAGCCATGGATCTATGACCTAACATGATGCGTTCATGAGCATCGGTTCAAACAACATAACAGTATCTTTGTTTGTGCATCAAACCAATCTAATATCTCTTGAGTTTGAGTAATTCTTAATATATTAACCAACGTGTATGGTATTCGCATTTCTTATGTCGGTGAGAATATTACAAATTTTGTCAGAAAGAATCACTAGTAATGTAGACCTCACTTCTGGCAGTGTCACACACTACTCAAAAGAAGTACACTCAATTTTATTTTTATACGACTTACTGTAGTTTATCTGTCTCGTTTTAAATGTAGTCATATGAAAAAATCGGGTGTTCTTCTACAATTGAGTAGCTGATGTTTACCTACTAATAATCAATTGTGTTAGATTAGTGTTAGAAAAGTTACTTTTTTTTAATGATTTGTGGTAAGATGCAATGCCAAACATATGTTTATCAAAACCATAAAGTTGGTCTAATTATTACTGATATTTTTTTGTTTTAAATTATCAACTTTAGATTTAAATTATTCCATATACAGTGGTCCCTCGCTACAACGCTACCAATGGGGTCCAAATAATTGGTGGGCGTTATAGCCCACTAATTAAGAATATAAACTTCGCTTGTGGTTCTCTTTTATTGCATGCATGCGCTTCTAAGATCAAAGGATGTATAGTGTGAAAAGTTAACTAGTTGAACAATCGTATTTCCGGGACTTGCCGCGGATGTTTTCAAACAGATTATTAGAACTCCATTCAGCGATAAACGGTTGATTATGCAATGAGAAGCGTTATGTGCAAATGAACAACGAACAACAGTACAATTATGTCTGTGTAAAACTCTCAGTAATAAAAGTGTACATAAATTTTGGGAGCCAAGCGTTCCCGTGCGTAGTAACCGAGGTAGCGCTTTATCGAAGAGCGCAATAGCGAGGGATCTCTGTATTCCTAATAACTCCAGGTGGGATCTCTGGACTGCCAGCAGCATTGTAATACATAACCAACTTAGAAAGATGCTATGGCATGGGAGATAACTCTAAAACTGGTTGTGTACTGTTTTGTGTGTCAGAAATGTAAGATGGTAAATGTTCTATGTTGTTCAATTGTTGAATACAGGTACCGGTAGTGTAAGGTGTCACAATTTGATGTGAAGAGTTAATTATAATAAAAAAGATAACTGTTTCCAAGATATCAGACCTTTTTTTTAATGCCTCCCTCAGGACAATAATTAGATGATAGAATACACTGGTATAAATAATTCTTCTTTCTCAATTCTATTGTAATAAACACCCTGGAACAATCAGCCACCTTAGCTTTGTTCAGCATGTGATGTCACTATCTCATCTTCCTTGTCAGTTACTGTGCACATAATTTCCATCTCCAAGGGCTAAATGTTTAATTATTTTAATTAATTATTTTAGCATCTCCCAGTACCTATGGTGTCAAATGGGTCCAGGGTAAATATGTGAACACAATGGAGATATCATTCCCTGGACAACTGAGGATGATTTGACAGTAGTTTCTGAAAAGCTTGGATGTTCTAAACTGATTTGTGTCTATAATCCTGGTATTTGCTTCACAGGTTCTGCACCACAGGAAGTTGGTGGCCAGACAAACGAAGGATCGTCAAGTGATGGGGCCAGCGCCAGTTAATAATCTGGAATCAGTCACTGTGAGTTGGCCACCATGAGAGGAGTCTTAAATATTTAGAGAAATGCCTATCAAACAATTCTTGATGCTAAATCATCATCTTGAATGATATTGATACAATATAATTAACATTTTTCTTGATTTATCGCGACGGCCTACATGGTCTAGTGAATAGAGCATCTGTTAGGGGAGGGTCTAGTGAATAGAGCATCTGTTAGGGGGGTGAAAGGTCAGTGGTTTGATCTCTTGTCGCCAATAAATGGTGAAAGATGGCATTAATGGTATAAACGATGACTGACTCGTACTGTGTCAAGGCAAGGTGTCTCAGTGGACTAATGGTGGTTTTATAATGCTAGCCCAGACTAACACGCAGTTCATAATTTTCAATGATTTTCAATCTATCATCTTCCTTGATTGATAGCTCACAGTTTTTGTTCCATATCTTTCTAAAATCCATATGAATTTTGTTTTCAGGAACAAATATTTTTTCTTCACCGATGTCTTTTTCTTGGACCAAGTCAAGAAAGAAGTGATTTTACAACTCCACAAAGTCATGAAATTTGGAAGTGTGTGATGTAAATATGTCTCATAATTTGCACACGATGTCTGAAAGCAGCCATCCCCACATGACCTGAATACATGTCCTGGCGTTTAATATCATGCAACATGTATATGCTGAAATAACATTGTAATAACAGTATGTCACTCATGATAATTGAAACTCTCAAATTATTTATATTTCTTTCAATGTTCATGTCCTATAGTCAAAGCCAAGGAATGAAAAAAAACAACGTAATTTCTATTAAGGGAGACAACTGTGTGTGAACTTTGGGTCATACAAAACTTACTTTGTTAGACTTTTAGTGACTCTCAAATATACAATATTGGAGTATATCTCATGTGTTTGTGGTCTATTAGCAGTGTTAATAACTTAAGGTATCCTTTTTACTAGTTAATTAGAATTTGAATGTCATTTTAATCAATGATTACTTGCCATTATTGTTTACAATGAATTATCATTGTAATTCATGTAGATAGTTGAAGATCTGAATTGTTTTTGGTAGCAATAGCTGATTAAATCAAGTGTCAGAAAAGATCAAATTTATATGCACTCATGCCACGTTTTTCTGATCTTGATTTTTTGTAAACTCCCCGATCTCAATCATGTTCAACCACCTGACGTTGACAATATTGAGTCCATGATCATCCACACAGCTTAGCCCAGCGACGGAGTGCCCTTTAATCCTTTAATTCCAGATAAGGGTAATGCCCCCTTTAATCAGTGACTCATTCCAGATTAAAGGGTAATGCCCCCTTTAATCACTGACTCATTCCAGATTAAAGGGTAATTCCCCTTTGTTGATGGACAAACAGTAATCATACGAAACATGGAAAGAAAAAATATAAAAGATCTTTCCGAAAAAGTAATTCCTGTTCCTCACATGCTTTCCAATGCATCTTGGGCATCATCGGTGTCCTCCCTATTGGACACCGAGGATCATGAACTTGGCAACGGGGCTACCTGGATGCTGTGTGAAGGATCTGGAGGATGCAATGTAAACCTATCTTCTCCACACTGTTTGACGTTTGTCTATCTTTCGGTTCTTGCTTCGGTGCTATTGTTCAGATGTATCCTATGGATATGGTCTGCTTCATCACTGTACTGGTAGCCTTCCTCGGAATAAATTGGTTGATGTAATTTATCACAGTGTTTTCTTGTTGATCAATATAATAGCAATTCCAGGATGCTGTTCCACGATTGTCTCAATATTTGTTTTGTTTTGCTGAGCAAAGTGTCCAGATAATTTTAAGTACTGTAAACTACTTTCATTACGAACTGACCAATATGACGAACTTATTTTTTAGTCCCGGCCATTTGTTGCATATATGCTGTACATAATTATAACGAACAACGGTTATTACAAACTAAATTTAGTGGTCCTTTTGAGTTCGTTATAACCATAGTTTACTGTACATACTGGTCCTAAGTTTGCTAAAAGCGGCGTAATATCACGGCAGCGGACACCAGAAATGGGCTTCACACATTGTACCCACGTGGGGAATTGAACCAGGGTGTGACGAGCGAACGCTTTAACCACTCGGCTACCCTACCACCCCCCTAAGATAGTTTGATGGCACTCCTCTACTTGCATGCAACTATTGCAAATAATGCTTAAGTCACTTTATTCAAATGGGTCCAGTTCAGGATCCACCCCATGGGGATTCCGCGTTAGAATGGGTCCCCATCAACCTATGCTGGTCGTAACAGGTGACCAAGTGGATCTGGTGGTTACGCTCAGTGACGCGATTGCTTCTGTGTGATCACATCCGACAATGTGGATTGTTGCTCACAATATCAATTATTTACAGGCAGGTGTTATGAAGCTTGAGTGAGTTGGGTTTTACGCCGCTTTACGCAATATTCCAGCAATATCATGGCTGGGGTACACCAGAAATGGGTTCACACATTGTACCCTGTGACGAGCAAACGCTTTAACCACTAGGCTACACCGCAGCCCCTTTGAAGTTGCAATGTTGTGGAGTCGGAGTAAAACAAACAGTATAGAAGATACCCTGCTTGTCGTATACGCCAACTGAAGCTTGGTCTGTCCCAATGGCAGGTGTCCTTGTGGAGGGTTGCCTGTCCCTTTGCAGTTCTACATTGGGCACTACTTTAGCCTAGATCTGTGTGATGTTTAGACAAAATCTGTTAATAATGTTCACCGAGAGATGATTTGATGAGGACAAACAGTTTTATCTTCAGAGGGACCTATGCATTTTTCACTGATAATATTATAGGTATTCTTTGAAACTGTTTCACTACAAGCAAACTATTATCCATCATGATGTATCAGTTTACTTCAGACCACATTAAAACATTATTGGGGAAGGAGATGACTAAATTTGGGAAATAGTTGATCTTTTAGGCATAAATTGAATTGGAAGTTTTTTCAACACTTCAAATGATTTGGTTTACATATTGTCCACCAGTCAAGTCCAGACCAGGCAAACCATTGGTTGATAGCATCATCAATGTCCAGATCTTTAGTGTATGATAAACTCATTCAGGCAAGTAACCGTTTGTTTGTTGTTTAACACTCGACAATTTTCAAGCTTTATGATGGCGGTCTGTAAAAAATCAAATCTGGACCAGACAATCTAGTGGTTGACATGAGCATCGATCTAGGCAATTGGCATCAACCACGTCAGCGGGCCTGACCACCCGATCCTGTTAGTCGCCTCTTGCGGCAAGCATGGGTTGCTAAAAACCAATTCTTACCTGGATCTCATGGCTTGTCAAGTGACCGAGCCTAACCACCAAATTCTATTTTAGTCAGCTGGTATTAGACCTGTTGCAACCCTACATCGCCACTTGGTTTGCCCGATCCAAATGCACACGGACAGGACACCTGTACTTTAAACACATGCTTGTGTAACATCCACTCTGGCTGTGAAATTCGATCGGCTTAGAGTAAATAAATAACCAGATTATTCTCCCTGGACCTGTTCCGCATGGCAATCTTTGTAGTTAAAGTAGGAATGGTACGATCGCCTTAGCAGAACATCCCTGGACCTGTTCTACATGGCAATCTTTGTAGTTAAAGTAGGAATGGTACGATAGCCTTAGCAGAACATCACTTCGTAACACAGGGCCCTGTTTCATTGATTATTTATGAATTGGTCAATTCAGTCATTTAAACGTGTACCATAATAAATTCCCTTTGAAAAATACTTAAGGGAAGTGGTTGATGTCTAGTGATTTGTGCCAGTTTAACTCCTTGACAACAGCAGAAATGTAACATGCAACCATCCTGTAAATGTTTGATCTGTTGTCTTGGCCAGGATGAATACATCGTCAGACAGAATGCCCTGTGTGTGTTGGTTCCTTAAAATCAGCCGAAAATGTAATCAGATTCAAAAGTGCATTTACCCCTAAATGGGCTACCCCTATCAGTAGCTTTGTTAGATTAACTCTTATCAAGCTAGTAAAGACCTTTAAAAGTCGCCTACCAAACCATATGCACATATAAAACATTCAAACTTGTAGAAAACCGATACTTTAATCTATAGGAAATGTACAAATCAGGATTATATCTACATAAAATAAAATCTGTTCCTCTGTGTGGGGCCAGGGCGGGCACTACAGGGTAGATAGCATGGCAGATTTCACCAAAGGGTTCCCAACGTCCGTCTGTCTCACTCCACCACCTGGTATCACAACAGTTAGGATTTGGAGTTGCCTCCCTTGAGCATCTAGCGGCCATCTTGGATAATATTGGAGCTCCCCCAGTGAGAATTGTTGCATAAGTGTGACGTTTTGGTGTCCCCCTGGCCCCAAACAGCAGAATCACGTTCCATCTGAGGTAACATTTCATGGGAATATGATACAAGTCAACCCAAGTATATATTCGTTGCCTTAGCCCAGATAAATTAATGATCTAAATGTGTCCCTATATAAATTCCAAATTGATCAATCCAAGATTTGTGATTATATTAATTTGGTGTCTGTACAACGTACCGCGAAGTATGGAACTATTTTGCAAAGAGGGAGGATAACTCTTTGGCAATGTGGTAAACAGTCATGATGTAATGATCTCAATAACAGCCAATATGAACAAAAGCTTCCCTAACCTCTAAACATTAAATCTTCACCACACAAAATAGTAACAAAGTTGCATGAATAAAGGTTCAGAAACTTCCCGTGGCACAGAATGATCCAAGGTCAAGGAGTCTCCAAGGTCACCTGTCCAATAAACATGGCAGTCGTGAGTCAGATCGCAGATGAATGAGACTTGACAGAATTATATAAATCTCTTCTATTTTACACACACTCAAGCCAGGCATCCATGATCATAGGAGAATAGGATAATAATAATTATAATAGTTACAAGTCAGTCCTGTCGTTGCATCATCGCTCATCACATCCGATACAGTGAGAAGGTGTCCCGATTATTCACATAATATCTTCAATACTTGGATGAAGAGTTCACTCGTAGGCACACACTTTACTACTTAACACGAAATCAGAAACATACAAGCTTAGGAGTTCAGGATCTCCTAAACTGTAGGCTAGAAGTATCAACAGAGGGCGCCAACAGCCAAGGTCAAGGCCACAAACTAATTGCACGCTGGGAAAAATGAACATAAACAGCAAAGGAAGAGTACGTATTCCCGACATCCTCCATCACATGATAGCTCTGTACCACCACAGTGAGACCCGGCAACCCGCACTGTTTCTCCATTCGTCCATCGCTGCCGCCATCTGGCTGCACCGCTCTAGCGGTAATCGTAGGGGACGTAAGGCTTGCGTGGAGCTGCCTCAAAGACACCCGGCATAACTGGAAAAGCGGAGGCTGAATTAAGAGCTCCGCCACAAGACTGAACTTGGCTCCAATTCTTCCACATACCCACCTGGAGATGTCCATGTTTCGCAAGCAATACTCACGCATATAAGATAAAAATACCTTCAAGATAAAATTTGAAATGTAGAAGTTCGTAAAATCAAATAGTAAAATCCACAAGAGAACACACATACCATGTTCATGCATAACTACACTTTTGTAACTACGCACTTATACGCGCACTGATACGCGTTCTTTAACTATGAGCTTGCGTCAGTCTGCCGCCAGGCCGAGATTGAAGATGATATGGGTTTCAATCCAACCTGGCGGATTAAATGCACACTTTGCTAAATCATTTGCGGCGCACACAAAGTCAATGCATTCCAGCGCGATCTGCCAAGAGACGGCAGGCTAGAGTGCAAGTACGAGGTTGCTGGTCTCGTGTGGAGTGGACAACACGACCTGTCATGATGGTCTCGAGAGTATCACATCTTGGCGTCAGCCAATCAGAAAAAGCCAGGAAGATCTGAAAGAGGACAAAGAATGACCCATCAGGAAATGACCTTGACCTTTGATTTACACTAAGCGACATGTCAGCAGTGATCAGCAAAAGCATGACACCCTAACTGGCAATGGAGGCCAAAAATATTGCTTATTTTAACATAACACAATCCTGTCATTAACACCAAAGTTCAAATTAGCAAGAGTTATAAAAATTATGTTGAAAGCGTAACTTTGAAGATGTTAACCGTTCTAGGTTTAATTTGATTAAATGCAATACTGCGTAAGGCTATGTATGTATAATAGAGTATTAGTGTGCACCCAGTCCCGAGGGTTAGATGAACTTGTCGTTCACGTAACGTACCTGCTGTTGATGTATCATCCTCGCATCATTCTTGAAAGTGTAAAATACTTAACTACGACACTTCCATATTTAAACCTTATTTGTCTTGAGTGGTATTTTAGAGTGAATCTAAGTTGAAGGACTTGACGCCATGGTCAGCAATATCACAGCATAACCATGGCGACTGGTGTAGCGTGACCCGGTCCGAAGCAGGCCTTGGACAACCAGCCGTGCAAACACAGATCCTCCATGGGTACGAATGTCACACAACTGATCTCCACACTTTCGTGAAAAAGTAATGGCATACTGAACCAAAAAAGTAGAGCATCATGAATATTTTTGGGGACATTTTTTTTTAATACCGAATGCACAATTTCATAAAAATATCAACCAAAATATTCATGATCCAACTTTTTCCGTTCAGTATAGTTCAAACCAATACCATAAAAAAAAAAAATTTAAAAAAGAAAACAAAAAAACTTGTAAATTCCCCCCCCCGAAGTTCTATCAAAGATTGGTGGGGGAACATAGGAAAGATGAGGAGAGCGAAATTGTGACCTGTCCTTAAATATGCCAGTATTCTATATACCGTAAAAATACATTAATTTAAAGATACGTAGGGTGTTCCAAATTTTTGTTTGAATAATATGAGAATGGGGCAAAATGTATCATCAAATTTTTCAATTTTTATTAATTTTAGATTTTCGTCCTTGATATTCAGTCTTCAATTACATAAAAGGACTTAGTCACATCCTGAAAAGCCCGGCAGAGGTAACAGAATTAGCAGGGAAAGACGACTTGAACATGCAGTCTAAATAATCAAAGTAGTAATTAACAGTCAACAAAAAGAAATATATAACATTAAGAATAGAAAGAACAGTTGAAACATTTTCAGAATAAAACTGAGGTCACACAAATATATCAAATATAACAAATATATATACTCTTCCAAACTAGATGACTGGTTTTCAGTACCGAAGGGTTCTATAATCACACAACCATGCAAGATGCCAAACCAATGCCAAATCCACCCCAAAATTAGACAAAGTATCGACAGAAACTGACATGCACTTAGTCTACCGCTTAAAACTTCTAGAAAACAACTTCAAAGTTAATCAACTTCAAAGTTAATGGGCAAAACTAATCATAACCATGATAGACTTATCAAGACAAAGTGTAAAATATAAACTGACATGTCAGATCTGTTTAAAAAAAAAAATGATTGTAAGTATTCAATAAAAATTAAGAAAATGTCTGGAAAATGTGATTTAATAACTAACCTGTGATTTGTGTCTAGATTGTGTTATATTATATTTTGACATGGAAGCAGTCGTAGGAAGCAGTAGCTACAGGTGCAGATGTGCGAATGGAACGGCCAAGTCTTTAGTTGCAAGAGGACAAGGACTTCAGCGGCAGCCGCCGTCTTGGATTGGGCAGCCTGTACGTGGCCGCAGACAGAGCAGTCATGTGGGTTAGTCCATACGTGTTATTGTCTATCATGTGACTTGCATTCACATATCAGGGTTACTTCACAAACGGGTAGGTCAAACGGGTGATTTATTTTGGAATCACTTCCCAAGGCAAATTGCGATCAGCCCAACACAAAAGAAACAACTGCTGGAAGATGGCCGACAAGTGAGAGAGAACCCAAGCAGAGACACAGCAGAAATCGGCACATCTTCCGCAGTTTGTTTCCAATGTTTCGAATCTGATGTCACAACTCAAGAAAAAACACAAAATCAAGCGACCAAAATCAAACGGTTTTTGTGCCACTTAAACTTTTCGTGAAAGTTAAAAAATTTCTCACAACGAGAAAGAGCAAACTCGAACACGTCATGCAGTATCCAGTCAAAAGAATGTCTTTATTTCTGTACAACATGTTATGACAAGGTGGTGTCTTTCCTCATGCAAGAAAGACGGCACGTGAGCGCAATCTAAGGTTTCTACTCAAACAAAGTCACTAGACAGCTGGTTCGAGACTACAAGCGTTGGCTGCGGAGGCAGGTAAACATCCGGCGGCCAGGGCCCCTTAACCTTCAAGTATGGTATCCTAGGTCCTAGCTTGCTATTTACAGTCATAGGCCCGCGTTAAAGCTCGTCTGACAATATATTAAATACTCTGTATGATAGGGTAAATGAGTATTTACAAAATTCATGATTATTTGCATCCAGTGAAATTTGCATTCAATGCCAGGGGATATTGAGTAACCATGGTAACGGAAATAAATAGACGGAAATGCTGGTAATATGGACTGGGTTAGAGAGTAGGACAAGCAGAAACTAGGTCAACTTGAGGTCATTCTTTACTTGCACACATGAGAAATTATTGTCCATGTTGACATTAGAAAAATCTGGTTAATAAATAAACATACAACTTGTACACTCAATGGATAACTGGATCGCATTGTTTGGACAATCATTTCTCACCAAGTGATCTTTGGAAATTTCGACCTGTGTCAGATAATGACTCACCTTATATACTTGTTATCTATTTGTGCCCCAAATGAGTGACAAAATAAAAAGTATTGCATAGCAAGTTTGGTTTTGTAACAGATCTCATCACGTTAAGTGTGCAGTGTCTACTATTATGACTATTGCTGTTGGCACCATCTCCTGACAAGGACCTAAACATCACTGTGTACCACTTAAAACTGTTCAAATACTTCCTGATAAATCCATTTTATGGTAGCAGTAAAAACACACCTACACAGCAAAAATAGTTTAATTCTAAATACTTATCAATTACTAATTACCACTGTTAGTCTGCCATAACTGAAGGAGGCCAAAGTTTGGAAAGATATTTGAAAGAAAAGGATGAAATCCCCGTACCAGTGTTATACATGATGTGTCATAACCATGGTAACCATCTAGACAACATTACATTCATCCCTGCCACAGCCTTCAAGTCTCAATGATGATAAATCAAGCAGTTGAATAACATGAACATTGCCAAGTCTAGAATTCCCTAAAATATATCCAACATCTAACAATGACGAGTATGAAAAGCCTTTTTGTGAAATGATCAAAATGGATAATAAATACTTCAGAAATATTTTTGAAAATGGAACATGGCTGATGAAAACTTACAAAATTGATCATTAATTTTTGGTGTTATTTCTTATAAATGATTGTTGATTTTCTTTTGAAAATATTCTAAAATGATTCAATGGGTGGAAACTTGTCGGATATATCATCATCAGAGCTCCTAAATTGAAGAAGTGGTCAGAGATTTGCTGCCCCAACCAAGTTGTATAATGGGTAGACATGAAATGTGGACACTTCGGAAATACAGAAATAAAGATCTTTACATTTAACGATCACAGATGTATATTTGTTGAATGAGAATGTTTATGAACATATTGCAAACAGATGAGACTTATGACAATGACGAACAAAACAGACCATTCTCACGTTCACTAAGAAACACACCAATCTCTACACATCTTGGTTAGAGCAAATAAACGCTTTAAAAAATCACAATCTCTACCCAGAATTCATTTGTACAAATTGGTCATAACAAGTACCAAGAAGTTAACAGTACACTGTACAGTCTTTCTCAAAGAATAATTTACATACAAGAGTAAAATCAACTAAAAAACGCCATTCCTTCCACACCACGCAGACTTAGGCATGGCTATGCGTGATGCCTCACGATGTCACTGTGTGCGGCGAGGGAGCACGGCAGCCATTCAGATCATTATACTATATTCCTACCACACTCCAACAAAAACACAGCTCTACAGTCGGGGCATGCAATGATACGACCCTGTGAAACCATTTTACCCGATTTCTCATCGTCTTTCATTAATGATTTATATTTTGCATATGGAATGTACGTGATGTTTCCAGACGATGCTCAAATATGCTTTCTAATTGAGTCAAAGCATATGAAGGTTTCAATTTCAAATATATATCTGTGAATGGTATTTTTATTATTAACTGTATCGAGACATGCCCCTAATGTACAACTCCTTGAAACACAGTTACCATCAACTAGACAAAGATGAAATGTTTAAAACACAGTATTGTAATAAAATGGGATTACGTCAAATGACGAAGTAAATTTTTGAAAATATACCCCGCCAGTTATTCCCCTTGTTGTTATGGTAACTGCATTTGGGTCTCAACCAATCAAACAGCAGGGAGAGAACACAGTGTTACAGAGTTGTTCGAGCTTGGAACAAGGGTGGGTAGGAAGCAAACCCCAGGTAAACAATAGCATTCAGGGTGGGCGGGCGAATCACACTACGCCCCACCTCACGACGGGCACATCTCACACCACGCCCCTCGGTAGATCTGCTAACACAGTCATCATAATGGACAGATGATTACGAGTCCAATATAAATAGCCCACATTAGAATTGGCGCATACAGGTCAAATAGGAAGTTTTTACCATCAGCGAATTTTCTGGCGACGAACTTGAGTGTTTCATCCAGTAGGATGACGGGTATAGATATCTTCATAACTGCAACCCACTCCTCAACGTTAAGTGGTGTGATCTGGAAAATCACCTGTGGAGGAAAGAGTGAGTGAGTGAGTGAGTTTTGTTTCAAACTACCAGCATATCATGGTGGGTCAGTTGTTTGTTTGTTGTTTAAAGCCGCACTCAGCAATATTCCAGCTATATGACGGCGGTCTGTAAAATAATCGAGTCTGGCCCAGACAATCCAGTGATTGACATCATGAGCATCGATCCACACAATTGGGATCGATGACATGTATAAACCAAGTCAGCGAGCCTGACCACCCGATCCCGTTAGTCGCCTCTTACGACAAGCATAGTCCCCTTTTACGGCAAGTATGGGTTGCTGAAGACTTATTCTACCCCGGAATCTTCACGGGTTGGTGGGTCAGTTGAATGCACTCAGCAATATTCCAGCTGTATGAATATTGTCTGTAAATATTTGAGCCTGGAGAAGACAATCCAGTGATTGACATCAAGAGCATCGACATATAAATTTGGGATATGATGACATGCATCAACCAAGTCAGCGAGCTCGCTTCATACAAAATCTTGACCAGACAAACCAGCCTAATAGGTTAAGAATGAGTGAGTGCATGTTGTTTAGTGCTGCATTGAGCAATATTCCAGCCATATGACTGCAGCATGAACTATATAACAATGCCCACACCAGGCACACCAGTGGTCAATCGTATGACCACCATTAGCTTACAATGATACAATCAGCCAGCCAATCTCAGCCTCCCATTCTGATACACTTAACAACCATTGCCAAACACTTTGTACCAATGCAGGGAATCTAACCAGGGTCTTCAGCGTGACAAACAAACGCATTAACCACTAGCATGTCAAAGAGTAAGTATGGTTTAATGGTGCTTTTAGCAATATTCCAGCAATATCATGGCAGGGAACACCAGAAATGGGCTTCACACATTGTACCCATGTGGGAAATCGAACCAGGGGCCTTCTGCTTGAAGAGCGATGCTTTAACCACAAGGCTACCCCACCGCCCCATTGCCAAACGACTTACTTCTTGGTTATCTGTTGCCAACGAAAAAGGCAAGAGATAACTAACATGTCAAAGGGAGATAACTAACATGTCAAAGGGAGGTAACTAACATGTCAAAGGGAGATAACTAGCATGTCAAAGGGAGATAATTAACATGTCAAAGGGAGGTAACTGCTTACCGACATGAAGTCGACATAGAGGATGAAGAAGTGCAAGAACATGGAGAGTCCGATGGCGAACATGAGCCACTTGTTGGACCATGGAGGCATGACCACGAGGGACTGGTTCTCACTCAAGCTGAAAAATCATGGGCGGGTTAGACATGGAAGCACCACCGGCAGTCACAATCTCGTACACAAACCTTGCACCAGCGTACATGTTTTACCACTCTGTATTAGCTGTAAAAAGTACCTAAAACATCTGATTTTGTTCGTTGTATAATGTCGCTCTTGTCAATACTTCAGCTATATGATGGTCTGTAAATAATCGAGACTGGACCAGGCAATCCAGTGACTTACGTCATGACATCGATCTACACAAATGGGATACGATCACGTGCATCAACCAAGTTAGCAAGCCTGAGCACCTGATCCCGTTATTCGCCTCTTACGGCAAGCATGGGTTGCTGAAGACCAATTCTAACCCGGATCTTCACGGGTCACAATTGTCAAGATATTTTTAGTCAAAGGTGTGGTCCTTAACAATGTGGAGAAGTAGAAACTGCAGCTGTGACGGGTACAGGGTTGAATAAGAGATTGTAAACTGTGCAAAAAAAGACAAATATGAACTAATATAACTAGCATAAAGCTTAACATTAAATTTAATTTATTGATGCATACATTAAAATCTGGAACTATGGAATTATGTTTATAAAAAAATAAATAAATTTGCTACAAAGAAGGTAAACCAAGAAAAATGTCTTAGTACATCTGCTGTGATCTGTGTGTGACTAGACAATTCCTGCCTGGATTCCCATGAATAAACCTAGCAAATCTCAAAAGGAAGACAATCAGATTCAATTTTTTTTTATAAAAATATAATTTATTAAAAATATAATTTATAAAAAATATAATTTATAAAAAGATAATTTATAAAAATAATGAATAAAAATAATCAATAAAAATAATTTATAAAAATAATAATCAGCCATCGATTACTGTGTCTAACAGAACCTGAACATCTTGCTGCGTCAGCATTCTTGCAGCGAGAACATTACACCATTACTACCAAAGAGAGGGTGTCCTAAGTTGGATAACTTGTTTCTAATCCTTTTCCATTTGTGTATGAAATATTACAAACTAAACATTATGACTGGCAAGGCAGGGTACAAACAAAAAAGATTTCAAAATTGTGTGTGATTATGAAAAAGGGTACCAAGGAAACCCCTACATCAATTTACATTTTAATAAATAAGATTCAAAGGTATATTTCCAAATATAACTCTATTGACATTTCCTGAAGTTGTAATGGGAAAATATCATAGGTTTTGGATATTTCTTAACTGAATAATAAAGCTGAATGATTAGTTAATTGGGAATCCAGGTAATCGCAGGTAATCGCAGGTAAACAACCTTGAACTTCACATCTGAAGTAATCACAAGTGATGTTATGCAAACAGGCTATTCTATGTGGAGCTAAATGTTAATAATAGTCACACAAGTATATATTGTCATGTACACAAACTGTTACACAAATAAGATTTCGCAAAGCAAAATGCAATCATGAATGTCACTCAATAGCGCTGCATAAAGTCCATGGACGATAGCAAGACATTACTAGAGTGTTAATTGAAAAAAGCTTAAAAGTTTATTATAAGTAAAATAAGTTAATTTCGACATTTTTTCAGCAAGTACTAACTACAAGCTTTGAGTTTTGATTCAATGGTTTGAAAACCAATTAAGAACAGTACATCAAGAAAATAGTCCCAAACATCTTCCAAAATGTATCTACAAGCAAAATAGTCTTTTCCAAATGCAAAGTCAATGAGGCATTTTGGAACGGTTTACTACAAGTGTTCCTAAACATTAGTTCTACAATAAATCTAAAAGCTAAAAGCAATATCTAAAAACATAAATATCAAAACAGGTCATTTCCCACTGAAGTCAAAACATTTTGGGGGTCATAAATTTGGTAAAAATGCAAAGAAATGAACTTCAAATTAAATTTAGAAATAAAAGAATATGTTCAGTAGTTAAATGACTGTTTTGAACTATGAAGCTAGTCGCTGCTGGATGCGTGCGTGTAAGCATCAAGTTACACTGAAACAAAGAATGCACTGCAAACATACATGTCCGAGTCTACATCAGTTTCTACAAAAAAACACCACACACCCTTCATGGTATCACTAATTAGTCTACACAGCAAATACATTGTCAGTAATCATACATATGAGAATCTAACATTTAATCATTGCAAGGTTAAATCACTTCAATACATGAATCTCTAACAAAGCCGTTCTCACCCGGTTTCTCCATTCAAATCATTATCTCTGTCAATTCATTTATGTAATGCATTACAAATCAAAACTGATAATAGATTATTCAATACCATTTACAAAAGCATGCTTTTTGAAAAATTCAGTGAAATTGTTTGAAAGCAGAGAGAATGAATGTGAATAATTATTAGTCAGGGTTCGAAACTAAGACAAAAAATTTGTGCTGAAGTTGAACTCAAAACTGATAAATAGTCTACAGTTATATTTATTTCAGCTCTGATTCCATAGTATATTCATTAAAATAGTTCTTAGTTTCGCTCCCTGTGCTTTTATCATGAAGGCATATCATTATCCGTACATCAACACTCTGCAACCAAACTCAGGATGATGTTGCCATGACGATGACGACGGCGGCAATGGTGGGTCAAGGCAAGAGGCTGAGTTGGGCAAGCCACAATGCATGCAGGAAGTTTCCAACACACAACAACCTTGTACCACAAAGGGGGGGCTGTCTGGACCAAAACATTTCCAAGAGATCACAACGTGTGATCATGGCGTTCAGACAGAGAACGGTTTCCTACAAATTACGTCCCTTGTTTACAAAATCAGAATCGCTTGTTAGAAGTTTGAGTCTGGTAGCTGGAAATTTGGTTGAATCTAAAGTCCAGTAGCTCCCCCCTGGCGTACAGTTAGGTTCCATTAATGATATCCATGCAGATTGGAAGCCAAGTCGGAACGTCACTTAACCACAGTCATGATCAACCATCCTCTACGTTGTGACCTCTTCAGATGTGATTGACATTCTACAACCTCCCCCATTGTGAACAAAAAGGTTGTCACACGTGACGAGCAAGGCAAACTTCCTGCGCTACACCGATACCGATCCGAGGACCGGCGAGCTGGCCTCTGTCAGCCCCTTACCTGTTGAGAGCGTTCAGCATCTCAATCACCACCAGCGTTGAGAGGGCCATCGTCATCGGCTTAGGGTGACCGAACACCTCGCAGTCAATACCGGCAAACATCTCATCCTGAGCCAAGCACTGAGCTTGGTGGGTCTGCAGAGTGAGAAGTGATTAGCAAAGGAAAAGCGAAATGTTTAGTCAGAACCGAGTGAGTCAGCTGTTGTGGGAGCACCACCAGGAACAACCTAGGTTGGATAGACAGATGAGTTAGGCATGCGGGCAAGCGGCGACGCAGATGGCTCGAGGCCAGTCTGAGTTTTCTCCTGCATGAGAAGGTAGCGTGCGGGCAGGCGAGGCAAGCGAGCGTTGAGCAGTTTGTAGTAGGTTTTACAGATGGCATTCGCCATCATCCCACCACCAGGAGTGTGAGTAATGAAATACGAGATGCCAGTAGATGCAACAATTGCATAATCAGCAAAAGATTATTTTTTTATTAAAACATGAAAAAAAAAATATGAATAAAATTATAATAAAAAAACCCCTCCCTTTATCCCAGAAAAATTATCACTTTAATTTTGTACTGCTTACTGGCAACTTGTCAAATGTAATGAGGTGATAAGGTTTTCCTAACTGCTGATTATTAATTGACAAGGACTTTACCTGTTCAATGCATTAAGCATCTCAATTGTGACTAATACTGATAGAGCCATAGTCATTGGATGAGGATCGTTAAATACATTGCAGTCTACGCCCGGGAACATCCTGGGCTCGGCGGGGCACTGCATGTGATGTGTCTGCAATACGCAGGTGAAGGCGTCATCATGGAGTCAGGAAGTACAACACAGCTTATCGATCACACATGTTAATGTAGGCAGTTATTGGGGAACAGATTGGATATACATTTACAGCCAAACAAATTCATTACAAAAGAATTGAAAATTATAAATACTAGGTGCAACTATTGATAATTGCCTAAAAAACTTGAGCTTAGTAAGTTTCTATTATTAGTTAGAGGGAATTTTTCTGGTTAAAAGGCTGAACTGAAAAGCAACGTGTCAATAATGCATGGAGAAAAACAAGATATTATACATTCCCGGAATGTATTACCAGTAAAATGTCACAAATATTCAAAGTGGGTGAGTGACTTTGGTTTCATGCCGCTCTTAGCAATATTCCAGCAATACTACGGCAGGGGACACCAGAAATGGGTTTCACACATTGTACCCATGTGGGGAATCAAACCCGTGTTGTCGGCGTGACAAGCGGACGCTTTAACCACAAAGCTAGCCAACCACCCCATACCAATCTTTTGAACCCAATTGCTTATTGCACTCGGAATTACAATGATTATCATGACCAGCTACATTGCAGTCACCTCAACCTTGTGGTCGATAGCATGAGCAACGATCCAGTATCAGGTACGGTGCCACAAAATCAGCCAGGTCAATCATTGTGAAAGCCCAGAGTTCAATGTTAAATTATCTCCAATGACAACCATGGAGTACTGGTTTCTATATTACCCTCATCTCCAACACAGGAATACAACTTTCAAACGGATTCTGAATCAATAATTTAAAACAACAAATTATTCCTGAAGCAAAACTTCAAAGGTAATTCTCAAGGTTTGTTGGAGACAATGCACCTCTTTTAATGCACCTCTGAAACAAATTGCAGTAAAAAGTGCATGTCAGCAGTGAGGTCAGAGGTGAGATGTTCAAGATTATTGCACTCATATAGTGACATCCATGCATGTGAGAATGTGGCTCTTGTAATTTTCCAGGACCAATGCTGGTTTAACAGTGCTAGCCCATTGAGATACAATGCTGTAGTTTATCATCGATACTCCACTGACTCCGTGCCGACCAGTCCTTGTTTTAGCCCCTTAATGGTGAATGCCAGGCAGGGTAACAAGAAGTACCATCTTTTAACGTCTTTTGGTAAGACGCAGACGGGGGATTGAACCATCAACCTCTCGTTCTCAGGGTAGACTCTACCACTAGACCACGGAGGTGGTCCTGTCATGTGGGATCTGTTTGTTGTTTAACGCCACACTCAGCAATATTCCAGCTATATGATGGCGGTCAGAAATGGACCAGAAAATCCAGTGAAAGCCTGACATGACAAACGTCAAAGGCATTTACAACTTTATGTTTACTCATGTTTTGGTGCCAACGAACCAATGATCATAATTGGGGGAATCTTTGGCTCAAACCCACAACTAGCGGATCCTGATTGGCAAAGGGAGACGAGTGTACAACTGGAGACAGTTGCAGGTTTTTATCGTATCTCAGAAAGAAACTGTTGTACTGCCAGCTTCGTGAGTGTGGGACTGCCGCAGTGTTTTTACCAGTTGGTAGTAGTTGAGTCCGGGGCCCTTGTCGTACAGCATGAACCACCAGGCAGCGGCACCAACAGTCGCACAACCAACGTAGACTGAAACACACCAGGGCAACATCACGTGGGGGGCAATTCTAACCAATTATTATACCTGAATATGTGAGTGAGTGAGTTGGGTTTAACGCCGCTTTTAACAGTATTCCAGTTATATCACGGCGTGTCAGCTTAATGTGGGAGGAAAGCCCGAAGTGATGCAGGTATCAGACGTTTACCACTTCGGTGAAACCCACGAGCACGGGTATTGTGCTGACAAACCTAGAAACAATTGGGGCTAACCGGGATTCGAACCCACAATCATAGGTTTCTGGCGTGCCAAAGTGACGCAACTCTGCACAGTGAATCGGGGCGCCTTAGACGACTGGGCCACCCGTGCCCCCATACCTGAATATGTAAAACTCCTTTGTATATGGACAAAAGGCCTTTAATACTATACACAGCTCGTCTTGTCCAGATCTTCACAGGTATGAACCCAAATACTTCAAGTATGAATTGTTCATGTATATATTTATAGAACAAAGAATTCTTGTGAAACCATACTAGTTTTAGGTACAGTAGCAGGGACAAAGGGAAAGACCAGCCATATTGTTCTTGCAACTGTTCCGAAAGGTGTGTGTAATTGGGACACTCACTTCCAATAGCCATGTAGCGGAAGAACAGCCAGCCAGTGATGAGGCCTTCCTTGGGGTTCCTGGGGGGTCTCTTCATGATGTCCAAGTCTGGGGGGTTGAATCCGAGGGCGGTGGCGGGGAAACCGTCAGTCACCAAGTTGACCCACAGCAGCTGTACGGGGATCAGAGCCTCGGGGATACCCAGAGCAGCAGTCAAGAAGATGCTGGAAGGAAGGGGAGAGTAAGTGAGTGAGTGAGTTCATTACAACAGTCCTTACATATCATCCAGACATTTGTTGTTTAATGCCGCACTCAGCAATATTCCAGCTGTATGATGGCATTCTGTATACAATCAACCATAGGGTTGAGTGAATATGGTTTTACACAGCTTTCAGCAATATTCCAGCAACATCACCGTGGGGGGTGGGGGGGGGGACACATTGTACCCATGTGGGGAATCGACCTGGGTTTTTGGCATGACAAGCCAATGCTTTAACCACTAGGCTACCCCACTGCCCCCAATGAACTATAGACCAGACAAACCAGTGACTGATATTATGAGGAACAATCCATGCTGTTGGGGTATGCTGACACGATCAACCAAGTCAGCAAGCCTGACCACCCGATCTATTAAGTTGCCTCTTACAACCAGCATAGGTTGTTACGTAGACAAAATGAGAGTTTGACTAACCAGACCACTTCACCAATGTTGGACGAGATGAGGTAACGGATGAACTGCTTCATGTTGTTGTAGATGGCGCGACCTTCCTCAACTGCAGCCACAATGGTCGAAAAGTTGTCATCAGCCAGCACCATCTGTGGGACTTCATTAAGGACAAATAGCATCTCGACCAGCAGGTCAACTAGAAGAAGCTTTTAGAGGTGTGTTTGTTCTTTAAGTTAGTGAGTGATTTGGGTTGAACGCCGCTTTTAACAGTATTCCAGTTATATCACGGCGTTTCAGCTTAATGTGGGAGGAAAGCCCGAAGTGATGCAGGTCTCGGACATTTGCCACTTTAGTGAAACCCACGAGCACGGGTATGGTGCTGACAAACCTAGAAACATAATCAGGGCGAACCGGGATTCAAACCCACAATCATAGGTTTCTGGCGTGCCCAAGGGACTCAACTCTGCACAGCGAATCGCGGCGCCTTAGACGAAAGGGCCACCCATGCCCCCCTTTTAGAGGTGTGTTTGTTCTTTAATGCTGTACTCGGCAACATTCAAGCTTATTGGACCAGACAATCCAGTGATCAGTTGTCAGCAGTGATCAAAGCTGTCGGTGTGAAAGCTGACAACCTGACCCAGGGTTCGCCCTGACGCAGAAAACCTGCGTATTTGACGCATAAATAATTGAAAATACGCTAAAAATATTTTCTACTGCGTCAGTGTTGACGCAATGAAACAGCCATTACAATTAGTAAACTGAGACCTTTCCGTTTGTCAGAAAGAAAATACAGTGATCCCTCGTTACAACGCTACCTTCGGGGTCCAAATAATTGATGAGCGTTATAGATGATCAGCGGTTAACTCTTTCAACACCGTAGGCCGGTTTTAGGCCAAGAAACATGAGTCCCCAGACACCGTAAGCGGGTCAACCGGCTAAGCCGTAGTCACGTCAAAATAGTATATATTTTTATGGACCTACCTGTAATATCATTCATTTATTAAATCTATCACATTTCACAATGTCTGAAATACGTATTCCATTTCAATTTATAATTTTTTATCGATAAATTAAAAAAATATTCACTATTTCCCCGCGATGTTGTTGAAAATAAAATTCTCGGACACACATTTCGACAACGGGTCCACATCGAACATGTCAAAGAGCAAAATAAAGGCGTGTTAAACAAATCTTTAAATATATTATACAAAGTAATAAATAAAATCAACAAAAATATATCTAAAAGTAATCAAGCTTACATCTAAGTTATTATTTCCATCTTTTTGTGCGATCGCGTGTAATATAAGACATCTCAGCTTTCGTCGCCTTGAATTCTCGGCTCGGACACGATGTTTAATGCAAAAATATATGCGTGAAAAATCTTTGTCACAGCTCGTAACCTAGCACGATACATTCACGAAGTTCCATATTTTTAATATGTATCGTGATTTCCTGCTTAAAACGTTCAGAATAACGATTTAACAAAAACCTTTCGCCAACTTCTGAAATTTATCAAACACGAGCTTGGTATCACAGCTGTAATTTGATTGGCTGCCTTAGGTCACGTGCTCAAAATTGACCAATCGCGAAACTTGCAGCAGATTTCGGCAAGAAAGCGTCATTGGAAATCAATTTTATTCCAATGAAATCACTTGTTATAAATACGAAAAAAACCAGCCGATGTTACGAGCGTGTAGATAAAGGAATAAGCTTTCTAGCGATGTGTCATTTGCCATTCTTCGACGAACGTGTTATTCATACGAAGCCTCGAAAACGGGGGTATTTCTTCTTGTTACTGAGCGGACAGCCGCTGTTATCGGGAAATGGGTAGAATTCTTTTTAAAATGATTTTCCAATTACGTAAACAATGAAAATAAAACAGAAATAGGTAAGTGGATTTTATGAAATCTTATATTTGCCGAAAATCGTCAAGTTTTCGCTTCCTTGGTCCTTAATCTGGATGTTAACAACGTATTAGCTTACATTTTTTATTTACAACGAACTTAATTAAGTTGTAAATGCATTATTTTATATAATGTGAAAAACATAACTTTCATATTTATAAACCATAGGATCAGACCTTTCAAATGGTGTATAACAAGTAGTGGCAAATATATTTTACAAGCAGGTATTTTCTTTGATAAATGTTGGCTTCATCTATCACACAAGAGTCTCTGGGAACTCGGTGTCCCAGCAGTAAACACTTCTGTTTGACTGGTGTTGAAAGAGTTAACGAAGGTCGAGTCGCAGGTGGTAGACGACCAACACAACAGTATACATGCTCTGCCTAGTACCTATCACGATCTACGTTGCACTTTTCACAGTTTCCAAAAAGATTAGAATAGAAGTTATTTATGATTCATAATGTAAAAAAAGATTTATCGAGTATTAGGCCCAATATACTTGACTTTGTGAATCAAAGATATTTATGTTACAGTTAAAATAATGAAGAATATAAAAAGTTAAAATCTTACCTTGTTTATGTTTACTTAATTTTTCATCCTGATAGCGAGATTCTGAGATTAGTTATATGACTCCCAAAAATTGATGAATGACTCCTAATCTGAAAAGTTGGGGGTCATAATGACTCCCAATTTTTAATGTCTAGGGCAAACCCTGCTGACCTGGCACAGGTTGCTGGGGGCTAATTCTGACCCGAAATCTCCATGGGGCAATGGAATGTCTGTTTCTTTAACGCCACACTCGGCAATATTCCAGCTATATGACGGCGGTCTGTAAAAAAATCGAGTCTGGACCAGACAATCCAGGGATTGATATCACGGGCATCGATCCTTGCAATTGGATACGATGACATGCATCAACCAAGTCAGCGAGGCTGACCACCCAATCCCGGTAGTCGCCTATTACAAGCATAGTCGCCTTTTACAGCAAGTATGGGCTGCTGAAGACCTATTCTACCCCGGATCTTCATGGGTTCACAAAGGAATGAGTGAGGGGAGAATGGTTTTATGTCATTTGTAGCAATACCACACCAGGGGACGTGTTATGTTTCACAAGCGTAACTCATGATGGGAGTCAAACCCAGGACTTTTACGACTGGTCAACCCACTGACCCTGACAAGATGAAGTCGTCTGCATGATACAAACGATGCTGATGTTGACAAAACAAAAGGATATCAGAAGCACTCTTTGCGACAGCAGTTCCAGAACCCATGGCAATACCAATCTCAGCTTTCTTCAGAGCAGGAGCATCATTCACACCATCACCAGTCTGAAGGAAACAGAGGAACAATCATCACTACAGGCTGCAGCCAAATCAAAACCTTTACCATATCTTCAACTACCAGGTTTATTTTTTAAACTAGAGTATAGACATGGGTATTCTTGTTATTACAGGAGACAAGGGAGAGGACACAAGATGGGCTTCACATGTTGGATCTTCATCAAGATGAGCAAACACTTTATCCACTTGGCTCACTTACACTTAACAGATTTAATTCAAATACTGTGTAATTAATAATTGTAACTTGTAAGCAATGTCTTGGTATCACAAATAAAAATAATACAGTATCTCGTCTCATCTCAAATTCACACTTGTCTTTGAAAACCACATTGACAAAAACATCACAATGAAAAGGAGATAACTACTAACCATAGCCGAGATTTCTCCCTCTCCTTGCAAGTACTCTATGATCTTGGACTTGTGAGCAGGTTCAACACGGGCGAAAAGACGAGCTCTCATGACAGCAGCTCTCTGGTCTTCAGGGGCGAGGTCATCAAACTCACGGCCAGTGAAGGACAATCCCTCTGTCGATTCATTCTCCTTGAACACTCCGATTCTGCGGCAGATAGCTTCAGCAGTAGCCTGAAGAAAGAAACAAACTGTCAGACTGCGTCCTGGGTTCCTAGAGCAGAATCCACTTTAATTTTGAAGCAAAAAATTATACAAATGTGGAAATACAAATTACAAGCGCAGTTTTTCTGTTCTGATAAACTTTGATAACATTTGTTTGTTGTATAATGTGGCATTCAGCAATATTCCAGCTATACGACGGCGGTCTATCAATAATTGAGTCTGGACCAGCCAATCCAGTGATTGACGTCATGAGCACTGATCTACATAAGTGGGATACAATGACATGCAACGTGAGCAAGCCTGACCAAATGATCCCATTAGTCACCTCTTACAAGCATGGGTCTCTGACAACCAATTTCAACCCCGATCTTCACAAGTCTAAAGTAGAATGACACGAGTGAATATTGTTTTACGCTGATCAGAAGTATGTCAGCCATTGCAGATCGAGACGAAAAAGATGTTATATCATAACAAAGTCGAAACAAAGAATCCTAAATCAAGGCGAATCTTACGTCAGCAAAATGATTTGCCTTAGACCACGAGCAGCCCCTAGGGGAGAGGTCTTGTTTGCTGTCTGATGCCAGTGATCAATCCATGCCATCAGGGCACGATGGAGTGTAATCGTGTAATTGCCTCTCATGACCACATTAGGACTTCTAGTGAGTGAGTGAGTGAGTGAGTGAGTGAGTGAGTATGGTTTTACGCCGCTTTTAGCAATATTCCAGCAATATCACAGTGGAGGACACCAGAAATGGGCATCACACATTGTACCCATGTCGGGAATTGAACCCGGGTCTTCGGCGTGACGAGCAAACACATTAACCACCAGGCTACCCGACCGCCCCCATTAGGACGTCTAACCTGGACTCCCCACAGGGAGAAACGGCATGAACCATACTTCATCCTTACCTTGTTGTCGCCGGTGATGACGATGACACGGATACCAGCGTTACGGCAGTCGTTGATCGAGGTGAGTACCTCAGTACGAGGGGGGTCCAACATACCAACAATACCAACGAAGGTCATGTTTGTCTGAAACAGGAATTACTCAATGAATATCTATATTTCTAATCAAAGTTAAATCAGTAGTTGTTTTGTGAAGTGATACAAAAGCACCTCATACCTAAGATTTTCAAATTATGACTAATAGAAATCAAGTTTGTTTGTTGTTTAACGCCACTGTACATAATCAAGTCTGGTCCAGACAATCCAGTGATTGACATCATGAGCATTGCTCTACGCAATTGGGATACGATAATATGCATCAA
This sequence comes from Haliotis rufescens, assembly GCF_023055435.1. Taxonomy (NCBI): domain Eukaryota; kingdom Metazoa; phylum Mollusca; class Gastropoda; order Lepetellida; family Haliotidae; genus Haliotis; species Haliotis rufescens. The sequence continues at coordinate 25,930,814 of NW_025963835.1, read as the reverse complement.
AGAAGTCAGCGAGCCTAACTAAACTTTTCTATTGGTCGCCTCTTACGACAAACTTGGGTTACTGAAGATCTATTCTAATCCAGATCTTCAATGGGATTTCAAATAATGCATTGAACAGAAATCATGTAAAGGATCTGCAAAACATGATACATCATCAGTGTGACAATATTTGTGCTAGAGAGAGCTAATACCCTGCAGTCAGCAATATTCCAGCCATATCAATGCGAGCTGTAAATGATTGATTCTGGACAACGCAGTCCAATGACTGACAGCATGAGCAACGTAAAACAAAAGGTATGACACATTCAGCCGGGTCACAAAGCCTGCTCACAAGAGATTAACGTGGATATATATATATATATATATATATATTTATACTATTTGTGAACTACACAGGTATTGGCTGACCTCATACTGGATGAACTTGCGGGAGTCTTCCAGGTCCATGTCCTCGCGGCGGGGTGGGTTGTCGATGGTGGCCAGGGCCAGGCAACGCAGCGTGTCCCGTCCTGCAACACACACACACACACACACGTCACCTTCTACAGGTTTAGGGAACACCAGGATTAACACCACTACTTGTTCAGGTAGCGATAAGATTCAGGCCCCGTCTACAAAAGGATCATGGCACTATAATTGTCTTAAGTCTATGTTAAGGTATGGAGTTACGATCGTCTTAGCGCTATGATGGCTTTGTGGAACAAGGTAGCTATTCACCGACACATAGTACAAAGACTTCCAAAAAAAGATTCAAACCCAGGAATACGTTTTGTTTGTTTGTTTGTTTTACGCCGGACTCGGCAATATATCAGCTATATAAAGACGGTCTGTAAATAATCGAGTCTGGACCAGACAATCCAGTGGTTGACATCATGAGCATCGATCCACCCAATTGCAATGATGGCTTGCATCAACCAAGTCAGCGAGCCTGACCACCCGATCCCGTTAGTCGCCTCTTCTCAAAAACAATTCCAACCCGGATCCCCAGGAATATGAGATGGACAAACACTCTACCTACTGAAGTACCTCAATGGCTGTACAACTTACAGAGGAATATAATTTGAGAATTGTTGAAACAGTACTCTGGTCTTATTTCTCGTTATCTTGGAGTGACGTACCTGTTCCGTAGGCCTTCGTGTGCTTCAGGATCTCGCTCTTGATGGCGGAGGACATGGGGACCTTGTTTCCTCCGACACGGACATGGGTACAGCGGTCAAGCAGACCCTCGGGTGCTCCCTGAAACAGGAAATCATCTTGTCAACATCCTGCCAAAATTCATTATATTGTCATCATCTCTACCCTATTGTTGTCAGGATCTTGATAATACTTGTATAAAAACAAACGTTGTGTAAGAATAATATTGTTCATATTTATGATGCCCCAAATCCACACCCTAAAGCATGCTGAAACTGCTACATTATACCCATGTCAATTGATCAGTGTCCACCCTATTTTCATTCTCAACTCCCTGGGGAGTATGCAACCCCCATCCCCCCACCGAAGATAACGAGCACCTCACCTTGCAGAACATGCGAGTGCCTCCTGGTTGCCTTGTCGGCTTGTTGGGGACGCAGTACACAGCTACATTATACCCATGTCAATTGATCAATGTCCACCCTATTTTCATTCTCAACTCCCTGGGGAGTATGCAACACCCCCCACACCGAAGATAACGAGCACCTCACCTTGCAGAACATGCGAGTGCCTCCTGGTTGCCTTGTTGGCTTGTTGGGGACGCAGTACACAGCTACATTATACCCATGACAATTAATCAATGTCCACCCTTCTTTTCATTCTCAACTCCCTGGGGAGCACCTCACCTTGCAGAACATGCGAGTGCCTCCTGGTTGCCTGGTGGGCTTGTTGGGGACGCAGTACACAGCTACATTATACCCATGACAATTAATCAATGTCCACCCTTCTTTTCATTCTCAACTCCCTGGGGAGCACCTCACCTTGCAGAACATGCGAGTGCCTCCTGGTTGCCTGGTGGGCTTGTTGGGGACGCAGTACACACTCATGGACTTGCGGTCCCGTGAGAACTCCAGGGTGAACTCCTTCTTCCACATGTTCTGGATGACCTGGTTGCAGGCGACGCCAGCCTCACGCTTGTTGAGTCCGGACTTGTCGGTGTTGTAGACGTTCATCTTCTCTGTGAGCACGGTCAGGGCGGTCTCCGTGGCCTCGCCTACCTTCTCATACTGGTTCTTGGCCTGCAAGGCAACATCAGCGTGTGAGAGAGTAGTGCTTGTGAGAAATGTCTTTGATTCATGGAAGGGAACATGACATCATTTTGAATTTTGTGCTCACTGCACACTCCAGCATGAACAAGAGTGATCTAAGAGTGAGTGAGTGAGTTGGGGTTAACGCCGCTTTTAACAGTATTCCAGTAATATCACGGCGTGTCAGCTTAATGTGGGATGAAAGCCCGAATGGATGCAGGTTTCAGACATTTACCACTTCGGTGAAACCCACGAGCACGGGTATGGTGCTGACAAACCTAGAAACATAATCGGGGTGAACCGGGATTCGAACCCAAAATCATAGGTTTCCGGCGTGCCTAAGGGACGCAACTCTGCACAGCGAATTCAGGCGCCTTAGACGACTGGGCCACCCGTGCCACCAGTGATCTAAGACATACGAGTAGAGTAAATGCTGTTTAACGCTGCAGTGTTCCAGATGTATGATCACAGCCTGTAAATATTATATGGTCAAGATGGTTTTGCATTTATGTCAATGCTTGGGAACTTGGCAATCCCCCCACATAAACTGTATTTAAAAACTTATCTTTAGACAAGGCTAAAGGTTCGTCTTCAAACAGGCACACTTAACATGTGTCAGAGCAGTTCTTTCCTTAGAGTCTTTGAGTAGTTATAATTAACTAGACAAGTGCTCTACAAATAATAATAATAATAATAATAATAATAATAATGATAATAATAATAATGATAATAATAATAATAATAATAATAATTCTTACATCATTGTAGTCGACGCTGGAGTCGTTGCACATGCCGCAGATGGTGGCCATCTCCTCCAGGCCGGGGTAGTCGGAGGTGCGGATCTTCTTGGACTGGAAGAACCTAGAACATCACAAACAGCAATCATCAGAAACACCCCACGCATCGGAAACACCCCACACAACATCAGAAACACCCTACACATTTGAAACACCTCACAGAGCATCAGCACTGAGAAAGAGATTTTATGAGTGCTTCCAGTATGGCTGATTTTGCACTGAAATGAAAATGTGTGGTCTGGATGCTACATTTCCCAGGAGACACCCAGCTCAAGTTGGGTTTCATCCATGCATGTAGACGACACCGTGACTCAGATCTATCGAGTCCAAAGCTGACTGATAACTGCCTTTATGAGAATGAGAAGTAGGAGTCCACGTACACTTCACCCTCAGGGGCATATGTTGATCCGGTGATCTCGAACTGGGAAGTCTGGATATCGTTGCCTTCTACCTTGCTGAACACAAACATCTGAAACACAGACATTGTCACATGAAGTCCATTAGTCAGACTAAAAGAACATGCGGTCTAGGCTTCAAAGTAAAATTGAAAAAAAGAAATCTGCTGAAATCATCCTCGCTCATTCAGGGTATTTTATCTGTATATTAAAAACCCTAGACCCATTCGTTACCATAGCTTTGTTTTAAGTTCAGTTTAAAAGATAAAACTAAAAAGAATGAAATAAAACTGCATGTTTCACAAGATCTCCATTCAGGGAATAAAAGGTGCTTGGTCACTTGTACTAAACTGTCTCCTAGCTTTTACTGCCTCACACACCTCGGCATGAATGGTAGCATCAAGATGGACTTCCAGGTCCATCTTGGGAAAAGATTTCTTATAACAGCCTAATGCGTCATTGTAAACTCCTTCACATTTAACTATATCCAGGATTCAAAGGTCGATATTCTTAATGTAAATCTATGACAACCATGCATGCGAGTCATTTGGATTGGTTGTTGATCAAGCTCAGGAGCAAGAGATGGTGATGTCACTTCTGAGGCCATGTTAGCAACGTTGACCACATATTGTTGCCATGACACCCACCTTGCAAACAGACATCTGATTGGTTGTGAGTGTGCCAGTCTTGTCAGAGCAGATAACGGACGTGCAGCCGAGTGTCTCCACGGACGGCAGACTCCTCACAATAGCGTTCTTCTTGGCCATTCTCCTGGTACCTGCACACAGAAAACACAAGTTGACACGACGAGCGTATATTCTTCATACCTACAATCAACCAACCTTGTACAAAGCATTGTGACCTAAGTGTACCAGTACCCATAATGTTTGGACAACTTTTAACAAAATTATCACGACTTGTCCATTTAATATGGCTGGGAAGTGATTCATGGTTATGGTGCTGCCAAACCAAGGACCATTACTGAGTAAATCTAGGATAAAAACCTATAATCAGTGGATCCTGCATGGGTAAGGGACGTAACTCTGCACAGTAAATCACAGCCAATTGCAGCCCTTAAGACAAGAGCATAAATGAAATTTTTTAAAATCTTTGATTGGCTTTTACTTAGCTTTACAATGGCTTTTTCTGTTTTCTTTTCCAAATAAATTTCACAAATTGGGGCAACTGGATTTCTTTCCTTCCAACAGGAAAGTCTTATTTTCAATGTCTGGCACCCCCCATGGGGATTTCAGGTTAGAATAGGTTTCCAGCAACGTGAACTAGTCGTATGTATGTCATCATACTCCAAAGGCATGGATTGCTGCTTATATCAATCACTGGATTGTCTGGTCCAGCCTCGATTATCAAAGAGCCCAAATGACATAGCTGGGATATTTCTGAATCCAGCGCTAAATAACAAAACAAAAAATTTCTAGCAAAAATTCCTGCACTGACCAAGAGCAAGACAGGTGGTGATGACAGCAGGCAGACCCTCAGGAATGGCAGCCACAGCCAAGGCAACAGCGATCTTGAAGTAGTAGATGGCGCCCTGCAAGACAAACACAGAGTAAGTGAGGGAGTTCATCACCATGGAATTTACAGCAATGGACTAAAGGACAACACCGTAATCCAAGGAACAACACTGTAACTAGGGTCGCCTAGGTTACCAGGACTTTGAAAATCCATGTCAATCCTTTCGTGGAATCTTATGTCGAGTAATCCAAAAATGGTGGTAATAATCCAGTTGCAACACCAACTTGACAACCGTGAAACAATCCACTCGAAAACTTTACGTCATCTCCCATGACAGCAAGTCCAAAGAAGCTCCTATCCAAATTGGGTTGGGAAAATGGTAAATCCATATATAGTGCATATCCAATGTGTCACCGTCCAAAGAATGGCCTTGCTGACTGTTTTCCTGCTGAGCAAACCAAGATGAGGAACAAATTCTCTCCTGAACCTAATGTCAGCCGCAGAGCACAAAGCCAATGCCTATAACTCACAATATGCTAAGTAATTATGCTAAACATGATTCACTTCTTTTTCAAATCCTTTTTTTAAAATCGGTTCCATGTAACGTTTGTTTACCTTGATCCATGATCCACCGTGAGCGGGGTCGTTGAAGTGACCGATGTTGATGGCCCATACAGCCACGCAGATAACAGTGATGACCTGGAGGAAAACATTATATCAGTACACGATGATTACACGAACAAAGTTATTTCACAATTGACTTTTACTTGTATGAGTACATTGGAGCGAGTTGGGGTTAACACCGCTTTGAACAGTATTCCAGTTATATCACGGCGTGTCAGCTATGTGGGAGGAGCCTGGAGTGAAATCCATGAGCATGGGTCTAGTGCTTACAGGCCTAGAAACAATCAGGGCGAACCAGGTTTTCAACCCATGGTCATATGTTTTGAGACGCAATTCTGCACAGATAATTGCTGCAACTTTGACAACTGGGCTACCCATAACCCACTATGAGTGAGAGAGTACTCTGTAGCAATATTCCAGCAATATCACGGTGGGGGACGCCAGTAATGGGCTTCACCCATTGATTGTATGCATATAGGGAATCAAACCCAGGTCTTCAGCATGACAAGTGAACACTTCAACCAGTGGGCTTCAAAGTTCAAACCTTCAAAGATCGAAGCCCAGAGTATGAATGTCATGTCAAGAACACATTCTCATGAAAAACATATGAAACATATTGTTCCTACGTTTATGAACGTCAGTTTCACAGTCATTTGACCGGCCCCTCCTCCAATGTAAAAGCTGTGTTATATAAACTTCACATTAAAAAAAACCTGCAATTAAACATTTTCTGATTTAAATGTGACTTCTACTGAGCCACATGAAAAAGGCGAGGAGGTGATCATTAGTGCATGTGTACCTTGGACAGCTGGTTGGAGAACTCGTCCAGTTTCTGTTGCAGGGGAGTCTTCTCAGTCTCCGTGTCCATCATCTCGTTACGGATCTTGCCTGGAACATGAAACATTTGTCAGTTCTTCCCAAACACAAATTATTTCTTAAAAACAATTTTATTCCAATGATTTAAAGCCAAACATATTTGTGTCTTCTACACCAAAGGCAACTTTTGGCAACCTTCTTAATAGCTCTAATGTTAACACACAGGCCATAATGAACTGAGCTTACTAGTAGCACTGCATTGTATTACTGGTATACCGCCATATGCATTTCGAATGATACAAATTGCAATGGATTTTTTTGTTTCAGTATATAGGGTGTATATTTAATATAAGTTTGTTAATTTTTATATCAAACTTAATATCTACACAGAACTTCATTCACAAATGATGTTACTGTTCAAAATTGACAAACTGGTGGAAACACGGAATGGATGCCTCATGTTATCTCCCCTGTATCCATGACTACAAAATGGTGGTGACTGACCACGCTGAGTAATATTTACCTTAGAATGGAGAAAATACGATCTGCATGTATAATCGGTCAATCACTGTTAAACACTAACTCCCAGTATATCACAACATTGCAATACTATTGTGTTTTGCCAATACACATCCCTACTTACTGGACACAGAAATTTTACTTGACTTGGGCTTTAGACCAGTGGTTTAATTCCCGATTGTTTAACATTTTCAAGTCTGATGACAAATTTCATGTGAAATGTAGCTTGTTTCCTTCCTAGGATTTCAATGTACGTCCGAAATGTGCTTTGGTAATCAAAATAAAGCATTTCGACATTCCCTGTACAGTTGACCCAACCACGCCAAAACATCTTGTAAAAATGAGAACAGGGATGGATTATATCCAAGAACGTCTACTTTCCTGAATAGTGAATAGTGGTAAACATACAGCAATAACCACCCTCCCACCCCAAAATGTTAGAAACACCATTAGTACTTAGGATTGATTTAACATTAACAAAACTGGTCAGTGCTAGCGGGCTCATTCTAGCCTCCATCCCTGGAGAACAGATGGATTGAGATATCAGGTTGTCTATCCCATACTGAAAAGTATGAATATATTGCACTGTTGATTGAAATCCTGTTTAAACAAATACAGGCTAAAAAAGTGCAAGGCATGAAGAGTGCATCATTTTTCGATTCTTGTGGACAGTCTCCCGGTACTTTTAAACAGTTTGACACAGCAGTCAGCCATACTAGCGCTTATGTAAATGCTTAGTCTCTCTCACAGCTCCCAGACAATATACAAAAAAAAGGAGTCGTAACTCAAGTCTAAAATGATTTGGCAAGTCTACATTGCCTCAGCCTGAAATTGAGGATTGTTTGGGGCTCCATTTGAATTTTACATTATACTTTGAAGATATAATATACTTTTAAATGCAACAGCTTTATTTCTGGAACTAAATGTTAGTCTGGTAAAAGCATTCAATTCTTGCCTAGACATGGAAAATAGATATGGGCTTTTTTTAGCGTCAAGAAAAATTCCTTTAACTCAGATCTAGCAACTTAACTCGCAATGAATTTTTCACCTGTTCAGTAACAGGAGACTTTTGCTATGCCCAGTGTAGCACTACCCAAAGAACATCAAATGTCAAGATCACTTTCTTAACACAACTTATGACCAGGATGTAGCATTGCATTGCATTGATTACAAGTAACAGAATCGTAACTGTTGGAATTCCCTATGCTGGGAACGTCTGTGCATCTTTTGTAGTAAGGAGGTGCCCTGTACCGACACAGAATCAAACACTGCCCTCAGTTAGCACACTAATGAACCTCAGTACTCAGCTCTAACACTTGGTAATCATAATGCCTGTATTTAGAAATGCCTCAAGCATTTACAGACTAGATCTGCACTGCTGCCATTTAGTTTTTTCCTGTGGTATTCACATTGGATATTGTATCGCTCATTATCTTTCCACATACTTTCTTATCTTTACCCCATGCAAAATCAAATTTATTACCCACAGTGCATCACACACCATGGCTGCACCGTAATCACCATGCACAGATTGCAATATAATTAGAAACACCTTGACACAAGGCAGCCAGAGTTACCTCCCCTGGACCTTCCAGCCATCAGGAGGCAGACGGCAAGATGGAAGCCTTTTATGGTAGGGCATGAGCATGGGAGGAAGATACCGAGGGGAAACGCAGTGGAATACAAAGGTCACAGAGAAACAAGGTGATCGAAAGATAGCTAACTCAAGTGTTGGAGTTGCCAGGAGCCTCTCCATATGTTTTACACACCTCTTTTATCTGTGCTGAGGTAGCCTGTTACATTGCATACCAAAACACCCCTGCACAACGTGAAACTAATTAATTTACAGGTGCATGGCATTTCCTAAACAACCTATCAAAAATATTTTTACAGCTACTGGCACATGGTCAATATATGATAATGGAGAGCTATTCTTTTTCGGTTGTAATCTGATCAACAAAGGTTAGGTGGCAAACTTGAAGCTTCACATATGGCGAGATGTTTTCACAAAACCTTTCTAATCTACTTCTCTGGTGTACTGTAAACGGAAATGTGCTTGAAAAGTGTTCAAAATAAGTTGGAAAGTCGAGGGGTGCTTTTCATCATCTTAAATGTTAAAATAACCATTTTGTGGATCCCTAGAACACATTCCAGCAACACTCAAAGACACTAGGACCACCCCTAACTTCTATCACTGCTTAAGATTGTTGGCCATAATTAGTTGCTCAAAAATCATATCACTATCACTGGCGAACAAACGGAACCGGTTGTATTTTTTAAAGAAACATTATAAGATATTTCACCTGTTTCTAAATTAACTGACTTCATGTCTACACATACTTTGATACTTATTTACACCACTAGTCCAGTAATATGTGGAGAACTTCCAACATTTTAAATTCTAGAGAGTAAGAGTGAAGTTTGGTTTAATGATGCTTTGAACATATTCCAGCAATAACACGGTGTGTCAGTTGAATGTGGGAGGAAAGCCTGAAGTGATGCAAGTCTCAGATGCTCACCACTTGGTGAAACCCTAAGTTCTAATCCTAAGTTTTTAAATACAACTTCATATTAATGACTCAATTGTGTATATCACTTGTTCTCGTCGCATATGGCTGAAATAATCCTGATGCAAAGTCAAATTATAACTCTCATTAATCCTAAGGATGTCTTACCCAGGATAGAAATAGAGAGGATTCTGGATCGTAGAAGTTAGGTGCGTTAGATTTTATAGTAATCCTTTCAATTTTCAAAATGTCTTTAGGGTAATGACACAGACTTCTTATTTCAAAATTAGTGTTATCACAGAGACCCCTTCCTCTTTCTCTTGACATTTAAGGGTTTTGACAGATGCCTTAATTCTTACACAAGATCAGGGCTATGACAGAACCCTTGATTCTTATGCAAGCATATTGATAGTGAACATGTGACTGGTGCCATTTCTGAAGTTGAGATGACTCCATATTGGCCAATCACTGCTCTACCACGAGCTGTGTCACGCAGGAAAAACCTGCGTATGCAGGGCACATCTCTGGCAGACTCTGCTCGCGATGCTGAGTGAGCACCTGAGACAGGCGTCGGCAGCAGGCGGTTGTTACCAGGATAGCCGGTGAGAACAGGGATAGAAACATTCCTGACATGTCGCTGTGTTAACTGCTGTACCAACAGTATCAACAGTGCATAAGTACACACAGGAATCTGAAGGCTGGTATTGACACACACAGAAAGAAAGAGGAAATAAGTTGCTTAGTCAGCAAGAATCAAGAATGAGATGCAGACTAATTAGTGGCAATGATGGTAGCAAGGACTGAATCTTAATACCTGCATCTCCCTACTAATAAACACGTCCAAACACCATATCCAGGCCATATTTATAAAGTAATCATTCTCATCTTGTAAGTGTCTATGCATAAAACCTCTTAAAAATATCAAAAAAAGGTAATATTTTCCTTGAAACTGAACCTTACAGATCAAAGTCAGAATGAGTGCTATTTTGCATTCAGTGCATTTATTATTGGAGATTATTTCTTGTGCATGGACTGTTCATAAAGTCATGAATTACCCCCCAAAAAGATTTGACAAGTTTCTTTTCTACATCAATCACTTCAAGAAAGTCCACATTGCACCCCACACGACTAATTCCCTCCACGTGGTGCTAAACTGCTCGTCAAACTACCCTAACACTAATCAGTTATGTCAGCAGGAAAAAATTAAACCGGTAATATTTTTGCAATGACCTTGAGAAGAAATCTGCAACATCGCCAACGTGAAGGAGGTGGTGGTGTTCCCCACGCCGCGATGCCAGCACCTACCAATATGTACTGGCATTGACCAGGTATGGTTAGAGGGAGACACACTACACCGATATCAAACATATCGGATTACCCCACTCCTCACACCTTCCCACAGTACATTCAAGTAGATGCTGCTTCCCTACTGCTGGCTCGGCTTCAGATACTGTTTCCACGACTACCTACTTCCTTGAGATCCACGTGGGGAAGCTAGCTACCAGTTAACCAGTTGTGAAACGGATCTCCGTTCATGAACTCGCGATATGTTCCCCAACGCCTACTACTCATACCCATGTAGACACTCTAATCACTTTTCCAGCTTCTTCCCAGTATTTTAACTAAAACACCTTATCACTAATTGCATTGAAGATTCGTCATGGTGTACATACTTAGGTATATTTATAGTCTCAAGTCCTTGTTCAACTAGAGTACTCAAAATGAAGAAAAAGAACACCCGATTCTTTCACATTACTGTAGTTAATATGTCATGGCTTGACTAATAATAGCATGAAAGAATGTGTGGTCCTTAACTTGTTAAGAGAAGTATATATACAAGTTGGTCTTAGGTGAGGTGAAGGTGAAATTGGTTTTAACGTTGTGTCCAAAATTATTGCACTTATATATAGCGACGTTCAAGCGCGCACATGCGCACTAGTCCAGACTGATGCCAATTTACAGTCCTAGCTCAAAGAGATACCATGCCGCATTTTAACATGAATACCCCACTCAGACACAGTATACTGACTCCGAGCCAACAGTCTATGTTTTAGCCCCTTAATGCCGAGCACCAGACAGGGTAACAAGTACCATCTTTTAACGTCTTTTGGTACGACGCGGATGGGGATCGAAACCCGGACCTTCCACTCTAAGGGTGGACGCTCTACCTCTAGATCAGAGGTGGTCGCATCATACAAAACAAAATGCATGCACCTGAATGACAATAGTCCCTCTGCTACACATGCAGAATGGAGGAAAGCTGGCGGTAGCGCCAAGTCACAGGCATCACATGGTAACCTCGGACAAAATGTCCGCTTAACTATCCTAGACAAAACGGTACAGGAGAGAGAGGGAGTTGGGTTTAACGCTGCTTTGAACAATATATTCAAGTCATATCCCTGTCAGCTTCATGTGGGAGGAAAGCCCGAGGTGATGCAGGTCTGACGTTTACCACTTCAGCAGAACCTATGAGAACAGGTATGGTGCTTAGTAACATTGAAACATAATCGGGGCAAACCAGGATTCATAGGTTGATGGCGGGCCATGGGATGAAAGCATGGAGAAAGGATATCTAACACCCACTCACCAATTTCAGTGTTTAATCCAGTTCCAATGCAAATACCACGGCATTTTCCAGCAGCAATATTGGTTCCCTGAAACACAAAGATGAAAAACATCCATAATCTGGCACTTCTTTACATCATCTGCAAACCAAGCCAGTCATCTGAGCATAGACAGTTGAAACAAAATACAGACAGAAGTGGAGATGAGGCCTAGCAACACCTTTCAGTGAGTGAGTGTGTGAGTTGGGTTAAACGCCGCTTTTAACAGTTTTCCAGTTATATCACGGCGTGTCAGCTTAATGTGGGAGGAAAGCCCGAAATGGTGCAGGTCTTAGACGTTTAGCACTTCGGTGAAACCCACGAGCATGGGTATGGTGCTGACAAACCTAGAAACATAATCGGGCGAACCGGGATTCGAACCCACAATCATTGGTTTCTGGCGTGTCCAAGGGACGCAACTTTGCAGAGTGAATCGCGGCGCCTTAGACGACTGGGCCACCTGTGCCCCCCTAACACCTTTCAGGTGTTCAGCGTTATAATAAAACAATTTCTAGACATGGCTGTTTATATGGAAAATTTCAGACCCCATAGATGTGGTGTTGACAGACCATGGCTGATAATTGGGAAGACATTTAGATACAACCCGACAACTGACACGGAGTACAGATACCATCAGCCTCTTTCTGGAGCCGAGTCATGGCTATTATAATTAATGAGTGAGTGAGAACCCTGGTCTTTGGCGTGACAAGCGAACGCTTTAACCACAAGGCTACCCGACTGCCCAATTATTCTTAATGAACAAATCAGAGTGATTAAGGATATTATTGCTTTCAGCAATATTCCTGCAATAACGTGGCAAGGGACACCAGACATGTTTCACACATTGCACTGATATTGGGAATTGAACCCAGACCTTCAGTGTGAGAGGCCAGTGCTTGCCCACCCCACCACCCACAAGTTCCCACTTACAGAGAAAAGGATGTTCTTCTTGTCCTGGTTCACAGCGCGGGGGTCGGGGATTGGGTCGGTGTGTTTCAGAACACTCACAGATTCACCTGCAAGGAGGACATGACATGACATTTAATTCACCATTTCAACAAGAGCTTCATGACAATATCAAACACAAACATAAGGAAATATTCCGAACTATTAGTGTCACAACATAGGCTTGTCTCAGCAAAATGACATGTCAGCAAAATGACATGCCACAGGAGCCTGAGAAGAGCTGATTCAGCACGATCTATCATGGCCCTTATTTACTCAAAATATTCAGAGCTGTGTTTATCACAACTCGTATACTGTTATCAGACCTACGAGAGTCGTAGAGTGAGCGAGTCTGGTTTTATGTCGCTTTTAGCAATATTCCAGCAATATCGCCGAGGGGGACACCAGAAATGGGCTTCACACATTGAGCCCATGTGGGGAATCGAAACAGTTTTCAGTATGACAAGCAACGCTTTAACCACTAGGCTACCCCACTGCCCCTGACAGTCGTAGAGCTGCCATATATTCGAGATATAGGGCCAGTGCCCGAATCAAAAAAGCAGTCGCAGCACGATTATATCTTCAACAGAGTTAGACTGCTGTTGAACTACGAAAGGTTTGAAGACTTAGCCCTTGGTCGAACATTATAACCAGGGCCTACATTGTCTACACTTCAAAGCTTGATGGAAATATGCCTCTCGTCAGCCAGCAGTGAATGGGTACCCAGTAGGATGTGATGGTTATGTGACTGTTCACCTTCTAAGGCCTCACAGGCAGCTTGGGTTGTATTAAAATGAAAATTGAGTGCACACCGATCTATCGACCAGGGTAGTAACATGGCGTTTGAGCATGCTCTAGGGTGTGGATTTGGCACATCATAAATATGCACATAACAACAACAGATGAGGATGATGATAACCTACCAGTGAGGATAGCCTGGTCAACTCTCAAAGTGGTGGAATGGACAGCGGTAATACGAATATCAGCAGGCACCTTGTCACCGACTGCAACCAGAATAACATCACAACGTACAGAACAGAGACAGAAAATTACTCACAATCATATGACAACATATACAGTAAGTTTGCTCACACTTAAATAGCTTCAAATACTGTGATAAATGGTACACCAAGACATCATCGTCAACTTTACTCTAAAACCATGAGCAGGCACGCTGCGTCTTAATCGTCTTAAACTTTCACCACTAGTCTAGTAAAATTATGTTTTTCCATTAAGCTCAGCTAGTAGAGTCTAATAATATCAAAATCTACCAAATATTTTGTTTATAAACAAAATCGGGTATATAGACTCAAAAGTTGGCTTTTACTCCCAGACTGTATAAAAAGTGTATTTTCATTTCAAACAAGACACGCTATGGCTGAAATACTGCCGAAGTGACTTGAAATTTTAACTCACTCACTGATTTCAAACAATATGCGTACCTGACACCTCAACAATATCACCAGGAACGAGGTTTCTGGCTTTGATTCTCTGAATACCACGGTGGTTCTGGCGGTAGACTTTGGCGATTTCAGGCTCATACTCCTTAAGAGCCTCAATAGCATCTTCTGCATTACGCTCCTGTGAGGGGAAATATTCATACACGTTAATCATCGCAGGTACGGAACACTGTCATGGATCAGTACTGATTACACATCAATATCAAACTAATAACATGCATCAGGTATTACCAACAGGGAATGTCAGGTCAAGGTATGATTATTTACAGACTGCCATCATACAGTGTAATATGGCTGAGTGAGGTGTTGAATAAGCACAATATCTATAACTGAATTGCAGGTCAAGGTATGATTAATTACAGACTGCCATCATACAGTGTAATATTGCTGAGTGAGGTGTTGAATAAGCACAATATCAATCACTGAATTGCAGGTCAAGACTTGATTATTTACAGACTGCTGTCATTCAGCGTAATATTGCTGAGTGAGGCGTCAAACTAAAAGGGATTAATATTGAGATCGAGTATGCTTTTAAACCAGTCACTATAGGTAAAAAAATAATACTTGTGAATCCAAGAACATACCACGAGATATTGGGTTGGTACGTAGGTTCAATATAATTACTTGATTAGGACATGATTAAATGAGTCCTCTTAAAAAGTTAATATGCAGGATGGAGGAACTGTCAAATAATGGTTAAGTTGGTCGGAGTACCAGAAACAATTATGTTGGGTGTTCACTATCATAAGTAGCACCATGGCACCAGAATGGGATCTGCACTTACCCATGTAATAACCTATCTGAAAATTCTGTATTGATGCTTTATTATGTCAATTGCTTGTCATCTAAGGTTAATGTTTCAAATTTCAAATTCAGGATTAAAACTGTCAACTGGTCCTAGAATAGTAAACTTGAGATTTAGTTAGTCTTTAATGATGATCACTATCTCATGCCTCATTTGTTCTACAATATACCCCTGAAACAGCCAGACACAGGCAACCCACCCGGACAAAAAAAAAACCTACCCTACAGACTAATCTCAACCCTACCCTGAAGCAACCCAACCCTTCCCTACTCTGAAGCACCCCACCCAACCCAACCCTACACTGAAGCACCCCACCCAACCAATCCTACCCTGAAGCACCCCACCCAACCAATCCTACCCTGAAGCACCCCACCCAACCCTAAAGCACCCCACCCAACCCTACCCTAAAGAACCCAACCCTACACTGAAGCACCCCACCCAACCAACCCTACACTGAAGCACCCCACCCAACCAATCCTACACTGAAGCACCCCACCCAACCCTACCCTGAAGCACCCCCACCCAACCCTACCCTAAAGCACCCCACCAAACCCTACACACTAATCATAACCTTCCTATTAAAGTCCACAAAGCATCATAAGTCAGACATCATAAAAGGCAGGGTTCAATGAACCTGGCACTTAACGACAGAGTTATTCAAGTGCTCTGTCTGTTTAGAATATGCTCAAGATATTAGCCCCGATATAGTGTTTCCCCTGAGAGATGAGATCCTACCTCACCCCCAGGCCCCCAGCTGCTAGGGGCTATTTTCTGGAAGCTATTTCTGCCGCAGTAGTACCCACATAACTCTGTTACTCTAGAGCAGCGCCAAACACCATTAGGTGCCAAAGGTGCTGGTCCAATTAGTAATCAAGTCATGGAAATTAGTCTGCGGTGTTTACAAAGCTGTACACCTATGTATAAAAACATGTAAGAGAAATGTGATATGTCATATCTTTGTTTAACCCCCTCCTCCTATCTTCTGGTCCAAAGCAAAACAGATCTGAATTGGGAAATGCTAAAGTTGGCTTCGCGCAAACACCAATGCCACCAAAGACTAAATATTGTATGTTGATAATACTGGGAATAACTCCCGATAAAGGTTTCTGAAACCTAAGTTAGCACACAATCATGTCTGTATTTCATGTTTTCATGTTTGTGTATTTTTTATACGTGAATCTATATTGATATTAGTCATGTTACCAACAGTATTTTCTGGTTACCATAGTTAGCATTTTTCAATTTATACTGTAGGTAACTTGTAAGGAAGAGAATTTATAGATGTCAAATTATTTTTTAAAGAATTTGACATCCATAAATTCTCTACCTTATGTGTATCACTTCTAAATGTCATTCAAAGACTATGTAAGTTATGTTTTAGTTTTCATATTGACTTGTGTTTCCTTGTTAACATAATGTTTCATCCAGTTGATAACCTAGTTAACACCCTAGTTTTTAACCTTGTGAATAGATGGCTTATCTTAGCTGTAGTTCCATTAGACAACTGAACTATCTGGCTTTGCTAATCTGACCACCCATGATCTGGACAAGATACAGATCCCTTTGTAGCTGTTATAACTATCTACTTTGTCCCTGAAGGGTGCTCAAAAGACTTCACCTCGTCTACAGAATACCAAGAGTCCAGTTATGATCAACAGAGCTGGGCCATTGTTTACCATAGGCTGGTGTTTTAGTGGTCATAAAACTGGAATGGAATATCACCAGACGAAGGCGATTGTGACTGTAAGAGGAAGATACAGAGCACATCCCAAAGGGGCCCTTTCTTGCTGTTACTCCACCGTCCTACTGCCCTAGTGTGGGTGGGGGCATTTACAGTGTGGGTCATATCCCCAGGTGGAGGGGTCAATACCAGGTTGGAGGGGTAGATCTCCACCATGGAAGGGTAGATCTCCAGGTAGAGGGCTAGATACCTGGTTGGAAGGGTAGATCTCCAGGATGGAAGGGTAGATCTCCAGGTTGGAGGGGTAGATCTCCAGGATGGAAGGATAGATCTCCAGGATGGAAGGGTAGATTCCCAGGTTGGAGGGGTAGATCTCCAGGATGGAAGGGTAGATCCCCAGGTTGGAGGGGAAGATCCCTGGGACAGAGGAGGTCTAGATCCTCTAGGTAGGGAAGACTGGGTGATGACGGTCACTGAGTGGGGTGGTGCTTTCTCTACATACAGTGCGGGAGGGCATGTACAATTGTGAAGGACGCCCTTGTACATTTTCATATGGAAACGTACCTCCAATAAGAATGTGTTATTATGGAACACATAACTTACGGATTATTTTTCTCTCCAAAATGAGCAACATTTGGCGAGGGAATGCCACAGATGTAGAACAACAATTCTATGATGTCATGAAGCCAATAAGAACATACAGCACATCCACCTCCCCACAGCAATCTATCTCCACCAGCGTTCAGGAGGTCTGTATGTGGTGATGCATGAAGGCTGTAATTACCAGGGGAAACCTGTACAAGCAGCCAGTCATTCATGGGAACAGGATACCCATATACTGTGATGCCTAATACTGTGATGCCCACACAAGCTTTGATGTGGGCCAGCAGGGTAGGCAGAACAACCAACAGTTTATTTCCCATCCATTAAGCTCATCAGGGGAGGTAATTACTTAGGTCAGAGGAAGGTCACTAAGACCAACTGGCGGTAGAATGCGAAACAACTATTAAATCCACCAACTTCAGATCCTTTTACTGTATTTGTAAAAAGAATTTAACTGGCAGGCTGTTTAGTAAATGTCAGGGTGTGACTGCTAATGATATGCAAATTAACCACAGTAGCTTTATTAGGGATCTTTTAACAAGCAGTTGTGTTTAGGTTTTGTTTTCGGCTGACTATAGCTGATTAGATTCATAAATTACAATGTGAGTTGGGTTTTATGCTGCTTTTGGCAATATTCCACCAATACCACGGTGGGACACCAGAAATGAGCTTCACACATTGTTCCCATGATGTGAATCGAACTCTGGTTGTTGGCGTGATGAGCGACCGCTTTAACCACAAGGCTACCCTACCATCCCTAGAGATAACAGAAGTAACCACAACGTGTTTGCTTGTACTGGTGTTGATGTTCTTTGATAGGAAGCCATGCAGTCAACCCCTATTATTCTCATCACAATCAGTTTGAGCATGTTGAGTTAATTCTAATTTAGCAGGCTAAAGGTTTAAAGCTTATAATTTCTTATGTAAAATCAATACCTTGTTGAAAGTCTTACTGGTTTAATAAATAAACTCAAATTGTGACCACCTGGTAAATAATCAAGTCTGTCCCATACAATGTGTTTGTTGTTTAACGCTGCACTCAGCAATATTCAAGCTATAAAACGGCAGTCTGTAAATAATCGAGTCTGGACCATACAATCCAGTGATTGACATCATGAACATCGATCCACACAATTTGGATACGATCAACCAAGTCAGAGAGCCTGGCCACCCGATCTTAGTCGCCTCTTACGACAAGCATGGGTTGCTGAAGACCAATTACAACAATGGTCATTATGCACAGTTATGGAGAAAATATGTATCAATCATAACATGGTTTAAGTAGGAGAAATGACTTGAATCTACCAATTCCGGGAATGGAACATATGAGCCACAGGTTGATTCGTCTTCAGAAATAAGATTCAAATTATTTCTCCATTATGAAACATACTCATAAGGGGCCAACTAAGTTATATTAACTATCAAAGGTGGTTTGGAAAATTTTCCCCCTCCGCCAGTGCTTCAACATGTTCAAAACATCCCAGGCACCCTTGATGAAAAAATGGTTGGCCCCTAAATAGTTGAACAAAATGAATACAAATAGAAGAACGTACCTGCCACACGCCCACTACTGCATTGGCTATTAAAATGGTTAATATAACAAATGGTTCTACGAAGGCTGTCACTTGCTCTTCATTCTCTTCAAACCAAGCTAAAACCTGCAACAGAGAAAAAACAGAAATCATGAGACACAGAGAGACTGACGAGACTAGGAAGGAATGGAATGAGTGAGTGTTTGTTTGGTTTGTTGTTTAACACCGCACTCAGCAATATTCCAGCTGGGACCAGACAATCCAGTGATTGACAACATGATTAAGTGACTCATATCATGAGCATCCATCCATTGGGATCGATGACAAGCATCAACCAAGTCAGCGAGCCTGACCACCAGATCCCGTTAATCGCCTTTTACGGCAAGCATAGTCGCCTTTTACGACAAGCATGGGTTGCTGAAGACCTATTCTACCCTGGAACATAGTTCATAGTTAACATCAAACTGACAAATTGAAGGTCTATATATAGGTATTACTATACACATATAGTATTTTTAATTTCATTATTATTAACAGATATATCGTGACACTTTTGAGTCGACATATTGATACTAAACTTCCCAATCAATTACCCTACATCTCAAATAGTAAACATGTGAAATGGTCATTGTGTAGATTCCCCAGTCATTCATTTCAGATTTTCAAGTGATTAAGTCATATTTTCTCTTGACACTACAATGAAAGAATTGAGAAATTAACAACCCAAATTCCCGTCTCAAACAAATCCCTGCATTGTATACACAGGGTCCATATTTAATCAGCTCTTGCAACAAACGGAACTAATGGGCCCTAGGGGGTATGAAATAACTATCAGCCTTCTACTACGACCCAACACCAAACACCACAGCTATTCCAAATCAATACAGACATCACTGTCCATGTACAAAATGTCATCTTTAATGAACAGTTCACACTACTGGACAACTTTAAGGATCTCCAATCCAGAAACTCAGCCAGGCAAATTTGTTTCATCAAGAAAACCAAGATAGACCTTTTTACTTTCCAGGTTCTGCCTGTTAAATCAATCCCGATATTCTATTCCCTTTGTGCTAAATTAAGATGCAGGATAGATGCCAACAATTCAGGTCTCATTTACCAAACCCATGGACACATCTTCAAACATGTGAGCAACAAATTGGGAACGGGGCCTATTTATTCCGTTTGGAGCACCTCGATACAATGTAGATAAGATCCTTATATAGCAGTCTTCGTCCCCGGTGCATAAAGACGAATTATTCTCGCTGTTTCTGAGAGCAGACTGCAGAGTTTTTTAAAGCAGTTGACAAGTTTACAGGATTGTGTTTTATATCAGCCCCCGGACAAGCCTCCCTTCACGGAAAAATCAATACTCAACACATTCGGTAGCTGTGAGGGCAAAGGTCATCTATTTCTTATGTCGGAAAGTACAATATCCACATTAACCATTCAGCTTTTGTCTAGACCTGCTCAGAGACTGATATAAATCTACAGCAAACATAAAAAGACAATCTCAACGGGGAAAAAAGAATTAATCCAATTACGTCAATACAGTTATAACCCTAAATGTGGAGGCCTGGTTGTGGTGACTTTGACTCCACTGATAACAAGATCAAATATAGAGGAAGGGGCTTTCATGCTGTATTTTACATTACTGCATTGAAGGGAATTGTTGTAACACCTATACAATTAAGAAACTGAGCCTTAATAAAATCCCAATATGCCTGCCAAGGCCAATAAACAATGAGTCATTGTTTGTTTTCAGCAATATTCCAGCTATATGATAGCGGTCTGTAAATAATCGAATCTAGACAAGACAATACAGTGATTGACATCATAGGTATCGATCCACGCCATTGGGATCGATGACATGCATCAACCAAGTCAGCGAGCCTGACCACCCGATTCCTTTAGTTGCCTTTTACGGCAAGCATTCATCGGGTTGCTGAAGACCTATTCTACCCCAGACTTAAATGAGTCCTTGATAAATCCCTGTCATTCAACTTCATGGAAATGTACTAGTTCCAACTTCTATCAATAGCTGATTGTTAACATACAGTGGTCAGGTCAAAGTGCAAATGACCACAAGTGACCACAACCAAACCTTTGACCTATGATAAACGATACCCAGATGCCTTTATTTATAACTTATGCCAATGCTTTCTCATGAGGCCCCAAAGCAATTGTTTAACACACTATAAAAGGTGTATAGATATTTAGATTCACAAATCAGAAGTACATAAGACTATAAAATACTCCAGTTAATGATAATCTGTTTCCAACTCCAAATGTCGAGTCTCTGGTTGTGCAGAACTTCGGATCCCTGCACACTTACTATATTTATCACTATTTTAACCCAAAAGTGTCAAATTCCTTGTTGCCTCAAACTCAATTAATAATCCCAAGAGTAAACATAAGATACATCTTATCCAGATAAGTCGAACTCAAAATTCTAAAAAAAGCACAAGATGGAATTAGCTTAACATAATATATGGCATATCTATCACAAATGTAGAAGCAGTATTTGAAATAATTTTAAACCCAACAAGATAGTCGAGCAGGTGACCCATAAGTGTTGCCCATAAGTTACCTGCCTACATTCAGGCATCATAAATATGCAAAAAAGTACAAAAACTATAAGAGACAAATCATGTCTTGACTCAGTTGAAACAAGGCAAACAACTATTTGAGAATCTACAAGGGGTTATAATATAACGGATTACATCAGTAGTCTTAAAATTAGCTGTCAGGCAGTCGGGTTGGAGGATATTTCATGCAGCCCGACAGAAAAGTTACCAGCCACGGGCAGGCAGTTATTTCGGACACTGTAGAAGTGACAATGCTTTCGTTCTCACTGACCTAATATGATTGGGTAGAACTACCCAGGCATAAAACAAAGACTGCAGCGTCCTGTGTATTGAGTGTCGTTCAGCACGAGGTACTGACATGGGAGCTTGTAGCCATAGCAGGCATAATCCTAATTTATGAGGGGATTTTGTTGAAATCTGTTGGCCCAGTTTGTGTAACACAAAGTAAACAGCTAGAGATGGTTCATGTCTGACACACCTACATGTAGACATTAACAAACTCAGGCTGTACGCGGTCAAACAGGAACATAACGTCTTCAGTGAACGGATATACCAAGACAAAATACACACATCTCACTGGGGAAGAATTCTAAATTTCAGCTTTTGGTTCTGATCAAAACACTTTCATACAAAACCATCTTATTTCACCTTTTGCTTATTTCATGTTCAGACAAATCCGAAGAAAACAGACTCAATGTTTAGTGTTTAGATAGTGAGGTGCGTTAACACAGCTTTGGACAGAATTTCACCTGTCAAGTGTCGCCGTCTGCTCCATGTGTGATAAATGCCTAGATATCCTAGTCAGTTGTAGGGACAACCAGTGTTAGACATTGGCACTAGCCCTATAGTCCTGGCCAAACTGCCTTGCCAATAGTAAAGGTATCATAAGGACTAGTAGAAATTTGCCAGGGTTTTGCTATGATATCATTATAAGGACTAGTAGACTATCGCTCACAACCAGCATGTCCTACAAGGCAAGGGACACAACTCTTCACAATAGGACCACTCCCTTGCATTAGATATGACACAAAACTATTTGAACAATTCAAAAGTTAATCTTCCCGAATCTTCAGAAGTTGATAAGAAAATGGATCCACACTCCTGCCGCAACAATGTTAAAATGACCTATATCATACCCTCGTACTAAACCCGATGTCCCATGGACTGGAGTTGGCACACTGACCTACATCAATGATACAGCCACTTGCAAACTAATGTGATAAACAATCCCGTCCTCCCAGCAGGCCCCCAGCCTCCATTACACAAGCTGCTGATGTACATCTGCTGAAGCTCTCCAAATATAGTCGAAGCTGATCCTCCCAAAGCCCCCTGGGAGTAGACAGGAGTTAGAACACTGGTAAAATGTTGCGACTTTCAGCTAGCTTATACAGTCATCTTGAGAAATCCAGCAAAAAGATACCACCAGAGCATTAAACCAATATAAGCCTGTCAATATATCACAGTTAGCATTGCTAAACAAAAACTCTTTCCATCTCGTGATAAAAGAGCATTCGCTTATCCCTGTTTTTCTTCCCTACAAGTTTGATCAAGGAGCAAGCTATGGCATGTCTTCTCAGTGAGGCTATCTCACCCAGGAGGGTAGGGGTGTCACGATAAATCGAAATATCGATATATATTGCTATTGGTAAGCACTTAAAAGTCAATAAATCGATTGTGAAATCAGTTTCCGATCAAAAGTATCAATTTCAGTTGGGAATATCGATAGTTTCGATTGTATTTACCATATCAATAAAATACAGGCTATGCTGTTCAAATTTGTTTTTCTTTTGATCATGAGTGGTAGTAATTTACACATGGTAATGTGGAAGTTTCTTTTTCTTAAATTATTAGGGTAGAGAAAAAACAAATCAGTCATATCTCAAACTATACTTTTTATTTGTTGTTGTGGTTATCACATTCAAAGGAAACTTCAGTTCCAAGGTTGAATTCAACTCTAAAATCCATCTTAAATGATACACTGAAAACTATCGATATTTATCGCAATAGTTGCTTGCAATATCAATAGTTATCGCAATAGTGATTTCCAGACCAATAGTCACCCCTACGGGAGGGTACTACCTCGTCCCCCAGACCTCAGAAAATATTAAGAAAGGAATCCAACTCAAGTCTAGAATGATTTGGCAAGTCTATATTGCTTAAGCTCTACACTGTTCTGGGCTCCATTTGAATTTTACTTCATATTTTATGGATATATATAGTTATACTTTATTTCTGGGACTAACTGTTAGTGCAGGTTCAGCTGCATCATTATGATACTGGTCAGCTGGGCATGAAGAGCAGTGCTAAGCAAGACAGCGTAAAACAGATACAAACTGTGGAGGCCTGATTTGGGTATCTTCAGTCATGCCAAAACCTTTTGAGTCTTACAAGCCCCATCTTAGCTCTCAGTATTAGTGTCAGTTGATGCCAGTGTTATTAGAGGGGCTATTATTAGCTGAACTTACTAACTGAACACAATTTCACTAGACACTTCGCAGACTGTATCCATAGTAATATTAATTTAATGAAGCACTGATTGCCACTGAAGCATCTCCTACAGATGGTTGCACTTATTCTGGCACGATTGGAAGCAAATTATTAATAACGGATTCTAATTTCACACAATCAGAATAAACATTCTGAATGTATTACTGAATCTCAGCAATCTGACACCGAGGTTCTGCTGTCCAATTGGGACCAAATATGAGAAATACTAGACTGGCCCTCGGAATGTACTTCTACATCCACCAATGTCATTTTCTGGTGATGCCAGATTGCAAGGCTGAGTCAAGTATAATACCTCATTCAATATTCCACCAAGTTTCCAGTGAATTGCACCTCTAGTTAACCATGCAGTACTGAGAGTGAGCACCGCTACCTAGCAACTCCTATCTGTGGAATAACCTCCACGTCTGCTCTCAAGGACACACTGCTGCGGAGGCAACGGTGCTGGCAGGAAACACTGCTCCTGTTGTACTCATCTCCCCAACAAGCAGTCATGCAAGTTTTTCCATCCAAAACCGTTTTTCCACCACAGCACTTCCTTGCATGCGGAGCCCCTTCTTCAGCATCGTGTCTCAGTCCCACACCATATCTCAACAGGAACCCATGCTTGAAACAGCCATGTATTCATTTCACAAGAATTGCCTCGATCTTCAAAACTAGAATCAATCTCCAAAGCATGTTTCGGCATTTCTTACAAATTCAGACGCATCAAGGGACTTTTCACATCAATTTTCTTTTGTTGATGGTTTCTACATATTTCGGTTTATTTTCATTATTCTCAGAGGAATCCAAACTTACTCATCTCCGTGATTTGAGGCTGACATTTATGGTTGATGGCTGTTTCTGTTAACCATTCTTGAGAGATATCTACTTGCACAGCATCGCGACTATTTTTATGCTTCAAGCATGTCTTAAAGTAGAGATAGTTCACCTCTACTTATCCTTTAACAAGCTCACAAAATCAACAGCATCATGTGATTTGCAAACTTTTCCCACCAAACGTTTTTATCAGGTCTGCCGAGATCTAACAATGCACTACTGGGAGCCATGACATGAGTTGAAATCATTCCAAGTTTTGCAGATATAATGGAACTCTGAAGAGATCTTTTCAAATCTGGTGAAAATTTTAGCTTTTTTCTTTCAGCACTCATCATTTAAAGTAAGATCTTTGAACCTTTTAAAAGCAAATATCTGGTTAAAAATTTAAACCATTATTGCAAATTTTCCTGGTACTGATAATGATACAAAACTCTCATATGCCCTTAAAACACAAATTATTCATAAGCAAACCAACATATGCTATATACATGATATAAGCTCTCTATCATGTAAAGAATGTTGACTGGTGAGACAGTGTGTAAGTGTTGTAATGGCCTAACTATGTACATACTTATTCCGGCAATGACGGCAAGATACCAATGTTTGTTCAGCACTGTCCACCACCACGCCCTAGTAGACATCAATAAATCTCTGCAGAAACCACCAATAGACTGTCCCCTG
Organism: Haliotis rufescens; assembly: GCF_023055435.1. Classification (NCBI taxonomy): domain Eukaryota; kingdom Metazoa; phylum Mollusca; class Gastropoda; order Lepetellida; family Haliotidae; genus Haliotis; species Haliotis rufescens. Next base: position 25,905,242 of record NW_025963835.1, on the reverse strand, counting down.
ATCTCCGATAATCACCACCAAGATGGACGCCCGGTGTCTAGTGAGAGCGTTCCAGAGGAAATTGGTCATGCTCTTTAACTGATTACAAGAAATGTCAGGAACAATGAGAGCTTCCTAAGGCGTGGACAATGTGTTCCCTGTACATTTACTTATTAAAACAAGAATATCTGGGAGGTTCTAAAACATTCACAGCGATAGAAACTGTTTTAGTTGACTAGTCCTTACAATGATATATAGCAAACCCTAAGAATGACAAATTTCTACCCGTCTATTGGGCAGTTAGACGGGAACTATAGGACTAGTGCCAATTTCTAATGATGATTCATTAAATGTCTTGTTGACAAGCTACAGCCGAATGGAACCGATATGACTACGTTGGACTCGTATTCATTCTGATTGAATACAATCATTCATTCATAATTTCATCACGTGTTCATTGTATTTTTATGTTTGATCATTTTCACAAAAATTCTAAAAAGATGGCGTCATCAGTTACCTTTTGAAACCTTTGAAAATTTCATGTCATAAGTTTATTCAAGTAGTTGAAATAAATTAAATGTCTGGCAACTGATGAAAACACATGCACTAATGGTCAGTGAGCATGGACACCTGAAATGGGCTTCACACAATTGACAAGCAGCATTTTCATCAAATAGGCCACCCCACAGCCCAATGCTTGAGGATACAGATCGACACCAACACAATCATCACCTGAGTGAGTGAGTGAGTTGGGTTTAACGCCGCTTTTAATAGTATTCCAGTTATATCGTGGCGTGTCAGCTTAATGTGGGAGGAAAGCCCGAAGTGATACAGGTCTCAGACGTTTACCACTTCGGTGAAACCCACGAGCACGGGTATGGTGCTGACAAACCTAGAAACATAATCGGGGCGAACCAGGATTCGAACCCACAATCATAGGTTTCTGGCGTGCCCAAGGGACGCAACTCTGCACAGCGAATTGCGGCGCCTTAGACAACTAGGGCCACCCGTGCCCCCCAATCATCACCTGAGTGATGAAAGATGCCCTGTTATGTATCTATGTATCAACATATCCACATCAATTCATACAGCCCCACTAATCAATGCCGGTCCTGTCCTGTTTGTTAGTGTTACTAGAAGAAAATATCTTCAATTCTGAAGCTGTTCCACAAAAGCATGGTGGTATTTTTCCATGAAGTTTGCCGATTTAAATCTTAACCTAACCCCTATAATGTTAAACTTCTTAAACAAGGTTATGACAAGGACTCCTTGACATACATGCTGAACTTTGAACACAATAGCTGATATTTCTTCAGACACATGTTGCGGGCAGATCATTGTGGCTCTCTGTACCAGCAGAGCAGCACCATCTTGCTACATGGCATTATAATTCAACAATTTATTGATCGGATGTCAGCTGAGTCTTCCGATCGTTATTGTAACTCATCTCTCCCCGTTGGTAGTTTGACACGATCTTCGCCCACAATTCAAGAAGCGGCTACTCCTGAATTCACTGACCTGTGATATACACCTGGTCAAGGTCATTTTTCATGATTGACATAAAAATGCCATAAAATGGACCCCAGGAAGAGAAACGTCTTGCTCCACAAAGCCATATAGTATTACACAACCATCAAATGTGCAGCTAATGTTGTAGATGACAGTGATAGCCTAGTGGAGATATCAATCATCCCATTGCAGAGGCAGAATTCCAAAATTACATTTTATAAAAACACAGCTATAATTTAAGATTATTTTTGCTACTTTCGTAACTTGTACTAGATCATCAGGCTTGTTGCGGATGGGTTGCGGAAGTCTTATTCTAACTTGGATCTTCACGTAGCAATCAAGTTTGTATGCATTGTGCCTTGTTCGCCTGTGACTGGAGCAGGGCTAGGCCCTGCCAGTATTACGCCAGTCCACCATTAGGGAATATGATGGAATATAGTCATAAATCTAGTTCAAAGAGCTTCAAATGCAATACGATCACATAAAATGTTCAGACTTGTCAACACTTCTATTTTCAAGTGGACAGACCCATCCCAAATTCTGCCCATCTCTCACCAAGTACAACCTACTCCACTGATCACAGAGCCCACAGAACAGACATGCCCTGTATTGAAGCACAACCTGCTCTCGCTTCCTGTGCTGACAAGGCAGATAAAGAAGTACACACTATACCATGGGGCTGACGTGCACTTGATAAGATCAACCGCAGCAGATGTCTGCCCAAAATAGTTCAAAATGAATTTGTTCCTAAATATACATGTGTATTTGAAAATCTGCTAGCTCAGGTAAGCACCTACAATCCTGTAATTTCATAACTAAAAATGTTCTAAGATTATGTTTACAATTTCTTCTTGGAAAAAAAATCAAAGTACTGAATCTGTACTGTATTGGTATCAATATTCTTGACTTTATTCTGTGTAGATAACTAATGATAATATGAAGTTCAATATTTCATGTCAAGGCAGTTCATTGAAACAGGTGCCAGAGTTTTACCTTGACTTATGTAAGTCTGGGTCCAGGGGACCCCTAAATTACTTTTAATGGTCCTAATAGGTAATATGAGGGTCCCATAAAGTAATGAAATTGTGTAGTGTACTGTACCTTTTGATAGTTACTCTACAGCCTGGGATGAATCAATGTGGACAGTGCTAATGATTGGTGGATGAAATGACAAACACTCATAACTGCTTTTAGTGAGTGAGTGAGTATGGTTTTACGCCGCTTTTAGCAATATTCCAGCAATATCACGGCGAGGGACACCAGAAATGGGCTTCACACATTGTGCCCATGTCGGAAATCGAACCCGGGTCTCCGGCATGACAAGCGAACGCTTTAACTACTAGGCTACCCAACCGCCCCATTACTGCTTTTAAGACACTGTAGGTAAAATGAATATTATTGTGCATCCCTCAGGGTGCAGAATTTTCTTTTTCTACGTCCTTTCTCAGCATTTGTGCGTACTTGACGCAGGTTTGTCCGTCGTGTAAAACCCTGGGTTCTCTCCAACATGGAACAACCTCATAACCTGTGTGGTGTGCATTATTTTTACTAGCCATGCGCCAGCGGGCCAGCAGGCAGACAGTTTGTCAGTAACAGAAATAATTACAGACCATATATTTCCATCTTGTGCCACGAACAAAAAGCACGGAAATGGTAACAAGTGGAATCCACACATTCCACCCTTCGTTCCCCAACTAGGATGTCAGACACAAAAACAACTCGAGTAATCCATAAATTTGACTTCAGCCCGAGAAAAAAGAATAGCAATAAACAGAGCTATTATTGGTCACATTTTTTTTCATCTCCGAGGAGCCAACTATATTCGTTGAAGTTAGAAGATAATGGCCCATACAGAATATGTCTATCTGTTGCTCGTGAAATGTTTGGCCCAGCCATGGCACAAGACAGTAATCAATACTCTACATTGATCCAACTCAAAACCTGGAAACAAAATCCGGTCTCCACTTGACAGCAATGCATACCATTTATTAAGATCGAAAAGCCAAGGTTACCTAAAAACACTCTGAAATGTCAGTGAAGGAGGCATTGAAAGTATTAGACAGCAGCATTGGGGAATGGTTGCAACCGTGGCTTGTATTCCAATCTCGAGAGGTGTATTGACTTGGAATCGAGGGGTTAATTCGTTGACACCTCAGAGAATGAGGGATTGCTAGCAAAGCTCATGAAGACTACTTGTCAGGCTTTCAATATCTCGCAAATTTGCCAAACCTATTTCCAAGACATTTTACAGCCTGTTACAACAGCAGCCCACTCATTCCCTTTCAACCCATGGCTGGCTGGAACATGTTTTGACAGAAATAAAAAAAACTTAAAATGACATGACCTTTGATATTCTCCCATATAGTATTAATTTTTTATTTTTTTTCAAGTCATGGATGTTGATATTTGGATATCATTATCAACAATTTTTAATTTTGTTTCTAGACACTGAAGATGCCTATCAGCCATATTATTATTACTGAAAAACAAAAAGGAACATGTTGGGAATTGATACTGCCTTGAGCAACATGACAACCTTGAGGAATTTACCCCTGGATCAATAGCTACAACACATGACCAGAAACAAGTCATTGAGTCCATCGTTAAAACAAAGGTGGATCAATGTCCGAAACACCATCAAGGCAACAAGTTTGGTCAATGACCGATAGCTGTCTAGTTCGGGAAGGGTGGAATCTTGACTTTTATAATCAGTAACTCCCTTGCCTCGGGAAGATGGAAAGCTGTAGGACACGGGAGATTTCCAAGGAGGGGGACCTGCTGGGGAGGTGTCCAGTGAGAGGACAGGGCAAGGAGGGGGACCTGCTGGGGAGGTGTCCAGTGAAAGGACAGGGCAAGGAGGGGGATCTGCTGGGGAGGTGTCCAGTGAGAGGACAGGGCAAGGAGGGGCCCTTGCTGGGGAGGTGTCCAGTGAGAGGACAGGGCAAGGAGGGGGACCTGCTGGGGAGGTGTCCAGTGAGAGGACAGGGCAAGGAGGGGGACCTGCTGGGGAGGTGTCCAGTGAGAGGACAGGGCAAGGAGGGGGACCTGCTGGGGAGGTGTCCAGTGAGAGGACAGGGCAAGGAGGGGCCCTTGCTGGGGAGGTGTCCAGTGAGAGGACAGGGCAAGGAGGGGCCCTTGCTGGGGAGGTGTCCAGTGAGAGGACAGGGCAAGGAGGGGGATCTGCTGGGGAGGTGTCCAGTGAGAGGACAGGGCAAGGAGGGGCCCTTGCTGGGGAGGTGTCCAGTGAGAGGACAGGGCAAGGAGGGGCCCTTGCTGGGGAGGTGTCCAGTGAGAGGACAGGGCAAGGAGGGGGACCTGCTGGGGAGGTGTCCAGTGAGAACACAGGGCAAGGAGGGGCCCTTGCTGGGGAGGTGTCCAGTGAGAGGACAGGGCAAGGAGGGGCCCTTGCTGGGGAGGTGTCCAGTGAGAACACAGGGCAAGGAGGGGCCCTTGCTGGGGAGGTGTCCAGTGAGAACACAGGGCAAGGAGGGGCCCTTGCTGGGGAGGTGTCCAGTGAGAACACAGGGCAAGGAGGGGCCCTTGCTGGGGAGGTGTCCAGTGAGAGGACAGGTCAAAGAGCTGCACCCGCTGGGAGGGTGTCCAGTAAGAGTTTGGTTTGTTGTTTTACACCGCACTCAGCAATATTCCAGCTATATGACAGCGATCTGTAAAAAATCAAGTCTGGACCAGACAAGCCAGTGATTTACATCATGAACATCGATCCACGCTATTGGGATCAATGGCATGGAACAACCACGTCAGCGAGCCTGACCACCTCCAGTGAGAGGGCAGGGCAGGGCAAGGGCACCTGCTGCAGGGGCTGATCTTTAGTATGAGCTACTCATATTGAGTATGTAGTCTATGCATCTGTCTTGCACAGCAACATCTGGGATCTAAAGCCAGGCTAGACGTAGCACCTGTTGTACTGTTTCCATCTGTCATTACAGCAAGAATGTCTTACTTCGCATGTAACAACGTCTTGGCTGCAGCACTACAGCTGAGTGTTGGTCATACTCTCCTGCCATTGCAGAAACTATGCCACCCATCTGTATCCATACTCGGCGTCCACTGTGGCAATATCGTTACTTGACAGCTGTTGTGGCAACATTCCCCACTCCCCCACTCTGTGGCAATATCAATCGCCTGCAGCCATTGTGGCAATACCAACAGTCGGCAGCCATTGTGGCAATACCAAGCCAGCAGCCATTGTGGCAATACCAACAGTCGGCAGCCATTGTGGCAATACCAACAGTCGGCAGCCTTTGTGGCAATACCAACAGTCGGCAGCCATTGTGGCAATACCAAGCCGGCAGCCATTGTGGCAATACCAACAGTCGGCAGCCATTGTGGCAATACCAACAGCTGGCAGCCATTGTGGCAATACCAACAGCTGGCAGCCATTGTGGCAATACCAACAGTCGGCAGCCATTGTGGCAATACCAAGCCGGCAGCCATTGTGGCATTACCAAGCCGGCAGCCATTGTGGCAATACCAAGCCGGCAGCTATTGTGGCAATACCAAGCCGGCAGCTATTGTGGCAATACCAAGCCGGTAGCCACTGTGGCAATACCAAGCCGGTAGCCACTGTGGCAATACCAAGCCGGCAGCCACTGTGGCAATACCAAGCCGGCAGCCATTGTGGCAATACCAACAGTCGGAAGCCACTGTGGCAATGTCAGGTCGGCAGCTACTGTGGCATTGCAGATGTAGAACTTGTCATGCAAACCATTCATTAACCTTGTTAAATAAGGCTGTTATCAGTATAATATGATTCATTTTGGGTTCCTATCCTTAATGCATGTCAAATAAATAAGGACTTATGACTGAACATGTTTTCTACCACTGTACAGATGGCCTTATAATAACCTGGCTTATTCAGACCCAACATCTCCCTATATATACCTGCAGACATAGCGATTGTTACAAGACAGTCCATCAGGCAGAGCACCATTAATGTTGCCTGCTTGAGAAGTCTTCCAAAAGGAATCTTCACTCCAAAATGAGACTGAACAACAATCTAATTGCATTCTGATTCTCAAAGTCAATAAGTCTCTTCAGTGAAACTATGTCCTAGCCCCTGTGTGTGATGAATACTGCTGCTGCAAGGAAATGCCATTAAGAGATTAATCCATGAGCTGGTCTTTTCGGCAATGTCCAGAAATAGCAGTAAGACTGCAAGTATCAAGTGACTTTGTAGCCACTTGGTCAGCCAATAGGTGATGGTTTGATCACAGGTGTAAAGAATGTCCATGAGTTTGAAACATGAATTCTTGGGCTAGTGCTTGGAACCCTACAACTAAATATTCTTGAATGATGTCATCAGGATATTTCAGTTTGGATTTATATAACTCAACGGACAAGAAGCATCAGGAATGCAATTAATATATTTATACAACATTTTTGGAAGACCAGATTGCATTCACCAATACAGCAATAAAAACTAACATACTTAGTCCACTAGTCTTTATAATGATAACATATAGCAAAACCTTAAAGTGACAAATGTCTACTAGTCCTTGTGATAATGTTAACTATTGGGCAGTTTGGCCAGAACAACAGGACTAGTGGCAATTCCTAACGCTGCCAATGCCTATCCACACATTATTTATCTTGCCAACAAACCAATCAAAAACAATTCTTATAAAACTAAACTTTGACCTAAACCAAAGAAATTCCAAACAAATTTTACAGGCCTCCAAATAAGTATTGATGGAAAGTACCAATTTACACAAGAACACCGCAATTCAATTTCAGTAAAAAAAACCTATTTCATTTCAAGCCTAAGCACTTTCAAACAGCCAACCACATCAGAAATCTCTGAACAATTACAGATCAATTCTCATATCTGGCAAGCACCTGCTTCAGATTCCTAGATAGAGAAAGTGGTGTGCTGTTTATCAAGTAGATGGCTGATTAAGCCAGTGCAGCCCCTCTGAGTGACCAGTGTCTGGTGTGCAGCTGGACCAACACCTATACCATAGACTACAACCATGTGCAGCTGCCGATACTCTCCATGCTGTGCCGCCACGCTGCTGACCAAATTAGGAAGATGGCTTTTCTACCGGGGCTGAGTTCAGCCAGGACAGGAGAACTAGTAATAGTGTCCTTATGGACCCATTCGCCGTCTCATTGCATAATGAATCCAATAAAGTATTGGGTTAGGTGGCTATAGGCCTAACAGGCTTAAGGAGCGCCTCACGAACCTGCCATTGCAGTACTAAGATAATGTCCCTGCACAGCCTTGTTCCCAATCAGGAGATGCTGTCAAGTAATGGGTGAGGTAACTACGACATGTTTCAAGGGTAAATGCAGAGCTTGCATGTTGGAGGAAAACCTGCTCGCTCACAAGAAGACCTGGCTCACACAAAAAAAATGGAGTGATTCATCAGAAAACTTTGTCAGCTTGATGCAATGGGAAGAGCATATGTGGTACCATGGTGAATACTAACTTGGTTAACGCATGTTGGCAACTGTCTCCTACACTCACTCGCCTTGAACCTGAATAAGATACCAACACTTTTTGGCCTACAAATAAAACAGCGCTTGGAATAATTGCATAGCTTGCCGTTATAATCAAATATACAATTTGTGCCTAAGCACTTACTATCTGCATGATCTGCAATTTATAATTCTCCATTTCAAAGACCAAGAAGCAGAATTCAGTAGTCTTGGCCCAGTGTGAATTTCGAAGGATAAGAGCAGATTGTCTCATCTTACCATGACAACAGTTCATTCTGACTGATAAATTGTATCTTAAATACAGAATGCCCCTGTCCAACTAGATCTTGATAACACTTTTATAGTCCGTTAGTTAACTAGATCTCATCCCTTGATGGAACCAGAACAGAAGCAATCAACCACGCCATCACACTGACTGTCAGCACCACAACAGTATTAACAATTCAAATAATGTGAAGCTGTCTTCCTGTCAACATCCCACAGTGGAAGCCCAGTACTCCAGATACTGCCCAATACACAACGACCCACCCTAGGCACTGCACACTGGCTACCGATTCCAGTCAATGAGAGAAATCAATCGGGTTTCATTTCTACAATATAACCAGGTTGCCGTGACCTGGCATTTCAAGCCCCAAAATGCCACATGAGTGAGTGAGGGAGACATTTAGGATTACACTGCCCCTGAACTACTAACTCAAAGCCCCAGGCCATATTAACCAGACGAGTATCTATTGCATAAACATTAATCATTTAATATTTTTTATTCCAATTTGTTTCATAATGGGGGCTGAATATTGACCTCTGAGACAGTGTTTGCAATAATTTTAAAACCCAAGAAGACAGTCGGGCAGGTGACCCAGGAGTTTTGCCTGCCTATCTTCAAAGTAATATCATGGGATAACATTTATACTAAGTTATCTTATAATAATTAGATCTACATCAAGAGCTTTAACTGAAACTACTGATATTTTATATATGCATTTTACCCGATGATAATTATTACTTGCTAAACTATAATTATATGAAATGATGTATAAATATTACACCATGATAACTCATAAAAGCACTTGATGTAGATCTAATTATTATAAGATAACTTAGTATAAATGTTATCCCATGATAGTAACCTGCCCACATTCAGATATTAGAAATATTGAAAAATAGCAAAACGTGAGACAATACACATCATGATTCAGTTGAAATAATGCAAACAATTACTTGAATAATAATAAAACTGACTACGCAAGTAGTCTTAAAAGTATCTACCAGACAGTCGGGCAGGTGGAGGAAAATTTCATGCAGCCCGACAGAAAAGTTACCAGTCACGGACAGGCGGGCAAGCAGTTATTTCGGACACTGCACTGAGCAGGTATGAATTACCCTTATTGATAATAGACTGTCTCAGTATTACACTTTGAAGGCTCTAATCACTAACTATATGATCGAAACAGTTTGTGTAGGGTGACAAATTAATGCTTGGGCATTTAGAAACAAACTTGCTAGGGCTACTAATTTTACCAAGCCGAGAATGGGTTATTTCAAATGGACACTCCATACACTAATCCTATACCTCGTGTCTGGAGACAATACAAGTGGACCCACAATAACCATTCTGTTCATAGTGCTAACCAGCCAGTCAATAAAGTCAATGTTATTCCCTGCTGTTATTCGAGTTGACATAATCACACCATGCCACCTTACCTTGTAATATACATGTTATGCAACAAGAAAACAGGCACTAATTAGGCGCAAATAACAGGGGGAGTATGGCCACCTACCGCAGCCGAGACCAAAATTGCAATTAGTTGAACAATCAACTACATCAAAGTAAATCTTTATGGTCGTTATGGGACATAACAACTTGGATCTTGTTTCAAAATATCACCCATAACCCCCGTAACCATGGTTACTGTGGTGTTCCGGTTAATTGAAATAATCAAAGATTGACCGAAAGGTCCAAAAGAACATGTTATCGAGACAAACAGTTTTGCCCCTTTAAGTTGGCTACAGTTCTAATCTATCAAAAATAGAAGATTATACAAAATAGTGGGTCCATATTTTGAAACCATTTGATAGTTTTGATTCCTGGGAAGGTTTATTCAGTACAACTCAGTATTTGAAGAGAAAACAAGAAAGAGCTGTGTCTTTCCTCCGCGGGAAGCTGTTTTTGTTTACAAAACCTAGCATTGTAAGAAGGATGCTATTTTTTAAATCACCAATCAGCGATTGTCTAAGAAACAACATGTACAGTCACTAAACATCATGTGCTATTCAATTGGCATCTATCAGTATGTTTGTCACAGAAGATTTTCCAAATGTAACGTCAGTAAGTGAATTTCACGATCGGTTAATACACAATCATTCTGTCTAACAGTTGTAGCATACGCAATCATTTTATCCAATGGTTGTAATATACGCATTAAATTTATTTTATTAGCGTATTTATAGTTCTTGTTGCGTAGGATTTGATTTGTCTGCGTATTTCAGTTTATCTAATGCATATTTTACGCAAATACGTAGCTTATCTCGAGCTCTGCACACAGATTTAGAAACATCACACCTCACAAGACAGCCTGACTCCAAACATCGCAGAGAGAGACTGGGAACTGGCAACACATCTTTTAACTCTCACTTAAGTAGTTTTAATACCCAATACCCTTTGTTCTCTCCACGCATGCAAGTTATGGTGTGATGGTCTGCTGCTGTGACAACTTGGGGTCATTATAGCAGTTAGGACTTGATGCCATGTTTCTGAAATACCTCAATCACACAGCTTGTTTTTCTGGCCAACATTTCTACTGTTTAACAGAATGAAACTATGTTCATGATTCTAGACAAGTGTACCGGCACCTGTCATTATCTACCACACCGTGTTGTTGGCAGATGCAGCAGAAAATCATTTTGCTAGGGATCAATGCAGTAAGGACATTTAAATGATCACTTTTTGATAGAACATTCCACTTAATGAAATGTTACTTGAAAAAAAGAAGACATTTTGGATGAGTGAGTTGGGTTTAACGCTGCTTTGAACAGTATTCCAGTTATATCATGACGTTTCAGCTTAATGTGAGAGGAAAGCCCAAAGTGATGCAGGTCTTAGACATTTACCACTTTGGTGAAACCAATGAGCACGGGTATGGCGCTGACAAACCTAGAAACACAAGGCTGAATCAGGATTCGAACCCACAATCATAGGTTCTGGTATAGGATGCAACACTGCACAGCAAATTGTGGTGCCTTAGATGACTGGGCCACCCCATTGTGGATGACAACTGGTTACTATCAGAGAAAAACCCTGATCAAATACCTTTCACTTGCCAATCTATTGGACAACTTGCTGAAACTACAGAGAGACAAGGACAGACTGAACCGTATCATGAACCTAACCAAACTAGCCAGTCATTCATACATTAACATCGCTACATTTGGGGAAAAAACAATCGTCCTTGTACAACTTCAGACTAGTTCAAAACTAGTGTCTCTTTTGAAACCTGACAAGCATTCCAAACAGGATCACAAATTCACTGTTTAACTGCAATTACAATCATCATAACTGGAACAACCTGATAATTATCTACACTTAACACTTCCACATTAAACATCTGCAAGATCAGATACTTCCATACAAGATAATGAGGTCTACTTTTCTTCTCTTCATCCAATGACAAATCCATATTTTACGGTTTCATGTAACATAGCCAATGGACATTTCCTACATCTTTCTTGTACACTCCTTGGACTAAAGACCAACAGATTTTGGTTGTCAATGTTTGAAAGAAAGCATGAAAAATCAAGGGACGTTGACAAAACTGTATCCTTAAAAATCAAACTTCCAAGGGACCCCTAGATTAAAAAACAAAGCGAACTCAACCAAACCCTTAATTTCCAACACTGCTACATACTTAATTCTTCTGTTTGTTTATTCCTTAATTAAATCAAGATTTCAAATAATTAAAAAGAGAACTGCTTGTTCGTGGCATGTCCATGCCATGTTGAATTCCTAGAACTAGACATTAGAATGAGTAAGTACAATGTATCTACAAGTTCAGCATCTCGCTACAGAGGCGAGACAATCAATAATGTCATGTTGAAGAAAAAACCCATTTCCATACCAAAGCAGAACCAAATCTAAATATATAACCTCTAGTCATTTATAGAATACAGATTTGGACAAAATTGATTCCAAAAGGCTGGCGTAGCTTCAATCCCATTGCCCCAATAACAGACATCAGCTGTTCAATCAACATGTGCATTCACGGGCCCAGCTGGAGTTTTGTCTGGCCATGTACGAACTACAACACTGATCAATATCTTCAGTCCACTAACCTACACCTAACATGGTTGAAAATTGCATTTCAGGCACATTCTGCAAAATCATTAACAAGCTTTTCAGTTTTTCAAAACAGGCATGAAATTTTAATTACATACTCAAAAATCATATTCCAAAACAAATATTCTACCACATTGTAAATTCATCGCTTTTGCCATCAAACTTAACACAATGTCTATGATGTTTAAAATCTGCCTCAACTGCCATTGAAATATGTGTGAGCAAAATTCATGATTTTATTTTCAGTAATGCGTGCTACAGATAAAAAAAACAACACAAAAATAATTTAGTAATTAACTCGAAAACCTGGCTTTTTAACTCAGTGGTTAAACAAATACCTATGAATCAGAAAAGCAAAACAAAAATCAAACCTTATTTCATCAATTAATTACCAAATGCACAATCACCCATGAAAATATCCAACAGCTTGCTGGGAGGAATGTAATAGAAACACACTGATGAATGTTTTATACCATGAAATAATCAAACCATATGATGAATAAACAATCTATAATGAAAAGTCAACTGTCCTCAGGACTTCTGTCTTCCAGTGTAGCTTGCTCCTGTGTGCATGGGCAACATCTATCAATGTCACATCCCAAAACATCTGTCATGTGTTGCAAGCAGGCTTTCAGATCAGTTCATATTCCATATAATCCATTTCTAGGACATTTACTCATAAGTTACTGGATTTTGTTGAAAATTTATCATTTATCAAAATATGAAAAATTCATGAAAGTGTCCTTGAAAGTCCTAAACCCATAAGTTCCTCCAAAAATCACTGTCCCGAAATCTTCCATCTGACAGATGTGTCCAACAATTTTATTGTATGTTTTATACATTCAAGTACCGATTTCTTTTCTTGACAGCTGTTGTAGTTGTGATTGAGTGTCGCTTTTAGCAATATTCCAGCAATACCACGGCGGGGAACACCAGAAATGGGCTTCACACATTGTACCCATGTCGGGAATTGAACCCGGGTCTTAGGCGTGATGAGCGACCGCTTAAACCACTAGGCTACCCGACCGCCGCTAGTTGTCAGTGAAGTAAAAGGACAGCTTGGTCAGGTTGCTGATGCAAACATCGTAAAATTTTAATCATCAACCCTAAAAACATCCACCCACCTTCTTCTTATTGATACTCACCATTATCACAATTTAATCTCAGACACACTGTAACCATTATTCATGATATATTACCAATTCACAAACTATTTCAAATCTGCACGTCATTTTCATAATCACAGAGTTAATGTCACTATTGCCTATGGCGACAAAACCAGAGTGATTTTTCTGTCAAGGAATTTACATATCAGCATTATCACCATAACAGGCCTGTGCTGTATTGAAAGTTATACCAAAGAATAAAGGAATCGTGTTGACAACGAACAGTACACTAAGATAATCACCTCACCATTCAAATCAGAAAACCTTACACGGACACCGAATCTGTCGTCTTTAAAAGACATTCATCTTGCCGAGTCAACGCTCATGCACACTTTTATCCATCTCATAAGAAGGTCAATACAGGCATTAGGATTAGACAGCCATAAAATAAATCAATTATACGTTGAACCAACCAAAGAACATCACTTATAACTTAAGCTTCAAATATTTACTATGTAAATCAATGTTCTATCCATGTACAGGTAATCTAACAGTAAATACAGGTGTTCTACCTGTAAGCACAGGTGTTCTACCTGTAATCACAGGTGTTCTACCTGTAAGCACAGGTGTTCTACCTGTAAGCACAGGTGTTCTACCTGTAAGCACAGGTGTTCTACCTGTAAGTACAGGTGTTCTACCATGTACAGGTGGTAACCAAAGGAAGTTTGGTGCAATGCACCATACATGCCCAATCAACCATGTCAACTGTCATAAAAGGTATGACAGGATCGCTCTTGGGAGGAGACAAAGGAAATAACTTGTGTCAGAGCGTGTCTGAAGCTTTATGCTGTTTTCATCATTATTCCAGCCATAGTGAGAAATAAAAACTTCATCAGGCAACACCACACATTCCTTAAATTCTACAAGTAAAATCAAAATAGATTTAAATACAGATGTAACTATTAGTCCCACTAATTACACAAGCTAATCAACTGGGCAATCAGTGTAAATACACAACATTAATTGGATCTGGTTCGGTTGGCACACGTTCTCCAGTTCAGCCGTCACAAACACACAGCATGACCTCTACCGCTGCACATCAATACCACCCACACCATACAGAAATAACATTCAATACATCCTACACTCAACCTTCTGTAACACTAATCCCACACCAATACCTACATAATAGCTTCTGAGATTCATCCAAACTGACAAATGACAATCCGAATACAATTCTTATATGGGCAAGTACTGTTGTACTGGAAATCGACACACACATGGCACCCACGTGTGAAATCAAACCCGGGTCTTCGATGTGACAAGCAAGAACGTTTTAACCACTAGGCTACCTCACCACTTCAATTCTCAAACATAAAATTATATATGTATCATTAATGACAATGTAATGGAAATATTTTCCCTTCGGGTACCAGTACCTTGTATACCAAAGAATTAAGAATTGCAATTAACCAAAGTACCACATCACAGTATATATAACTACAACCATATTTTGATTTACCAACAGTTAGAGAAGTTGGTAAAATATTACTGCATACTAATATCCAAGAACTCGGAAGCATAATCCTTTGAATTCAACCAAAGTGCATTCCCACTGCAATACATGTGTGTACTATACTCCAATTCTGTTTGCAGCCATTATCCCATGGTGTAGCTTACAAATAATCCATACCGGACTAGGTTACCCTATCCCTGTGCAGTGGTGGAGCACCTTAACGAGAAGCCCCACATCTCGTCTACTTGCATCAAAGGGTACACACAGGTAATTCTAACGTGGACATGTCAGTACAAACACTTATACAACGTGAATCTTGTGACTGTTAGGAAAAGACAAACTTTCTAGAAAAACATTAACTGAATTTTCCAGGCAGAAAAACATGGCAGTCTATATTAGAAACGTCACTGTAAAAGCTATGAATAATTGAACCATGTTTAAATAGTCTGGTATGTGAAAACATAAAAAAAATGTCACAATGTTCCACCAACTGTCTTTAAATATATTGACAGTCACATATCTACTGGAGCGAGATTATGTGTATGAAATATTTCAGGGTTAGGACTAAACCAAAAAGGTTTACAAGCCTGGGTAAAGATAAAATACCCTTGTTATGTTAAAACAATGAGGAAATTGGGAAATTTGTACTACCCTGGGCTAGTGTTAATTTCTAACCCTGTTATTTATCATCTTACATTGTTCAAATGACTCACAACACTAAGGTACATAGTCATGTCATGTGAATCTTGAATAAACCTTCAAATATTCAGTACCAAATGTTCTATATCTCAGGGGGGGTTAACTCGCATTGGATTTACGATGTTAAAAAACGAGGCAAGTGTTGATTTATACATTACAAAAGCAAATAAGAATACTTGGGGTACCCTGAAACAAAACCCGTATCCCCGTTTAGTAGCAACAGTTATTAAACATTCGGTAAGGGGGTAAATCTAGACATTCGTATGGGATAAGGATTTGGCATGTAATTTGTAAACAACCGAAAAATACTCACAAATGATATAATAGCTGCTAATAGAAGAATCTTGACTAAAAGATCGTCGAATTGTTCAAGAATAAGTTCCCACAGCGGTTTGCCTGTAAAGAAAGGAACAGTGAATTAAGGAAAGTATGCTTAAAATTACTATACACGAACGCGAGTAGACATGGCATGAACCCATGTGACATTGAATTTAGGTGTAGGCACTATATAAATCGACCACGTTGTTCGTTCGCGAAAGGAGAAACACGTCGATAAAACACTTACCTTCTTCTGCCGGCAATTCTGAAAACACAAACAGAAAAGAGAATGAAATATTTTACTATCAAACGTTTTAAACATAACATAACACGTATTGATAAACGTTAACATATAAATCGCCCTATAACGAGGACTGAAAGCATGGCTTTTCATCGATGCCTAAAGGCTTACTGACGCCATTGGCCATACATTACAATATGGCGATGTAAATTATTGAAAATTATTATTTATAACTGGAGTTAGAAAGGTAATATACTCACCGTTTGGTCCAAACTTTTCTAATGACTTCTTGATAGCATCATCTTGGAGGCCGACGGTTTCATCGACGCTAAAATGCGCCGCAACCTCTTCGACGGGCTTGCAGTGTGCAAGATCCATTGCACGGATTTTACAGTATCCTCTTAAATTGTCACCTACGGCTCATGCGCTGTGGTTAAATGTATAACCCGTATCCCCAACGTTCCCTAGTTTGAATGGTTATGATGAAAAGCGAAATTTCAAGCCAGAAATCAAAATTTCTAGCTAGTATCCCCCACACTGCGAGTTCGGTCTTCAGTGAACTCCGTAGAGATAGAAAGTTCCACGGGGAGGGGGGACAGCCTTCTGCTCCCAACACCGACACTAAGAAAGCACTTGGGTAAAAGAATCAAGGGCTACGGGTTAACATTAGGATAGACATTTAGCCAGAAGAGTGTCTACGTCAGTGTGGACTGAAATAGGCTCTATCTTATTCGCTAATTATATTTGCACCACAGCCCTGCGCACGTGACCCCCTCAGACTTTGGAACTTGGAATAGCCCATACCGGTCTACGTCACACGCGAACCCAATGTGGTGTAATCTGATTGGTTGAAACGGCCTCTATGGTTAGGCAATGTTGCGATTTGGTATGACGTCAATATGGGTATAGCACTACAAATTCCGTGCTATTTTTATTTTCTTGCCGAAAGTATGGACAAAAGAGGTACTTTTTCGTGTTCGCTGCTCACTTCGTCCCAAGCGCTCGATCCAAGGCATACACCGGTCCTAGATAACCTTTCCTTGGTGAAATCAATGCGAGATTGCCGACAGAACCCTGCAAGAAGCTAGGGCATCTGTCGGAACACTTACCTGTAATACTTTGCACAGGGAAAAACAGGGGTGTATTTATATAAATCATGGTTATTATGTCATGTGACACGTGCATTTGGAAATTTGTAACAGATGGAAATTCTCGAAGACGATTGCCAGGTATAACACATCAACACATTCTATGTTTAAAAAACTGCAGTTATATTCTATGTGAATATTTTTTTTTTTATATTTGCATGTCAGAATTAGGAAAAACACCGCTTGCTTGCACAATTATAGGGATGCGTGACTGTGTCAGTTTCCAAACAGATGTACATGACGCCAAACGATTCATTCGAAAAATGCCCCACCGATATATGTCACAGCGCAAAATATAATGCAAATGCATTTTACATCTGACCGGGATCCATAGCCAAACTTTCGGTTACGCGATTTTGCCTACAAGAAATGTGATTCAGTTTACGCAGCCCCACTGCGTTTATGGAGTAGGTTAGGCCGAAACAATCTGATTATTTGTTCGTAGGAGTTTTCTGTTTTAATGACACATTCCACAAAAAGAACCAAGAAGACATGATTTCCTATCATAATAGCCTGTATTAAACAACCCATGACAATATAACAGAGAATTAGGGTTATGCTGTTTGCCTCTTTTCCTTGTTGTCTATATCAATTTTAGGAATCTGTTTGAAGAGGGCCCAGATGACCAGACCCCACTTCTGTATCTTTCTCTGCCATATTCAAGTCTATTTTACAAATTTTATTTGTAAGTTCACCGAACTTCACCGTAAATTTTATCTACGAGTTTGGAGTGTCTACGAATTCTCTGTGACTACGAATTATCTTGGATACGAGTTCACCAACAACCTTTTTGACAGGGTTTTGTTTTGAAATCACAAGCAGCCATTTGAGCTTCTCATAAAATCAGCACAATTCGTTTTAATTTCTGTAATAATTTGGAAACTAGAGACGCTATAGCTGTAACTGTATACTGTTCGAATATATATATATATATATATATATATATATATATATATATATATATATATATATATATGAAAGAACATGGTTACCAAAAGCAAGGCTTTAATATGTTTATGCATATATTATGAATATCACATTATGAATATCATATTTCATGTGAATAGTAAATTATAAACACAAGTCACTGTTTCACAGAACCAGATTGTTATACCGCATTTGTAACCCCGTATCGTCTGTAATTTAAAACACGCAGATAAATCAGGGCGCAGTTTTCTTGTCACACGATCATAGGTTATCAGGCCATGACGCTCCCACCCGTAAAGCAATCGATGACAGAGATTGGCTAACGAAACCACGTGACTATATGTCACGCACTCGCTGCAGTCTCCACGTATAAACTGCCTGATGAAATATAGTACAGGATTGTTCTCGTGTTTTGTAAACAAAGCATAAACATTTTGAAAGATATGTATCTCACGCAATATGAGCTTTGTGTACGATAATATCAACATACACACACATACGTGGTTCCGTATCGCACTGCCACGTACATGCAGATGTGCTGATAATGAAGGCGATTGCTCACAGCACTAAATTTAACTCTCGTTTCAAACGTCTTGTAGCTGAGAAGCGGCGTTAAACAACAAACAATAACTACTAATGTATGATACTACTACTACTACTACTACTACTACTACTACTACTATCACTACTACCACTACCACCGCCACTACTACTACTACTACTACTACTACTACTGCTGCTGCTTCTGCTGCTACTACTACTACTACTACTAACATTTGATTGTCATTCTAGAAGCTGGCGATGAAGAAAGAAACGTGCATCCATACGTTTTCTTACTGATACTGCTGCTGCTGCTGCTGCTGCTGCTGCTGCTGCTGCTACTACTACTACTACTACTACTACTACTACTGCCACTACTACCTCTGCCACTACTACCACTATCCCCACTACCACCGCCACTACTACTACTGCTGCTGCTACTACTACTACTACTACTACTACTACTACTGCCACTACTACCTCTGCCACTACTACCACTATCCCCACTACCACCGCCACTACTACTACTACTGCTGCTGCTACTACTACTACTACTACTACTACTACTATCACTACTACCACTACCACCGCCACTACTACTACTACTACTACTACTACTACTGCTGCTGCTGCTGCTGCTTCTGCTGCTGCTACTACTACTACTACTAACATTTGATTGTCATTCTAGAAGCTGGCGATGAAGAAAGAAACGTGCATCCATACGTTTTCTTACTGATACTGCTGCTGCTGCTGCTGCTACTACTACTACTACTACTACTACTACTACTACTACTACTACTACTACTACTACTACTGCCACTACTACCTCTGCCACTACTACCACTATCCCCACTACCACCACCACTACTACTACTGCTGCTGCTGCTACTACTACTACTACTACTACTGCTGCTGCTGCTGCTGCTGCTGCTGCTACTACTACTACTACTACTACTACTACTACGACTACAATGTACACGTGAACTCTTGTGTCTCCGTATACCCAGTATTCTCAGTTTACTCACTCACTAACCCTATTCTGCTGTGCTGTTAGTGCTACGGATATACTCGTATAGTACAAGAGTATCACTCTGTATATAATATATACTACTACATATGAATGGAAACAATCGATAAATATAGTTAGCACATGCATGTATACACTGTATATTGTTTCACTGAACGCAGTTATTTCAGATATTGTAATGCTGGATTGACACGGATACAATTTAAATGAATCTGCGCTGTTAATATATTCAAATACTATTCATACATCAAACTGCTGTTACTATAAGCGCAGGGAGTGTACGTACATTCATTCATACACGCCCCGTCATGAACCGAGGCAGTTTAAAATGGGTCAGGCAGAGGAAGGAATATTCATGAAAGGTTCAGGGCAACGACCAGGGCCCGGGTGTAAACTGAACCCATTTTGAAATATTAGCGTTAAACCCCCGCCAATCATTGATTCGTCTACCTGACCCAACAAACGAATACACACAGCCCAATAAAATAAACGGCATATAATGTAATCAAGAAACGACAGATGTGCGATTGGAGATTGAGATATATTTGTAACATCATCCGTCAGCAATTATGCGTACCGTTATATGCGCGGACATAAAGTGAATTGCTACCATGTGTGCGATGATGTGGTTCAGATGGTAATGCGTTGACCCATCCGGCCTGCTGACACGGGTTCGACCCCTCACATGATATCAGTTTGCACCGAAGGACTTTTCTTCGTTTCACCTGCCAGCAATATCGATCAGTGTATACACGTTCATGATCGTTGTTGATTCATATATCAGTCAAGACTGTAACGCCACGCATTACGCATAGGCTGTAATGTAACTTTGGTGTATATCAACCTCGATTGTAACCTTGGTGTATATCAACCTCGACTGTAACCTTGGTGTATATCAACCTCGACTGTAACTGGTGTATATCAACCTAAGCTGTAACTGGTGTTTATCAACCTCGGCTGTGACAGGTGTATATTAACCTAAGCTGTAACTGGTGTTTATCAACCTCGGCTGTGACAGGTGTATATTAACCTAAACTGTAACTGGTGTATATCAATCTAAACTGTAACTGGTGAATATCAACCTAAACTGTAACTGGTGTATATCAACCTCGGCTGTACCTGGTGTATATCAACCTAAGCTGTAACTGGTGTTTATCAGCCTAAACTGTAACTGGTGAATATCAACCTAAACTGTAACTGGTGTATATCAACCTCGGCTGTAACTGGTGTATATCAACCTAAGCTGTAACTAGTGTTTATCAGCCTAAACTGTAACTGGTGTATATCAACCTAAACTGTAACTGGTGTATATCAACCTAAACTGTAACTGGTGTATATCACCCTAAGCTGTAACTGGTGTAAATCAACCTCGGCTGTGACAGGTGTATATTAACCTAAGCTGTAACTGGTGTATATCAACCTAAACTGTAACTGGTGTATATCAACCTAAACTGTAACTGGTGTATATCAACCTAAACTGTAACTGGTGTATATCAACCTAAGCTGTAACTGGTGTTTATCAACCTAAACTGTAACTGGTGTATATCAACCTAAACTGTAACTGGTGTATATTAACCTCAACTGTTACTGGTGTATATCATCCTCAACTGTAACTGGTGTATATCAACCTAAACTGTAACTGGTGTATATCAACCTAAACTGTAACTGGTGTATATTAACCTCAACTGTAACTGGTGTATATCAACCTAAACTGTAACTGATGTATATCAACCTAAACTGTAACTGGTGTATATCAACCTAAACTGTAACTGGTGTATATTAACCTCAACTGTTACTGGTGTATATCATCCTCAACTGTAACTGGTGTATATCAACCTAAACTGTAACTGGTGTATATCAACCTAAACTGTAACTGGTGTATATTAACCTCAACTGTAACTGGTGTATATCAACCTAAACTGTAACTGATGTATATCAACCTAAACTGTAACTGGCGTATATCAACCTAAACTGTAACTGGTGTACATCAGCCTCGACTGTAACCTTGGTGTATATCCGAACTGTCATAAAAAAATCTTGCCATTTAGAGACCCAGAGATTTCTTGTCGCTTCCCCGAATGTCCCGCTCCTCGCCTGCCGTCACCTGCCAATTTTTAACATTTTCACATCTGAATCATTCTTCCTTTTCGTGTTAGCATTTTTCATGTTGTCGACAGATTTCAAGTCGTTGCGATTTTCTTCATTTTCTATGGATCGAAGAGTCGAGTTCCATTATTCCTGAAGACAGGGAAACTGCCGTTGTAGATCAAACTTTGCATGACATCATATTCGTGATGTCATCGAATAAGTGACGACATCTTTTATAAACGTTCTATGACGTTGCGTACAAAACTCCGTGGACTGATACGGGTTATCAGGCACGCGACCTGATATAACTGATTCAGACCAAGAGCCTGATATGGACAACGATGTTGCTCTATTATCGGGGTGGCAAAAACAGTACACATCAAGACTGATACTTGGTATGTTAGTGATAAAAGCCTAAAGACTGTACAGTCCCGGCGTATATCAGCCTAGATCGTAACCTTGTAGATATCAGCCTTGATAGACTGACATCTAGTCTCCGAAATGAAAATATTTTACAGACAAGACAGCTGTTAAATTATCTTAATAAAACAATGAAAACGAGCCAGAGACTCTCTTCATTCCCTGAAACCGCAGTAATCTAGACTTGCCAACTGTTATAGACTTGCATGGGCTGTTTTGGATATATTTGTTTCAGGGTCTGTATGACAAACTACATCCTTGACTGCATGAGACATCCCTGCACAGAGTACGAGATAAATGTCAGCTTTTTTGACGCTACTTAGCAGTGACAGAACGAGTAATGATAGTACCTCATTGTGACTAATTAGATCGCCCATTTCGGGAAATTATAACGCTTGACAACACAGGTCGTTCTGAGATCGATGGGCAAAAGATACGAAAAAGGTGAATTAGGAAAAACAGCTACAATGTGATAGAACCAGTATATAACGTTGAGCTGTTATGCTCTCGCCCCTGTCACTTAGAATGTGTTTTGAAGAAAGTAGTACCGGACAACGGCAATATTATGCATGCACATTGTGTATAATTTGTCCAGTTTAGATTGGATGTAAACATTCAAAACAAACAATATCACACAATACTTATACGACGTCGTGTGGTTTCGTGCAGATTGAAACGCAACTTTCAAAAAGAGTATTTCACCCTTTTAGTCTCAGAAAATATTTTGATAGAAACAAGCACCTAATGAAAAGGAGCCCTAGTGGGATGGAAGACCTGTGGAAAATCTAGACTTGCTTCATTTAGTGCTATTGCATTACAGTAAGGGAAGAGAAATAGTATGATTCGGGTAATTTAGATACTGTGATTCAGGTTGCAGCAACTGCACCAGTAGTGTCAATTGCGTGGATCGCTGTTCATGATGTCAGTCACTGGATTGTCTGGTTCAGACTCGTTTATTTTCAGACCGCCGTCATATATCTGGAATGTTGCTTAGTGGGGCGTTAAACACAAGTAAACAAACAAAAAGTAGTAAAAGTAGTAAAAGTAGTAGTAGTAGTAGTAGTAGTAGTAGTAGTAGTAGTAGTAGTAGTAGAGCGCAGGCGAGTTGCTGATGTCGGCGACGATGACGATGTAGTTACAGGACTGTATTGCCACCACGCACAACTACATGTATCTTCTGTGTTTCTACCTGTACACAAACATGTGGAACACATACACAGCCGAGGGCGACATGAGGCGTCACCTGTTCTCAACTATTTAATGGATGATTAGTTGCCGTGGCAACCAGTAGCTGAAGGCAGGGCGGTGTCACCTCTACCCGACGGGGCTGTCCCCGGGCCGTGTCTGTGTGAGGGTCGTGCACAAGGCACATACCCTGATTTACAACGGGATTATTATGTGAGACGTCGTGCAAAAGATTTACAACTTTCGTGGCACAAGTCAGCTTCAAACAGCTCACTTTCGCATGAGCTGGCGGTGACATTCCTCTTAGGTGCGCTCCTGATACCGCCTCGAGCAGATTCGCGAAACGATTGATGTTATAATTATCATGATGAGCTATAAACCCTTACTTACTTACAAATACGTTTTTTAAAAATATTTTTCTCTGCTTGTGAATGAGTGAATGAGATTTGATGCTTTATTCAACGAACCCTGAAGATCCTGGGTAGAATAGGTCTTCACCAAACCATTTTTGCCCTAAAAGGCGACTAAGCGTATCGTAAGAGGCGACTAACGGGGTCGGATTCGATTATTTACAGACGCTATCATATAGCTGGAATATTACTGAATGCGGCGTTAAACAACAAACAAACAAAACAAACAAAGCTTTATTCAACAATATAGCTGCTATATAATCGTGCTCTGAATGCTTTCAATATACCTTCATTAAACTGTCTTAGAGATGGTTGTAAAACTTCTCCACTCTAGTGAAAACCGTACAATAAGGAGTCAAACGGTAAATTATTGCAAAACATTTAAAATGACTTGTTTAGCTGTGTTTTGTTCAGTGTGTTGTTGATCTATAAAACATGATGACATCATCACGTGACACCTCCAGTTTTAGGGGACCTGTCAACATGTCAATCTCATGTGTGACGTCATCAGTTCCCGTTGCACTGTCACCAGTCATTCGTCACCTCGCACTTCTCCGTAACCTACAAGAAGCTATTCGGCTTGTTCGGAATAACACGAGTTTGTCACGAATGCAGTCGATATCTTTATGAATGACCATATGGCTGTTAGATTTCACACCCTCGTATAACAGGCTGAATCTCGCAATCTATTGCTTTAATTAAGTAGGAAGTTGTCATATCGTTAAAGCTTGTCGATGTGTTTAATACTGACACCACTGATATATACTGAATGTACTCGATGCAAACCGATATTTCACAATTTATACAGAGGATGAAATTTACACCTCGCCACATAATACAACAGTATTAGTATCGACGTATACACTCAAACCTATTACTGAATGTTATGAATATTGCTGGTGTAATGTATTATCGTACATATCACCATTGGTGCATTTGCCGTACGCCGCCCCCCCCCCCCCCCCAATCCTTGTTCAATATTCATTATTTTTCTACGTGTCACTACTAGGTCCAACATATCGCTCTGTAAGTTTGTTGTTTTACGCCGCACTCAGCAATATTCCAGCTATATGACGGCGGTCTGTAAATAATCGAATCCGACCCCGTTAGTCGCCTCTTACCATACGCTTAGTCGCCTTTTAGGGCAAGAATGGTTTGCTGAAGACCTATTCTACCCAGGATCTTCAGGGTTCGTTGACAATCCTCTGAATGACATCATGAGCATCGATCCACACAACTGGGATACGATGACATGCATCAACCAAGTCAGCGAGCCTGACCACCCGATCCCGTTAGTCGCCTCTTACGACTTGCATAGTCGCCCTTTACGGCAAGCATGGGTTGCTGAAGATCTACTCTTCACGGTTCTCGTTCTGTAAGACAAACAACAGCCCATTTGCTTGCACTGTAAGATTTACAGTGCAGTTCTACATCTCCGATTGGTCATAAATCAGACTTTTATTTTAAAGTCTGAACACAAGACTCGTATGCTTTATTCAAACGAAAGTGAACTTTGAATAAGAAAACAAAAACCGGTTGTGTTTTCGAGGGGGCCGCCATCTTGTCCTCGGAAACCCGTAACGGTTTAACCACAGTAGTCCTGCACCATGACCGTGGAATATATGTATTTTATAAAAAATAAATAAATCTAGAAACGCATACAAAAGCAAGTCTAGCCAGCTCTAGCTAACTCCATTTCAGCATAGGGAATTATCCTTACATAAATCCCTGGCAGATTATAACGCCGGAATGTTATCTTCTCATGAGCTGTTCCTAAAATGTTTCCCCCAGCTGTGATTAGGACCTAGTCCTGCACCATGACCGTGGAATATATGTATTTTATGAAAAAATAATAATCTAGAAATGGATACAAAAGCAAGTCTAGCCAGCTCAAGCTAGCTTTAGAGTCAAGAAGGATATTGTGTAATATAAGATTTCAGAGACTAAATGTAAGTCTATAACCACAGTAGTGAGATGATACGGTTGCGACGGACTCAGTGATTTAAGATAGTACACGATCATATACCTTTTACTATTGCGAGTTACAGCAACAAGCACAAACCCTAACCATGCGGTGAATTCACGTTGCTAAAAGCGGCGAAAAACATAACTCACTTTACTTTACGGTTTGACAAGCTATGTACCTGAAACAACCTTGAAAATCATAATTATTCTATAAATAAATCTACTTTGTTTTAGGGATTGTCTGTCATTTTTGGAAAAAGTAAATGTATTTTACTGCAAATGTTATAAAACATCCTTTTATAGAAAATCACTCGCAGTTCAAACCTGACAATATACTAATTTAGAAAAATCATAAACAAGACAGATACGTGTGTTTGTTACGCCTATATATTTAAAGAAACTGTACACTATACAGAAAGTGCAACGCGAAATATAGGTCATGTTTTAATAATCACAGGTTGTGCGTAATATCCTGAGATATTTTTACAAAATGTATCAGTTTGTTCAAAGACACTTAATATCTTGCCAGTGCGAAAACATGTTTACTCAGTAACGAACATTGAAACAACAGACAGATTAAATTACCAGACTGCTACAAGAATACATTTGTGATGAATGCGGGTCCAGATAGTTATGATTACACTCCTCCTCCTCCTCCTCCTCAGCAGACACACTGTTATGCAATTAAGTTATTTACATCTGTGGCAGAATGGACTTCCTCGGTCATGTTATATTCTAATGTATCGCCCATGCTGGCAGGCATTATACAATATGTTGTCATGTGGGCCCCCACACGCAGACCCCCTACATCAGTGAGTTAGTGAGTTCATATTTAACGTCACATCGGCAATATTACTTCAGTGACAAGCGTGGAATAATTAACATGGCTTGACTTATATTCCATTGCTAATCGCCTGTTACGGTATTTTAGTATGTATGAGGGGTAAATACATGGACAAGCATCACGCATATGGAAACTCCTTGCGCTGGAAATAATGTAAACACTGTTATGTATAGAGACCATTGACATCTGCATTTTGATGTGGTTATGTTAGCTTTTAAAAGAAGTAAAGGACACCGTATTCTTTCATATTATTATATAGTTATCCGTCATGGCAGATTAACTATCGTACTATTAAAGAATCTTCGTATACCACATAAAGAAGTAAAAAACCCACCGTATTCTTTCATATTATTATATAGTTATCCGTCATGGCAGATTAACTATCGTAATATTAAAGAATCTTCGTATACCTCATAAAGAAGTAAAAAAATCCACTGTATACTTTCATATTATTATATAGTTATCCGTCATGGAAGATTAACTATCGTAATATTAAAGAATCTTCGTATACCACATAAAGATGTACAAATCACCGCATTCTTTCATATTATTATATAGGTAATCCGTAATGGCAGATTAACTCCAGTATTATGAAATAACCTTCGTATACTACACAAAAGAAGTTAAAGAACACTGTATTCTTTTATATCCTACTTTTATCTGTCAAGGCAGGTTAACTATAATAATATTAAAGAATCGGGCTTTCTTATCTTCTTATCTTCTTATACACCAAGGTCATAATACCGCTTTTTTAGATATTTCTTTTGTAAATATTGTTTTTCAGTCAACAATAATCATATGGTGAAGGATGAACGTCATTTTTTTTAAGATGTAAGTTTTATGATGACTTTTGATTTAATTTGTAAAATGGAACATTTTTACGGAATCCTTTGTTTTATCTTAATATAATCTGTGTCTCGACACACGTCATTTGTATGTATAGATTGTGTGTCTATTCCATGTTCAAACCGTGAAGATCCGGGTCTTTAGCAACTCCTGCTTGTCGTAAGAGGCGACTAACGGGGTCGGGTGGTCAGACTCGCTGACTTGGTTGATGCGTGTCATCGTTTCCCAATTGCGTAGATTGATCTTCATGTTAATCACCGGGTTGTCTGTCAATATGACGGCGGGGGAAACCAGACATTAACTATGTATTTAGCCATGAAAACAGCATGATGTAAAAGGTCACATATGTTTAATTATAAATATATCCCACTAGTCAACGAAAATCTAAAAATACTAAAATCAAGTGTCTGGAAAGTATGTTCAAAGCCATTTTCCAAAGGCAAGCGTGTCCACTAGCCTGTATCAAAGCCTACTTTCTACGTGGAGACTTTGATAAAAAGGCTAGTGACGCACTTGCCTCATGAAGACGATTAAAAGCATCAAGTACTTTTTCATAAGGAGGCAGACCTCGAAGTAAAACATATTTGATGGTATATTGGATCTTACAGTTGCTTTGCATGTTTTGCAAAACATGTATTTTTTAAAGTGATTTTTACGTTCGTGCATGTGTCATATTGATTTCTCGTAACCAGTAACAAAAATACACGAATGCTGACAGCTTTTCGCAAAATCAATACCACTCCCACTAATAAACTCATTTTTCATAATACACTTTTTAAGAAGCTGTGGTGAAGACTTAATGTTTCAATATTTTGAGAGAACCGTATTAGTGTCCATGTGGTGTCAAGATTCGGTCTTTGTGACGTCATTACTCATTACGTCATCAATGTTAACGTGTATTAAGTCAATTAATATGTAGTGTGCAGGGGGCACGGGTGGCCCAGTCGTCTAAGGCGCCGCGATTCGCTGTGCAGAGTTGAGACCCTTGGGCACGCCAGAAACCTATGATTGTGGGTTCGAATCCCGGTTCGATTATGTTTCTAGGTTTGTCAGCACCATATCCGTGCTCGTGGGTTTCACCGAAGTGGGAAACGTCTGAGACCTGCATCACTTCGGGCTGTCCTCCCACATTAAGCTGACACGCCATGATATAACTGGAATACTGTTAAAAGCGGCGTTAAACCCAATCAATGACAAGGAAACCCTTCAACGTTGATAGGTGATTGTGTTAAAGTAGCAGATGTGACTTAGTAGTACAATCCTGGAAAAAGAGGTAACTTTTTTGCATTAATGTGATTGATTTTCGCTGAAAAAACACCCCTAAACATACAGTGTGTGAGTATGGTTTTACGCCGCTTTTACCCATGTCGGGAATCGAACTCGGGTCTTCGACGTGACGAACGAAC